>NC_142351.1:62453249-62777311 GCF_059441175.1 Urocampus carinirostris
ACAACAGAATTGTTTGCGCAAGGAGAAGATAAGGCACGAGGAGCGCTTATTAGCGAACACTAGCCGGACGGATATATCCGTCATCCTTCAATTTCTTCTCAATAGTCTGAAATGCCCTCATCCATATTCTTTTATCGTTTTACAAAAGGTTTTTTTCTTCTTTCTTTCAACACACTGAAGGGGCAAGCAGGCGGGGGGTCTTTTGAAGTCGAGAAACACCATCGAACAGGACTAGATTTGAATATGAACTACGATTGAGAAAATCTTTTTCCGGAACGCAATAGGAAGCAGATGAGTCAAAAAAAAGGAGCTTGTGAAGAAAATGAGGATTATAAAAAAAAAAACATTTGCTGAAGCATCGTGAAAGACACAGAGTCAATTAGCTTAAACAGATTTCATTTAATTGAACCAGTCGGTACATCAACATGACACTTATTTACTGCAAAAGAATACAATCAAACAGCATTTATGTCTTAAGAAAATAAAATACAGTACTCCAAATATATTTTTTCTTTTCTAAAATCTCTAAAAAGGAATCAATGTGTATAATTCTTCTTGTTTTATATATTTCATCTCTTAAAAATCCAAATATTTAAAGGATATTTTTCCTTGATTAAAGGCACACTGTGTCATACTACTAGATGGCACTGTATTGTCTAATTTGAATAAAACCCATTGCCAAATGAGCACAACGTTGCAGCCTGATGCCAGACAAACATAATGGCAACTACTGGGTTCGGATTCCGCTATTTTAACGAAATACAACTACAATTGACCTATGATGCCGGACAGGTTGGGATTGATACCGAATACATAAGCAGAATACCGGACAGGACAGGACAGACAGGATCGATACTTGGATACAAGAGCCAGATACCAGACAGGACGGGACAGATGAGATCGATACCGGATACTGAAGCAAGATACCGGACAGGACGGGACAGACGGGATCCATACTGGATACACGAGCAGGCTACCTGACAGCACAGGACAGACGGGATCGATACCGGGTACTGGATACATGAGCAAGATACCGGACAGGACGGGACAGAAGGGATCGATAACGGATACTGGATACTGGAGCAAGATACCGGACAGAACGGGATCGATACCGGATAGTGGATACACAAGCAAAATACCGGACGGGACAGACGGGATCGATACGGATACTGGATACACAAGCAGGATACCGGCCAGTGACAAAATGCAAGTCTTGCAAGTGCAGAGGTTCGTTGACGGACTGACAAGGGGTGAATGGTAGCACTAAGTTTAAATAGGAGGGGAGCCAATCAGGCAACGAGCAGCAGCTGGCGCCAAACGAGCAAGCCCAGGTGAGGGCAATGGCAATCGTGACATATTTTTGTTATAGACAGAATTATTCAAATAAATCCATTAAATCCACAAAGTAATGTGCTATTTCCGATAGATGATACAGTTTCGCGTGTTTGTTTTTTGACCATGTAAGCGCCTTGCATGGCTGATTGGTGTGTGAGTGTGTGTGTGTGTGAATGGGTAAGTGTGAAGCACATTGTAAAGCGCTTTTTAAATCAACCAGATAGTATATTCTTTTTCAATTTTAAATGATCTGAGTTAAAAAAAAAAAAAAAACTATTTATGGTTTGCAATTGACAAAATTTGCTCAAGGTGGTGTCCATAACTTCAAAATATTCTACATGTTGACGCCATTTCTTGGTTGAAATCCTCTTTGCAACCTCTGTCAACCTGCTCGAATGGCACGTGCATGTAAGTGTCTTGTTTAGAAGCGCTCAAATAAACTTCGTCTTTTCGGGAGGTTTGGGTTGGCATTTGAAACAGTTCTTTTCTTACTTTAAACATTTTTTTACTTGAATAGAAAAAAACCTTGAGCAACCACCACCCACCCCTTTCTTCCAGGGCAAAACACAGATGATAAAAGTATGATAAAAGCAGATAAGCGTGGTGAAAAAAAAATATAAAGGCTCTTTGAACTCAGTCGGGCATTGTGAACACATTCCTGAACAGAGAAAATATTGAGTTTAAAAAAAAACGCGAAATTACAGACGACGACCTGAAGCCCACAGCCTTTTCACTGCGTCGGGTTACAATAGAGGCCGTGATAGAAGGTCAGTGGCTCAATTAGCCATGACACGGTATATAATGCTTCATCTTCTCGGCTATTGTAGCATCAAGAGTTTCGGCAATGCATCGGGACACAGCGGGCGGTACGGAAACATCCGAGAAGTTAGCACCGATCGAAAGCCGAAACCGACTTGGGAGACCACAGGCCGTTAAATGAAGTGTGAAAGAAGCATGTGTGGGTTGGTTCCTATCAGTGATGCATGATGACTGTTCTTTTCCTACCGATACCCGATAAAATCCTGCTTCTGGAGACCAATACCAGTGTTTGAAATAACGCCTGCCCGGACACCCGGGAAGTGCATCTTCTACGTCAAGCGTACAACTTACAAAATGTCTCTGCCCGGGTGGCTGACAACTTTTTCAAGGAAGAAAAAAAATAATAACAACCCCAACGAATTTTTTTCAAATCAAACGTTTGCTTTATTCCGATTTCGAAATCTTCGTTCGGTTTTGAAATTTCGGTTTGTTTGGCAATTTGCATACTCAGCAGCCAATCAGAAGCCTGCATCGAATAACTTTGTGCTTCCGGACTCTCCCGAGCCTTATAAGGTCGTGCATTTGCATATCGTTTTCCAAAGTAGACACGCAGAGAACACAAGAAAAATGGATAAGTGGTTAGGAATCAAGCCAAAACTTCAGCCCCAGAAGAAATATTCAAAAGAAGCTAACAAAATGTATGACGCTACAAAAAGTAAACGTACATTAAAGCATTGCAGAAAAAAGAGTTCATGTGGCTCGTAGCAGACGACTCAATGCAAGCATTGCATGAATGAAGATGAGTAAATACAGGTACATATTGATGGCAGTTGGAAAACAGCGATGTCATATACATGCAATGAATGTTAATAGTAGATTTATAATAAACTTAATTTTAAAGTGTTGTTCTGTTATATATTCTGATTATCAATCCTTAATACTTTACAACAATGGGCTTTTTTGTGATTAGTTGTCTTATTGTGTTTCAAGTCGTGTAAAATGGGGCAGGCAACTTTATGGCTGGGCAGGCAAGTTTTCAGAGTTGTCTGCCCTGGTGTCCGCTAACTTTTTCAGACACTGCCAATACAGACATTTCTAAGTGTTATATGCTGGTATTCAAAAACAATATAAACACACACATCATTAAATTAGTTTTGTGTCTTTACTTTTTCTTATTATGAAATAACATGATACAGCTTTAGTTAATGTCTACATTTTTTGTAGATTCTATTTTTTCAAGTCATATCTTTTTAATTTATTGGAAAAAAAACATTTTGAGCTACCCACATTGCATATTAAGATTCTAAATTTGAATGTAGTACTTTAAAAGTTACTTGTACTATGTTACTTTAATTCTGAATGTTTCTTAACCAATTTGATGAAACAATCTATTGATAAACAAAAAAATAAGATGAAATCTAACATGTAAATATGGATGACTGTATGCATATTTATTGGTTGATACATATGAGAAAATGAGATAGGCCTACCTTATATTTATTTCCTCAGGTTATGCCAAGGTTTTGAATTCCAGATCGACAGAAAAAAAACTGACTTGACCCAACTTGACACTTCTAAACTTTATACAAGTGCTTCAATACTAAATGGTACACATGCCTTGGCTGATGAAAGTATGTATCACTCATTCGTATCAAATGGCGTGAGCTACGATAAATCAAAATAAATATACAAAAGGTTGATGCATAAATGGGTAAAATCTAACATTTGGCCAAATGTTCTTTTTAAAAAATGGCTCAACAGACTGGCTATAATCGGGAAGGCCGTACAATAACAGAAGCCTGAGCCATGTGACTGATTATGGCCATACTCTCCAGTGCATCACTCACATTTTGAAGAGGTAAAGGGGAGACACGACCAAGTTGTGCTCCTACTTCTATAGAAAATGAAAATGTATCATGATGAGGAACATTAATGCTGAAAATTTTATTTTGGCCCAGCTTCCAGTGCCTCACGCACATCATGTAGAGGTAAAGAGGATACAAGGCCAAGCTATGCTACTACTGTTATAGAAAATAACAATATATTATAGCAAGAATAAATGCCCACAATTTTAACACACTTTACAAAGGAGTAGAGAGGAGACAAGACCAAGTTATGCTACTACTTCTATGGAAAACCACAAAGTATTATAATGAAGAACATGAATGCTTAAAATGCTATCTTGGCCAAACTCTCCAGTGTTTTACACACTTTACAAAGAGGTAGAGAGGAGACTCAACCAAGTTAAACGACCGCTTCTAAATAAAAAAAGGTAGTGTTGGTTGATTGAATATTATAGGGTAGCGTCAAGTGACGAATTACCACGCCATTTTTTTCCTATCCGCCCGATAACCGTGACGTCATATCTGGTCGATATCGCTTTAAAAACTCGGCCCACTAGGTAAAATGCAATCCTAGTTGCTAGTGCAAAATCATTTTTCTTCGGAGCAAAGCTGCCTCTCTTGCAGTTGCTGCAACGTTGCGTCAGCTTTTGCTTTAAACATATATTCATAAAAAATGCAACAGCTAGGAAAACATCAGGGACACCTGCAGGCTTTCGGTGTCCATGATTGAAAAGGGACATTATTCTGTTGCAATCACAATTTCATGTAGCCATTGCGAAAAAATTATCAATTACAAAATAAATTTTAAATATTTTATTAGGATTGGACACCCAACTATTGAGAAACCAAGCAAAACCATTTGTGTGGGCTGTAATGGAAAACTTTGTCTCCTTTTAGTTCCAAAGTCGGCTACTCGTCACGGTGATTTAAATAGCACCTGTACAACGGGTCGCTGGCACCCCCACGGCAATAAGAGGGTTAACAGACCCAAAACAAACAAAAAAACATATCTTTGGAGCCACAAAAAGGAAAAGCCTTATGTTAACGACAAATGGGTGGTTAGTACGCAGCCCCACGGTGTAGAGGATCAGCCTCCCTGTGTGGAGTTTGCATGTTCTCCCCTTGCCCGCGTGGGTTTCCTCCAACATTCCAAAAACAGGCATGTCAGGTTAACTGGCTGGTTCAAATTGTCCCTAGGTGTGAATAAGCTGATGAGTTGTCTGTGTCTATGTGCCCAGTTCTGGGTGTCCCCCTGCCCACTGCCTGGCGATAACAGGGATAGGCTCCTGCTCCCCCGTGATTCTACTAAGGATAAGTGGTGCAGATAATGGATGGTTGGATATTACCTATTTTAAATGAAAAGAAAAATGGGATTCATGCATGAAAGTTAGTCATTTGAATTAATGTAAAGAACACATGTCAAACTCAGTTTGTCTCCAGGGCCCGGCCGGATACATACCCTCTGTTCTCAGGTGAACCGGAAGAGTAAAACAATGTCAACGCCAAATATTCTCTCAGTCTGATTTTAGCACGATCCTTATTATTTAGCCTACATTTTCAGCATATACTGCAAATTATGATTTCGGCTAATAAGGAAACTTTTCTTCGCAAAACATATTTAATTACAAACAATTGTCACGGTTTCCTATGGTGCCCAATTGGCCCTGCCCGTTTGCCGTCATCTGCGGCTCGTTGACTGACTGGCTTCCACCTCAATTTAAGCACAGTGCTCTCACTCACCCTTTGTCAGTCCGTCAACGAGCCTCTGCAACCCGCAAGACGTGTGTTTTGACTCTGTCCAGTACCCTGTTTGTGTCCTATCTGGTATTGATCCCATCTGTTTTGTCCTGTCTTGATATCAGTCTCCGGTCTCCAGTGTCTGGTATCGTTCCCATCTATCTTGTTCTGTCTGTTATCTGTCTCCAGCCTCCTATATCTGTTATCTATCCTGTCAGCCCCATTCTGTCCGGTATCGACACCATCTGTTCGGTATCGGCTCGTGTAACTGGTATCGATCTCGTTGGTCCCTTGCTTGCTGTTGTTCCACGCCAGACTGCTGTCTTTCTTCTTCCGCCCAGAGATTGCCGAATCACTGGCGCTTGTGTTAATGTGCATGACTTTCCCATTCCCTTCAAATAAAGCTTGTGTGAAAAACGTTACGCTTCTGGGTTCTCCTCCTGTTCCGGTTCTTGACAACAATGGAAAAACAATGTTTTTCATATTTGGCATTGTTTACATTTGATTTCTTTTAAAAGATGAATAAATGCAGATTAACATCCAAACCAACTCACAAACATAAACTCAAGCGGGAGTTATGAATAAAAGTATGCTTGCCTCAATTGTCATACTGCTTTGAAATAAATAAATATGAAATACAAAAAAAAAGTTTTAGGACTGAAGGGGATATAACATCAGCTCAAACTACCAGGCTGAAACTACTTATAGACCTTTACTGCCCACTAGCGGCAGGAAGGGGCATTTGGTTTGCATTTATTTAAAAAATATATAACTTTTGATAGAAATGAAATGGAGACTTGCTTTTTATTTTGACGGATTCTGAAATGTAAATGTAGGACGGGCCGGATTAAACCATGCAATGTATGGGCTTCATAATGGATTATTTAGGGCAACCTATGACCTGTGGGCCACTTTGGTCTATCAGGTTTTTTGATTCTTCCAGCCAAACGAAAATGGTAAAAAAAAGTAATGATCATATAAATATCTCATCTCATTAGCTGTACCGCTTATCCTTATTGAGGTTGCAGGGGGCTGGAGCCCATCCCAGCCATTTCCGGGCAGTGGGCAGGGGACACCCTGAACTTGTTGCCAGCCAATCGCAGGGCACACAGGGACAGACAACTCACTCGCTCAGTCACACCTAGGGACAATTTGGACCTTCCAATCCACCTGAAATGCATGTCTTTGGAATGTGGGAGGAAACTCACGCAAGCACGGGGAGAACATACAAACTCCGCACAGTCAGGCCGGTAGCTGGATTTGAACCCACGCAAGAAGTTCCCACGACCTCAGAACTGTGCCGCACACGCGCTAACCATTGCGCCGCCGTAACAGAAGTTATCCACTCCGGTTCTCCTAAACGATCCATCCTCTCCAAGGAACCTTGGGATATAGGGATCCCAGTTTGAATCCCGGCTCGTCCGTGTTACATGTCGAAGTGTCCTTGGGTAAGACACTGAACCCCTAATACCCCCAATAAGCAGGTTAGCGCCTTACATGGCTGCAAGGCCGCTATTGGGAAATGTGGAGCACATTGTAAAGCGCTTTGGGAAGTCATTGACTTGAAAAGCGCTATATAAATGCAAATCATTTCATTTAATTTCATTTTTTTGCGAACAACACAATACAATCACCGTCTGATTTGCTCTATGCAAAACTGAACGTTTTCCGAATGAATTATTCAAAAACGATTGAAATCAAACTCTTTAGTGTTATCAAGGCTGTCAGGTGTCAGGTGATAACAAAACGCCATTGCTTGGCCATGACCAAGTAAACGTGGGAATCGAATCACACCCCTTGGAGGTCCATAATCTTGAACCTCACTTTGTGGAAATTCTAAAATTAAATTGAAAAAAATATGGAATATAGCAAGTTTTTATGCTCTCTTGAGATGGTTTTGTGTGACCAATTCCAGTAGTGTTTGTTGGAACTCACGACAAAAAGTGATATTCAACTTAACACTTTATTAGATTTCGATATAATGACAACGAAAATGTGGCAATATGAAAATATATATAAAAACTGTCTCAGAAAGAAAAAATATTGTGACTTTTTATCTTCGGCAATGCAATGAAAAGAAATACATTTTTTAACTCATTACAAATCAACTGAAATAATGCAAGCCTTATATGGTTTTAATATTACATTTGGCAAAAACTCAAATCTCAAAAGATTACGATATAATTAAAAAGTCTACTTGTGGGCTATAAGCCACTATTAAGTAGTCTGGATTTATATAGCTCTTTAACCAGTCACTGAGGACTTCTGAAACACTTTATAATGCACTTCACACTGCATTCACACCCACTTACACAGAGGAGTCAGCCCTGTTCAGTGAATTGCCCAAAGACATTTTGATATTTAACTTAGAGGAGCTGGGAATCGAACCTGGAACCTCGACTGCTGTACCTTCTGAGCTACTGCTGCCCCATTATATCTGTATCATTTTTGTATTATTTATAGATGTTTATATTTTGTCGCACTCCTGCAAATTTCTGCTTGAATTTTATTGTGAATGACAGCTCCGGGATCACTTGATAAGATTAACAGCTCTGGGCACAGTCCGCTCATTAAAATACTGTATATTTTGATTTTCTACAGTAGTAGCACAACTTGGTCGTGTCTCATTACTGAACTTTAGTGAGTTTTGTATCATTCATTAAATAAAGAATTGTCGCATTTCTGCTTGAACACCTCACATTTACTGTGATTTACAGCTCCAGGTGTACTTGTTGATTAAGATCGACAGCTTTTGGGCATAGTCTCCTCATTTGAACATACAGTATTTAGATTTTCTTAGAAGTAAAAGTTCAACTTTGCCATGTACCCTCTCTGAACTTGACTGAATTTTGTATTACTTAAGAATGTAATATATATATATATATATATATATATATATATTTATAATATATCCGGGTGCACTTGATTAGGATTGACAGCTCTGGGCTATGGTCAGCTCATTAGAACACATTGAGTTTCGTCAGTAGTAGTAGTACAACGTCTCAATGAACTTCCATGTTTTCTAGAATTGTTGGGGGTCACATCTCTGATTAAAGGCCTCTATTTTAATATGATTAACACTTCTTGGTGCACTCATTGATGAAAATTGACAGCTTTTGGCACAGTCCGATCATTATAATGTATTTTGATTTTCTATAAAATTACTACTCGGAACTTAAGTGAATTTTGTATTATTTCAAGATAAGCAGAATGGCTCGGCGTTGCCGGGCATTCTCTTCGGGCGAGGTTGATGACGTTGTTAGTGAGCCAAAAGTGCTGCTTCCTGAAAAAGAGCCGAAATTCCCATCACTAATCGCTCGTCAGAAAAGGACCTTGGGTAACTAACTGGCGAGCCGAACAACCCCTCCAGATAGCAGAAGTACGGATTCCCACTCCGCTGTGAAAGAAGCGCCACCCAAAGCAAATGGCTTAAATTTAAAAAAAAAAATGACGCCCAACCTCACTATCTCTCAACACCAATGAGAGCCAGCACATCGGCTCGGTCCAAAGGCCGATTGTAACACGCATGTTTCAGCTAACTACGCCCCTCAAGTACAACGGGTGTTAATGCCGGGCCACGTTTTATGATTCTATTAGTACAGGGGTGGCAAACAAGTTTGACACAAAGACCCGAATTTTTTAACTGTGAGAGTCAGAGCCACACCATGCACTGACCTGCCATGACAGACAGACACACACAAACACACACAATTAAAAACATATTTCCCATAACACACTCCTCTCCTTACAATACAACAAATATTGTTCTTGTGTTGATTTAAAGGAAAGTGTCCACCCTCAATACACCAATCAAACACAGCAACTACCCTGGAGGTCACATACCCCCTCCACTCACAGGCACCTCTCTTATCACTCACACACACACACACACACACACACACACACACACACACACACACACACACACACACTTTTTCTCACTATCTAATTCTCTTCCTTTTTCTGACACACACGACTACTGAACACACTTCAGATGCACACATATAACCTGTAAAATGTAAACTAATGGTATATTAAAATATTCACACAAGCATGTTCAGTCAGGTGTTTTTTTTCCAAACTACACTAGGGCAAAATAAAATAATAATAATAATAATAATAATGTTTCAAATAAATTTTATTCGAAGTGAAACACAAAAAAACATTTGAATGCATGAAAAAATGTTGGGATTTTTTATCATTAAATTTTGATAAAAATAAACAATAACATTTTTATACTCATTTCTTTTTACCTGGTTTTTCAAGGTGCTCAATTTTTGCTTGCATAGTTCAGTACCTCTGGGGAATTGCGTGTCAATATTAGCATGGACTGTGCTAAAATGAGGCTGAAGATTTGAAGTCTTGAAATGGGATATCAGATTCAGATTCAGATTCAGATCTACTTTATTGTCATTCTAGTACACGTGTATACAGAACGAAATGTCGATGCATCTGACCCCCACAGTTTCCTTGAATGTACAGATATAAATAAAGTTGTATTGTAATTGGCTACGTATAGTATTTTACCATAGTGCCGATAGTGCAAGAAGAGTAGCTAACCAGATGTGCAAAATGGGCAGTCAGGTTAACAAGTCAGGTACACAGTAACATTAACACTGTAACAATAACGCTGTAATTACCATAGTGCAGAGAGCAATGTGCAATGAGTGGCAAGCTATAAAAAACTGCCAGTAGTGCAAAAAGTCAGATTAGCAGCCGTTTAGATTTAAGTTAACTATATGTTAGATTGACCATTTAACAGTCTAATGGCCAGGGGGACTAGACTATTGCGGAGCCTGGTGGTCCTGCACCGCACACTGCAGAACCTCTTCCCAGAGGCTAGCAGAGTGAACAGTCCATGATGGGGGTGAGAGGGGTCCCCGGTAATGTTCTTAGCATGGGATAGGCAGCGCTTCTGGCCAATGTCCTGAATGGAGGGAAGTGTAGTCCCGATTATTTTCTCTGCTGTCCTCGTTACCCTCCTCACACTACCCCAGTCGGTAGCGCTGCAGCCTCCACACCACACAGAGATACAGCTGGTCAGGATACTCTCTATGGTGCCCCTGTAGAATGTGATGAGGGAGGGTGGGGGCAGGTGGGCTCTCCTCATCCTCCGCAGGAAGTACAGGCGCTGCTGTGCCCTCTTAACCAGTGATGCAGTGTTCACGGACCAGGTGAGTTTGTTTGTAATGTGCACCCCTAGGAACTTGATACTGCTGACAACCTCCACAGCCTTGTTGTTGATGCAAAGTGGGGCATGGTTGGGCTGGTTTTTCCTAAAGTCGACAATGATCTCTTTAGTTTTGTCAACATTCAGGACCAGGCTGTTGTCCCTGCACCAGCCCACCAACTGCTCCACCTCCTCTCTGTAGGCTAGGTCGTTGTCATCCCTGATGAGGCCCACCACTGTTGTGTCGTCAGCATACTTCACGATGTGCTTTGTGGCGGACCTAGGGACGCAGTCGTGTGTCATCAAGGTGAACAGCAAGGGGCTTAGGACGCAGCCTTGGGGGGAGCCCGTGCTGAGGTAGATGACATCTGAACTGTTCTGACCTATCCGCACTGATTAGGGTCTGTCACAGAGGAAGTCCAGCAGCCAGTTCCGCAGGGGGGTGTTGAAACCCAGGAGTCTCATTTTGTCTACCAGATGTTGTGGGATGATGGTGTTGAATGCTGAACTGAAGTCCAGGAACAGCATCCGCACATGGGTGTTCTTCTCCTCTAGATGTGTCAGGCTCAGGTGAAGCGCAGAGGAGATGGCATCCCTGGTGGAGCGGTTTGTCCTGTAGGCAAACTGAAAGGGGTCGAATGAGGAGGGGAGACTGGAGGTGATGTGCTCTTTAACCAGTCTCTCAAAGCACTTCATTATGATAGGAGTCAGTGCAACGGGCCGGTAATCGTTGAATGATAAGATCTGGGGTTTCTTTGGCACTGGGATGATGTTGGCAAATTTGAAGCATGATGGTACTTTGGCTTGGTCTAGCGAGGTGTTGAAAATGTCTGTTAGTACACAAGCCAGCTGATCGGCGCACTCCCTAAGTACCCGCCCCGGAATGTTGTCCGGGCCTGGAGCCTTCCTTGTGTTGACCCTTCTCATGGTACTACATAAAAAACAGTGTGATTTGCAATTCCGTTCAATAAAAAGGTAAGCATCTTCCCATTCTTCCTGAAATGCCCTGTGTTCCCTTCATATTTCCATTTCGCTTTGCATTTTGCCATTTTGACCATGAAAGGAACAGTCTGCACGCTTATGAAATGTTTACTTAATTTCCCGGTGTAGTGCCTAAATCCGACTTCTCTGCAAAATCCTCCCCTCCTCGTGTGAACATAATTGAAGTATTCTGCTGCGCTTCCGACAAAAGCGATCATATTCTATATAATAAGTTTATTAAAACAATAAAGTGAGCTAATTAAAACAAACAAGCGATCGTAGTCTATGTAACGCGTTTATTAAACTTATTATATAGAATACGATCGCTATTGTCGGAAGCGCAGCAGAATTGCGCGTTCACGCGAGGGGGGGAGGATATAGGCACTACCCTGGCATTAGACGTAACCTACACAGAAGATTGGCAGTCAGTTATGTGTCGCGAGCAGCATAAAAACAAGAAATCTGCCAAATTAATTTTGAAATATTATTTATTATTTGTTATTAACTCTGATGGAGTCAAGTGTGTTTTAATAGGGGGAAAAAACTAAACATGAAACGAGGCAAAGAGCCACAGTACATAGAAAATATGATGAGGCAAAGAGCCGCATTCTTAGTGGCGTGTTCGCCACCCCTGTAATAGTAGAAGTAGCCAAATGTGCCAGGCACCCAAGAAAAAGACTCAGACCAGGACGTCACAGTACAGGATTGATTGAAATAATGAGACCAAATGTTAGTGTGGGTGGGGAAACCGATGTCTGAAAAAATTCTTCCGGGATCTGACGAAAGGGGTGGTGAACGTGAAGTGAGTGTGGGGCTGGAGAAACTGGTCTCTGGCAAGGAGGGATTCTAGGAGCAAGAGTAGAGGCAAGGAACTCACAGTACAATCAAGCAAAATTAAGCGACAAAAACAAGAATACAAATTTGATGGGTCAAACACGATTTAGCTTCAGCTTACCACAAATGATAAACGTTCAAACACCGGTCTGGTGTCTCCAGCAGCTTGATTAGAGGCATGTATAGCCGGGTTGATTGTGATCCTCCCCACATGTGCTGGCTGGTGTGGAAAGCTGGCCCAGCGGTGAGGATGAGGAACAGGGAGTCCTGTCTTGGCGGGGGTGTAGCATAACACCATGTTGATTAATCTTGTTGGTATTTATTGGAGGGCCTTGACACATAACCTAGCTCAAGACACTTCCAGAGCCCTTAAGTCAACTGTGACAATTTTCACAAAAATCGGTTCAGCTGTTTCGGAGCCCATAAACCACACACACATGCACACGCACGGTGCACAATCAGGATTTATGAATACATTTGGATTTACATTGGATTTTGTTGGATTTCTGCTTGAACGCCTCAATTACGATAGGCAGGTACGATGTGCTCATTGATTGACAGCTTTGATTACATTCCATTCATAATATTTTGATTTTTTTCCATATGAAGTAGAAGCCCATATTGGTTGTGTCTCTTCTCGAAAGTTGAGTTTTGTCACTATCATTTTTTTTGTCGCTCGTTTCTGATTTAGAGCCTCAATTTGATTACAATTGACAGCTCGGGAGGGTGAGCGGATTATGATTGACAGCTTTAGGCACATTCTGCCTATTATATTTAGATTTTCCTTTGAAATAGTAGCACTAGACGATGAAGTATTTAATCTGAATTATTATAGATTTTTAGGGGGTATAATTTCTGCTTGAACTATTAAATTAAGATTGACAGCTCCGAAATGAGTATCTTAATCACAGCTTTTTTCTTATGCTCAATTAAGTGTTGATGTTTTGTTCTCCTTTAGCAAGTCAGCACTGGCATTAATTTGTCAGTTATATATTTTACACGACACTTAAATAATTGGATTTCAATTATTTTCGAAATGTAGATTGTAGATGTAAAAGTTATCAGTTACAGGGTTGGGTAGGGTTACTTTAACTTGATTACTTTCAATTACTTTTGGATTACTCAAATACCAAATATGCTAATAAAAGACAAAATAAACTAAATATGAATAAAATTATGACTCACAACACGTGGTAAGCTTTCTCTCCTGGCTTTGATCTCTTTGATCTCCAGCAAAACTAACATAAAATGCGACAGAAACAAAATGAAAATAAATCCTAACAGCTTGCCAACATCATATTTGCCGTTCCATGTATTCCGTTACTCCCCAAGCCTGCACAAAATTTAGTAATTTTATTCTTATTTAGTTTCTTTTGTCTTTTATTAGCATTATTGGTATTGTAGTAATCCAAAATTAATTGAAAGTAATCAAGTTAAAGTAACCCTACCCAACCCTGATCGGTTATCAGTATTTGAAGCAGGATTTTATTAGGTATCAGTAGGAAGTGACAATAATTATACATCCCCCCAAAAAAAACGTTTAAAAAACAGATTTTTGAACCCCTTATCCGAGAGTTCCATCCCTGTCCTCCTTGGGATTAATAATCCATCGATGGCTTCTCTCCTTTTTTTTAATGTTAACTCAAATTGAAATTGACAAAATTCTCCTTAAACCATAATAAGAAAAAGAAACCATATGAATGGAAACTTAAAGAATCCCTCGTTAAAATTTGCCTTTCAGCATGGTATGAAGTGTTATGATTCATCCCAATTTTGTGGAGCCTTGAAAGAGAACGGTGAGCGCAAAAGGTGCTTTTCCGTGATCCGAGGTTTTTGTTTCTGGAGTCTGCAGCTGGAGCCTGATACGGCCATAATTAGACGCCGATGGCGCCTCGGGTGAGCGCTGACTGAAAACTGATAGCTAAAGCTACATTTTTCCTTTTACCTTTTCGTCCAACACAGTTCAAGACTGAAGAGTTTGTCACAAGTTGAGAGCTTATGAAAAAAGTATGCACCTTTATCACATTTCTGCATCAAATCCCTATCAAAAACACTTCTGATCTTTGTCAAAATCATGCATATGAAAAACCAGCGTGTACTTGAACTAAAACAACCCAAACATTTAGGGTTTTCCACATTTTAATGAGGACAGCAGTCAAACAATGAGAGAAGAGGGAGGAATAATGAACTGAACCTTCTGCCGAAAGACACTCAAAAAGCAATTCAAACAAATTTCTCTGAAACATTCACAAGTTCCATATTTCAATGAGGATCGCATGTAAAAAATGACAAAAGGGGAGGGAAACGTTACAGAACGTTGTTTCCAAGGACACACCCAAAAAATTGAAACCAATTTTCACCAAACATTTATAAGGTTCTATATTTTCATAGAGAAAACATGCAAACGAAGAAAAAGAAGAGAGGAATAAGTAACTGAACCATCTTACTAAGGAGACTCAAAAAAGTGGTGGAAAGCAATTTTTAACACCTCTTCATTGTCTTCTCTTTATCATCATCTTCACTATCTTCCTCCCATCATTCAATTTTTCCTTTTCATCATTCCCTTTCTCACTCTTTTCCTCTTTTTCACCTTCAACAGTTTCATAATCCTTGGTCTCATCCATTTCATTTTCACTTTCTGCCTCCTCACTACTTCCCCCCTTCTACCCCGTCTTCTTCATAACCGTTATGATCACTTTCCTTTGAGTCCTTCTTTACATTGTCTTCGTCTGCCTCTTTTTCTTCTTCACCTTATAAATCACAATTTGACTCTTTTCCTACGTCATCTGTGCTCACTGTACAGTGGAAGGAAAAAGTATCGGAATCGTTAAAAAATTCTCACATCACCATCAAATGTGATCTGATATTTGTCAAAATCAGAGAGATGAAAAAAGTGTCCTTTAAATAAAAGCACCCAAACGTTTCATGATAGGATGAAAACATTGAGGGGGAGGAATAAGTGACTAAACCCTCTGCCTAAGGAGACTCAAAGAGCAATTTGAACCAGGCCAACATCTGAAGGTTTCCATATTTGAGTAAATATAGCATGCAGGGAGAGGAATAAGTAATTGAACCCTCTATTAAAGAAATTCAAATCACAACTGAGCTGAAGACTGATCAAATAACCTTGCTTTAACTAGCACCAGCCAATATATAACATTTCATATTTCAGGGCGGCACAGAGGCTAAATGGTTAGCGCATCCGTGCCACAGTTCTGAGGTCATGGGATCAAATTCAGCTACCAGCCTTCCTGTGAGGAGTTTGCATGTTCTCCCTATGCTTGCGTGGGTTTCCTCCGGGTACTCCGGTTTTCTCCCACATGCAAAAACATGCATGTCAGGTGAATTGGCTGGTCCAAATTGTCCCTATGTGTGAATGAACAAGTGAGTTGTCTGTCTCTGTGAGTGCCCTGCAACTGCAGTGCAGATAATGGAAGGATGGATTGTATGCTAACAATGACAGAAAGGGGGACATATAAGTAACTGAACCTCCCTATTTAATATTTTGTGCACGTGCTCTCCCTTTTGCAGAAATAACTTCAATCAGCTGCGGATTTATTTCATATTTTGGTGATTTTGTTTCATAATGTGCATGTCTGTGTATTTGGCATTGTAGATTGTAGGTTAAGGTTGTGGTTTAGAAGGTGAGGTTTTTTTCATCCAGCAATTTGAATTGGTCTGAAAGTTTTGTATCCAAATACATTATGATTAGATCGGTCTGGGTTTTTTTTTTACCTCTCTGAGTAGCCAGTATTGTACTCTTGGCGTCATCATTGGTGGAGGGTCAATCCTTCGGAAAGATGCAACAGTGCCAGACTCTTTCCATTCGTAAACAACTTCTGTGACTGTGGATTGATGAACATCAAGTCTTTTAGAGATTGTTTGGTATCCTTTACCAGTTTGATACATATCAATAAGAGACAACTCTTTTGGGAAAGTCATGGCGCACATTAGTCAACTCTTGAGGGAAAGAATGTGAGGGTTTGTATTTAATTAATATTTGGGGTACAACTCTGTTAAGGCTCCGGTAGCACGATAACGGTATAATTACTAGATAGGCTAGAGCATTAGCATCCATGATTACTTTCGCAAGCAATGCATTGCATGTTACGTGACGTGTCCTCTTCTGCGCAAGCGGGACATGGTGGTGTTCACACAGGAAATGCATAGAAGTCACATTTAGTTGGAAATGTGAACAAGCTCACAAAAACATCGGATTTCACCCAAGAATCGGAATTGAGCATTATGCTCTGCAGTGTGAACGGCAGCCTCATCATGTCCGCCGCTTAACACTACACACAGCACACTGCTCAACAGGGCGTGCCGCACAATTTAAAGGAAATCGGAGACTTTTATGTGCGCTTTATTGGTCATAAAAATATGGTGCCTATTCCTCCCCGTCCCTGTCATTGTTTCCTATCCTTAGTAAAACATGGAAAATTATACATGTTTTTTGACAACTGCTTTTAAACACTCTGTGTATTCTTCACCAGATGGTATGGTTACTTATTACTCGCTCCTCTTTCATTGTCTGCATGCTATCTTCTTTAAAATGCGGAAAATTATAAATGTTTTGTGACAGTTGCTTTCAATTGCTCTCTGAGTCTTCTTAACACTGGGGTACAGTTACATATTATTCTCTTTTCTACTGTTGTCCGCATGGTATCCTCGTTAACATACAGAAATTGATAAATGTTTGGAAAAAATTGGTTTCAATTGCTCAAAATCTCCTTGGGGAGAAGGTTTGGTCACTTATACCTCCCTCCTTAGAATACCGTGAGGGGTGTTCAGTGAGCAAAGACAAGGACGAAACAGAAGCAATGGAGGAGTAAAGTTGTGATTTAGAAGACAAATAATAAGAAAAAAAATAGAAGATGAGGAAGATGAGGTCAATGTAAAGGAAACGGAAAGTGATCATAGCAACAAAGAAGGAGACGACGGGAAAAGTAGTGAGGAGTCTGAAAGTGAAAATGAAAGAGGACAAACAGAAGGGAAATGGGGAAGATTGGAGAAGAGTAGTAGAATGAAAATGAGTCAGAAAGAGGTTGATGAAAAGGAGGGAGAGTCAAGAGGAAAGGCAAAAAAGTTAAGGTGAAGAAGAAGAAAAGGAAGAAGTAGATGGTGAAAATTACTTACCAATGCTCTTTTGAGTCTCCGCAGGGTTCAATTACTTATTCCACCCCCCTTCTTTTATTGATAGCATACTAACCTTATGAGAATATAGAAACCTTTAAGTGTCTGAACCTTCAGGAGAGTTTGACAGAGGGCTTAGGTACTTAAACCTCCCCTTTCTGCCATTGTTTGCATGCTATCCTAATACAGACATCTATAAATACTTGGGTGGTTTATTGAAAAAAAAAAAAATCATTTGAATATTGAGTCTCCTTAACCAGAGGGTTTTTAGTTAATTAATCATCCCCCTTCAGTCATTTTTTGCGTATTATACTTATTGGTTCTGTGATTTTTGACAAAGATTGGGTAACAGTTGATTGAGATTTTATGCATGGAATATGTGAAATTCCAAAAGTATCAAACATTTTCATACCCCTTTAAATGAAGCTCTAGTGGATTACGCCTCTACAAATGCTCGCCCTGTTAAAGGGGGACGAGACCGTCTGAAAATGAAATAACCCCAAATCTGGAGTGCATATGTAATATTTCATCTTAAGCTTGTAGGCCACAGGTTGTCGTCTGAATATTCATGATATTTGTGCAAATGAGGCGATCCTCACGGCGCCAGACTCGACGGATTGGCCCATCAACGCTTCCTTCTGGAAATGGTAATGACAGAGCAGGAAAGGATTCATAAATCAAAAGCCAGCAGGGAAGGCGGCTGACATTGATGCATACAGGGACACCGAAAACACAGCAAAGGGGAGGGCAAAAGAGTAAAAAAAAAAAAAAATCAACGGTGACATGCTGTGCCATTTACCAAGAGAGGAAGACAAAAATAATACAAAAGAATACAAAAGAATACAAAGAATACAAAAAGAGAGAAAGAGAGAGAAAGAAAGAGAGATAGAAAGTGAGAGAGAAAGGGGGACAGAAAGAGAGTAAGATGGAGTGAAAAAAATAGTAATCAAGCAGAGAAGTAACAAAGAGAGAAGAGAGTGTTTCGTTTTTCATGTCAAAAAGCCAATCATCATTAAAATCCGGTGCGTCTTGTATACCAAAACATACAGTGGATAAAATTGGAAATGCATAGTTACAATTAAATAATATTATGGTAATTGTTCTGCCCTTAAGAAACATATGAACTGGTCTTTGAGGTACAGCGACCAAAAATTGTGTGATAATAGGTTCAATTTCTTGCCTTTTCAAATGTTATCTCTACCACTGGAATAGAGAGATATGCCCACTCACAGCCGTAGCCTGGGTTCGATTGTTGTTACTTCCAACCAAAAACTGTTTTAACTGAGAAAGAGTGAAACAACATTTTATAACCAATTTATACTAAAAATTAGGAGTGTGCATTATAGTGTATGTTATACACAAATAAATACGAGAAATACTGGACAGGCAGCAAAATCTTGTGGTGGTTACGATTAAGGTTAGCACTAAGGCTCAAAACTCAGCTCGGTCCACATTGCTGAAGCTTGGTCCTCTGAATATTAAATCACTTGCTTCCAAAGCTTTACTTGTCAATGATCTTATTAGTGACCACAATCTTAGCCTAATTCGCCTTTGTGAGACCTGGTTGAAATCAAATGAGTTTGTATCGCTAAATGAGGTTTCTAACTTTGTAAATACACATTTGGCACGGCGGTACAAGAAAGATGGTGGTAAAAGTACGCTTGGTACCTCTACTGTTTTTAAAATGTTTGCAGCACTCGTTATGAGGTCCTCTATGTCACCACCAATACGTGTAGTAGTTGTCTATCACCCACCGGAACCATATTCAAATATTTGGGATGAATTTTCAAAACTGTTAACTGACTTAGTGACCTATGTAGACATTGTTATAACTATTGGTTAATGTTCACAAAAACACACCATCCATTCCACTTACAGTTGCTTTTAAGTTGTTGACTGATACATTTGGTTTAATCAAATAGTTGATGTGCCCACTCTTAAAGTTGGAAATACTCTAGACCTCATTCTGACCCGAGACGTGGTAGCGTCAAACATTTTCGTGTTACCCTATACTAAGGTTATCTCTGATCACTATCTTGTTAAATGTGAGGTGCTGTTTCATGTTTACTGTGATAAGAAAAATTTAGGTTTTAGTAGCCGCAATATTCGCCCTGCAAAGGTATCCGCTGTAGTGGAACTAATACCTGAGGCAACTGCGTCCTTCCCTATATTGGGCCTGTTGACCCATTTACAAATGACTGCTATAGTTACCGTTCTTGACTCTGTGGCGCCCGCCCCTACAGCATATATGAAGACAAAAGAAGCATACACCTTGGTTTATTGTAGAAATCGGGAAAGCCAATGTAATTATAGGCCAATGTCAAATCTACAATTTTTTTCAAAATTACTTGAAAAGGTTGTAGCACAGCAGCTGAACAACTTTATGTATAAAATAATCTCTTTGAATCTGTCCAGTCAGCATTCAGAGCAAATCACTCTACTGAAACAGCCCTGGCTAAAGTAATCAATAATCTCCTCTTAGCAATAGGTTTCGGTGCCCCATCTGGAAAAATTGATTGATATCTCAGTAACTGTTCATAACGGCAAGTTGACCTCTGAACATTTTGATGTCCCCTGTGTCATTCCACAGGACTCTGTACTTGGCCCCCTTCTTAGTATTTATATGCTTTGGCTCGGTAATAATATCCGCAACAATAATATTAGTTGGGCAGCACGGCGGCGCAGTGGTTAGCGCGTGTGCGGCACAGTTCTAAGGTCATGAGATCAAACCTCCTGTGTGGAGGAAACATGCGTTTCAGGTTAATTGGCGGGTCCGAATTGTCCCTAGGTGTGAATGAGCGAACAAATTGTCTGTCCCTGTGTGCCCTGCGACTGGCTGGCAACCAGTTCAGGGTGTCCCCTGCTCACTGCCCGAAGATAGCTGGGATGGACTCTACTGAGGATAAGCGGTGCAGATAATGAATGGATAATATTAGTTTCCATTGCTATGCAGATGACACTCAATTGTATCTGCCACTGAAGACAACTGCTTAGTTAAGTCTGAGAAATTTGGAGGCCTTCCTTACTGAGATACAATAATGGAGCTCACTTAATTTTTTTGCCCCTTAAGACGGAAAAAAACAAGATGTCAATTGTTAGTCCAGCTCGTTGTCGTGATTTGTTCTCAAACACTGCCCTGAACCTCGACAAATGTAATATCCCCCATAGTGACTCGGTCAAAAATGTAGGTGTTATATTTGATCCTAATCAGTTGTTTCAGTTACATGTGAAAAATATTACTTGAATAGCTCTCTTCCACCTCACTAATACTGCGAAGATTTGCCCGATGCTGCCTCAATCAGATGCTGAGATTATAATTCATACGTTTATTACTTCTCTGCTTGATTACTGTTATGTATTACTTTCTGGTATCCGGATGTCCAGGATCAAATGCTTGCAGCTGGTAGAAAATGTGGCAGCAAGAATTTTGACAAAGATAAGAAAGTTTAAGCATATCACTCCTATATTAGTTAACTTGCACTGGCTGCCAGTCCGCTTAAGACTTTGAAGTTCGCTTACATTTGGGTTTGCATGGGCTTGCCCCCTCTTATCTATTTGATTTGATTTCTCCTTATGTTCCTACAGGGAGCCTCCGCTCGAAAATTGCTGTTCTACTTGTGACTCCAAGTGCCAAGATGAAGTCTGCAGGCTTAAGAGCGTTCTTAATCCGGGCCCCGGCGCTGTGAAATGCTCTGCCTCCGGAGATAAGATCCGTAACCTCAGTGGAACTTTTTAAATCTAGACTCAATTTTATTCAATAGCTTATGATTGATGCCCACCTCATACTTTTCTTTTCCTGCCCTTTTCGGTTGCCTGGCTGGTGGTGCTACGAGGGAGAAGGACAAGTCAAGATGAGTAGCCGGACCAAGGTCTGGACCTGAAGCATGTCAAAGTCCGCATTGAGCAGCCAGCAGGGATTGGAAGCTGCGTCATTGCTGTCAGGGCCTTTTTTGTGAATTTTACAGGCTCATGCAAAATTCACATATTACCCATTTTTTTAATTGATGTTCACTATGTTTTGTGTATTGCTACCCAACGCTTAATTTATTGTACCATCCTGGAAGGGGTATTACCATTTGTGAGGCCCCTTCTCAAGGTTTCTTATTTTCCTCATGCTGGGGCTTTTGAGTTTTTCCTTGCCCGCAGATTGGTTTGAGATCTGGGAATGGTGTAATTGAAACCTGTGCAGTCCTTTGAGTCATTTTGTAATTAAGGGTTATACAAATTAATGTGACTTGAAGATAATTATTTATTGATTTTTTTGCAAGATGCTAATGACTACATGCTAATGACTACATCCTAAGAACAACATGCTAACAAGTAGATGCTAACGACTGCATTCTAACAACTACGTGCTAACGTGTCGATGCTAACATTGAAATTATTTAGCCCTTACTGTAGCTAACGATAGCATTCTAACAAGTAAATGCTAACGACTACAATATAACAACTATATCCTAACGACTACATGCGATAGCCCAGTCCAAACTGTCACAATTGCTGTGGTAATTTTCTAGGTTTTTTATGCAACCCTAGCTCTTACAGTCGTTTAATTCCATGCACTTTATAGTCCAGTGCGCTTTCTTTATAGAAAATATATCACAAAATACTTTCTTTTTACGCTTATGCATAATCTGGTGCGCCTTAGGGTGCGGAAAATATATTAAAATGCCTAAAATTGTCCTGACCAACGGCGGGGGTAACGCATTTTGGGATTGTCAAAGGCTGCGATTTAGCGGTGTCGAACCTCCCACATGCTGCCCACTCGCACTATTTATTTCCTTCAAGGTGGAAGCCGTAATCAGTCACATTACGGCAAACTTGATTGGTTGTACGTAGTCAACAGGGCCTGGAGTGTGTGTGCCTGCAGCTCCAGCAAAAAATGGATTCAACGCGAATTGAGGAATTTAATTATAGCGGCTTGCCCACTCCGCCCACGTTTTATTGACACGTTGGTTGTAAATAAATCCCAGGCTGCAGACACTCGGCTGTTTTTGTTATTTCTTTGTGGAACGTGATCATAATTTTGTGGCTCAGAAAGTACAATAAGCCCTGAATGTGATGGTTTCCTAGTCCCGCGGCTTATTCGATTTTTTTTCAGTGTTTCCTTCTCTAGCTACTCATGTTAGCCAATAGGCTGCAGATTATGACTTGTGGCTGGCCATTATTGATAGTGTCACCAGATGTCGGGCAGGCCGAAATGCAGGACACAAGAAGAGTTAAAACGGGGATGTGATCAAACCCCAAAAGGAGGCATATGTTCAAGAAACAAAAAGGAAGTCACGATAGACCAGGTAAAGTGGAACCGGGACTGCTGAGGAGCGGAAACTTGAGAGGGAATCTTGGGGGGTGGAAATCTGGAAAAGGTAATTTGGAAGTACTTTTGGCTGGTGAGGAAGGTCTTGGGATAAGGAGGCGACTGGCAAAGAGGGGAGACTTGGTGGTCTTAGGGTGGCGAAGGTCTTCAAAATAAGTATTGTGAGGTCCTATTAAAAGATAGTTGGACTGGCAGGTCTTAGGACTTGAAAGATAGACTTGAGAAGGAAACCTGAGAGGGGAATTGAGAGTGATGAGATTCTTGAAAAGTATACTCAGGAATACCTTTCGAAAGGCTCCTTTCCTTCCTATATAGGCTCTATCGAATCACTCATAAATTAATTTAATGCTACCCTGGCCAGTGCCCTCGATTCAGTAGCGCCCATCCGGCTTAAATCACGACCTAAAAGACGCACGCCTTGGTTTAATGATGAAACTAGATCCCTTAAACAAGAATGCAGGAAATCTGAAAGGAAATGGCGCGCTACCAAGCTTGAGGTTTTCCATCAAATCTGGTGTGATAGTTTGTTGAAGTATAAAGCGGCCCTTATAACCTAAACTTCTTATATGTAATAACTTGTGAAGCCCTTTGAGACTATTTGTGATTAAGGGCTATACAAATAAAAATGACTTGACTTGACTTGAAAGAAGGTTGGAGTGGCAGGTCTTGGAATGGATGATCTTAGAAGGAGGAGGGAACTACAGAAGGAAGTTTTGGGAGCAGAAGCGGGTCTTTTTAATGATCAGCAACGTGAGGTGGGCGCACAGAGTATTTATGGTAGGGATGGCTGATTGACTGGAAGCACCTGGGGATCACCTTGGCAAATAAATTGTTAAAAGAACTGCAAAATGGAGAAATGCTGCCATCTCTTGGAAAAGGACTGCAGACGCGAAAACATGACAGTTAGCCACTCCTGCTTCGTCATTCAGTGTTACTCACATTCGACAGCTGGTCCTGCACATGAATGATGCCGAGTTTCATTATCCTGGTAACCTTGCCTTTTTTCCAGTGTTTCCTCCTCTAGCCAATTGGCTGCAGACAATGAGTTGCTGCCAGCCGCTATTTTTTTTTAGCTGTTTAGTGTAAATGAAGCCTGCTCCGTCATTCCACATATGGCCTTCCACAACTGCTAATGCAAGCAAGCTTCATCAAGTTCCGTGATTCAGGCATCATTAGGTTTTTCCCCACTGATTTCTTCTCTAGCCACTCAAGTTAGCCACTTGGCTGCAAGCTATGGCTTGTTTTTAGTTGCTCCTGGGCAATGTTCCCTCTAATTTTCCACGGGTCTGAGCGTTCACACAAAGCCGGTGAGCAACGCTTGAAACAACAGTGAGCAACGGCAATCCCAAGTGTGGCAACTGAGTCATTATCAAACATGTCCAAAACTTGACATCATGTTACATTTTGCTGAATTTCCAGCAATGCAAAAAAAAAAAATTCACTTTTGAATGAATTGACTAATGTATTGTCCAAAGGTTGTACCGCCTACAAAGGTCATTTGTTTTTACAACAATTCTTTCACAAGATTTTCATTTTTTTTTTCGTGGTATCTTTTGTCGCATACTACTAACATTTTTGGGGGCTTATTTAGTCGGTTGGACGATACAAAACTGTATTTAATCACATTTTTTTAGTAGAAGTACAATGTTGGCAACAAGATTGACTTGGTATAATTGGAAATTATTTGAATGCAACACAAACTTTTTCTTCTTCTTCCCTGTTTTTTCCATGTTTTTAATCCCTTTCAAAAAAATCTCATTGTGTTTATTTTTTCCTAGCTGTTACTTTTTTCTTTTTGTTCTCTATTTACTTTTTTCCTTTGTTTCTTTTTTCCTGGCTTTTTTCTGAATTTTTCCTTCTTTTTTCTCTTCCTTTTATTTTTTTTCTCAGCTTTACACTACTTTTTCATTTTGGTATTTTTTACTTTTTTGTTCTATTCCCCCTTCCTTTAGGTCATTTTGTGCATAATTTTACAGACATATTTGGTCATATAGGGATGAAAGAAGCAAAAACAACCTGAAGAGCCGTTTAGGACCCGAAAGAGCCGGTTCCTTTTAGTGAGCTGAGCCGAAGAAGCCAGTTCTCAAAAAACTTTAAAAACTCACACACGCAACTTAGAGGGAACATTGCGCTGGATAGATTTACTTGTGCGCTGAGAATGTGCAGGCAGTGCGCGATTGCACACGCGCGCAGCTTAGAGGGAACACTGCTCCTGGGTCATACTTTAATGACAGTCCTCTTCCATAGCTGATCATGCAAGCTAATGTTGCCAAGTTCCGTGATTGTGACATCTTCCACATTTTCCTTTATTTCCTTTTCTTGCCACTTATGTTTGACACTTGGCTGCAGGCTACGGCTCATCATTATTTCTAGCTGCTTCATGTAAATACAGTAAAGCTTGCATTGTACTTCAGTGTTACCCAACATCTGTAAATCTGGCATCTTTGACTCTTTTGCCCACTGTTTTGTTCTCTAGCCACTTATGTCAGCCTCTTGGCTGCATCCTATGGCTTGTTGCTAGCCCATTGTAAATAATAGCTGCTCCCAATCTTTTACTGGCCTTTTTAGTATATTCTTACGCTACCTGCCAAAGTTAGCCAGTCACACAAGCTAACGTCAGCTACTGGCCATTTTCAGCCGCTCCAAGTGGATTTAGCTTGCTCTGCCTTTTGTAGTCGCTGGTAGGGATAAACACCAGCTTTCATGTCCTGTTGTTGACTCAAATTCATCCTAGCTCACTTAAGTAAATCCGGAATTAGGTTTCATAATTTTACAACTGTGTTTTTAATGGAGTAAAAAAAATAATTACTTAGATTACCCCCCCTGTTGTGAAAGGATAGTGGGATTGTGGACGCGTTCTTAAGGATGGTATGGGCACCCGTATGATGCGGCAGGCCCTGCTGTTGAACAAAAGAGTGGGTTGTGTCACCCTGACCCAAGTGACATGTCCGCTTTCTGGTGTCCCATTTAATCTGGAGGGACGAAAGCATGACCAACTTAGGTGCCGAGGTGCCTAACTTGTTTGGGTGTTTGGGCAATTGGGTTGGCCATGGTCCAAAAAATTTTGTATGAGTTTTTTTTTTTTGCTATTTTTTTTCCCCTTTTATTTTCTTTGTTATTGTATGTGTTTGTCTTGCTGTCGGTCACCCCTCTTGAGGGATATGACCAAGGTAGATAGATAGATTACCCCCGTCCTTAAAAAATAACACCGTTACATAACGGCCTTTATTCCCAACACTGGTTAACAGGTTTGGAATCTGAAGATGGTCCCAATCCCACAAATATGGATGAGGCTAACAACAAAGAGAGTGGACTTGCTCTTTCTGAACTCAACGAAATGAGCGTTGACACTTAATCTTGCCAGTCGGTTTCAACTAGTCAAACTATCGGGCTGCCCTTACATCACGGCGCCGTGTTCTGATGGAGTAAGAGCTCGGCCGGTCGAGGGGCACATCAAAAAATCCTGTTCGACAAGCCGGGCTGCTACAAAAGCCGGCACCTGCTGGTAAGCGCACAAAGACGACTTTGCTCATCGCACCAATTGCTTTGACAGAACAACGCTAAATACTCAATGTCATATGTAAATGTGCTTTCGGTTTTACAATTTTCCCAAAAGCTGATGAAATTGGGACTTTATATTGGAAAAAAATGATAAATGGCTAAAGCACAACTGGCAGCTTGACAAGTGTGCGATATGATTGTACGGTTTCAGTCTCGGATTGTGTATATTGATGTGTATCTGCTTTAGGGCTGCAACAATGAATCAACAAAAATGAACTAATTAGATCATCAAAACATTGTATTACGAGATTTGTGAGCCACTAATCAATGCAAATAAGAGTGCACACAATTCTGTTCTGACGCTGAGAGTATAGTATCACTTTGCTACGGTAAAAAGTGCCAAGCTCGTTTTTTTTAAACAAGTTATCCTACTTTTTGGGGGTGTTTTATTTATTGAATATTATGTGATTATAAACGAAATCGGCATGAAAGTTTCAACTTTGTAGAGTTTTACTGTTTTATGTAATTATTATTTTATTAAGCACATAACATCACACAGGGTTTGGATAAATCACTTTAGGTTGCTTTACTCTTGACTTGACTTTGAAAAAAATAAAGTGCAGTTGCCTATTTCTACTTGTGCGAGTTTGATGCATTTATTTGACATTGCAGTGTTAAACACACTTCATATTATTTATTGTATGAAAATAGTTGAAGTACAGTGGCATATTTCTACATGATCAGTTGTCATTATGTTGGGCTGAATGTGGCCAAATAACTG
This sequence comes from Urocampus carinirostris, assembly GCF_059441175.1. Classification (NCBI taxonomy): domain Eukaryota; kingdom Metazoa; phylum Chordata; class Actinopteri; order Syngnathiformes; family Syngnathidae; genus Urocampus; species Urocampus carinirostris. The sequence continues at coordinate 62,480,642 of NC_142351.1, forward strand.
ATTATAGAAAAGAATGCATGAATAAGTTTAGATAATGACGGATATCAGTTCCAATTATTTTTCTCAACCAGCCCTTCGGGAAATATCCAATTCTTCCCGATTGGTCACTCGGGAATTGGATAAGGTGGTAGGTGCAGGTGTAAAGCAGAAATTTTAAGTGTATTTTTGTTTATTGTCAAGTTAATTGATAAACACTTGAATATTTTTATCTGTCTTAGAATTATAGAATACTCTGTTGTTTTATGCACTATTTTTCTAACTGTCTAAAACTTGAATAATGCAATAAAGAGGAAATAAAAAGTGTCTTTAAGAAATCAGATGAATCAATTATTCAAAAAAAAATAATCTACCGATTTGTCAATCATCATTAATTGCAACCCTAATTTGCTTTGCCTTGATTGGGATGAAATTTAGGTAAACTCTAGTAGACAAGGGTCGCACACATTTTTCATGGCCATATTCGAGCACCTTTTAAGCCCTTTCAAGGCCAATTTTCAGTTTTTCTAGTACCATTAAAAGAAATAAAACACGTGTGAAGCATGTTTCTTTGTAGAGCCAAATATATCTGCTTATTACATATGTGATTCTTAATCTTGCGTGTGAAATTATCAAGACGTGATTTTTAGATTTTGAGTAAATAGCAAGGTGTGTGTATCTTAACAATACGTGTGTAAATATTTTAGGTGAAAACACTCCCCATATAGGGCAGCACGGCGGCGAAGTGGTTAGTGCTTTTTCGGCACAGTTCTAAGGTCTTGGGAACCTCCTGTGTGGGTTCAAATCCAGCTACTGGACTTACTGTGCGGAGTTTGTATGTTCTCCCCGTGCTCGCGTGGGTTTCCTCCGGGCACTCCGGTTTCCTCCCGCATTCCAAAGACATGCATTTCAGGTGGATTGGAAGGTCCAAATTGTCCCTAGGTGTGAATGAGCGAGCAAGTTGTCTGTCCCTGTGTGCCCTGCGATTGGCTGGCAACCAGTTCAGGGTGTCCCCTGCCCACTGCCCGATGATTGCTGGGATGGGCTCCAGCACCCCCGCGACCCTACTGAGGATAAGCGGTGCAGCTAATGAGATGAGATGAGACACTCCCCATATAGGTGTTGGGTGAAATGACGGCCTGGTATATAGCTTACATTATCAGTTGCATGAATTTTGTCACATGACGTGTAACCATTGGGAAACGCTGGTTTATTTTTATTTTTTGCATGGCCCGTAGTAAATGTCCATAGTTAAAACATAATCCTTGCACTAATACACATTTCATAGTGCATGTAGCAAACAATTAGCAAAAACAATCATAATTAAGCAGGTCATTGCCATAAGGTACTATGCATATGACTGGAAAGCGCTGACTCTCCCATTGTGAAGTGGATTTCTATTGTGCACACTTTGCAGCATGCTGTGCGTGGCTTTGTTCCACATTTTAACCATGGTTTGTATTTTTGTTTTCGAGCCACACTTCATTAAAACTACAACCTCCTGGCATCTTGCTGTGGTTTACCAGCTGTTATACACCTTCCTAATGCTCCTGCAGGGGGTGATGATGCTTCATATGACGACATACAAAGTATCGCAATCGCAGCTTCCATGTCGGGGTCATTTTTAGCCCACTTTATCATGCTATCTTTCTACTTTTCATTGTTTATTGTCAAACATGGCAAGAATATCCATCATTTTCAAGCACTTCAGCCAAATATCAAGCACTTTCCTGACCCTCAACACACAACATTAAAATTCCAGCATTTTCCCGGATTTCAAGCACCCGTAGGAACCCTGAGTAGACCTCCAGGATACGGCATGACGATTTTGGGTTACAATGTGGAGGGGAATGGTTTTAGACCACGCTTTACGGCATTTTCCCCACTATACAACATCCACAACAAATGATTTTGAGTACCCCAAAACATACACAATTCAAACTTTGCTGTGTTTATGCCTAACATGAGTTACATCTCTGAGATGCCTGAATGCTATTGATGTCACAGACTGGCTGCCAGGTTTATGGTTCTCTCTCTCCCCCTCTTGCTATCCATTGCCTTTTCTAATAAGTTCCCCTTGGCTCTTTTCCAATGCGCACCTGTTGTCACTTTCTCTGATTGCGTCCTAATTATCTCTCTGCTCGCTATTTAAGCACTCCTATTTCTCAACATATTTGTTAGTTTGTTGCCACTCTTGTCTCGCCATTTATGTACCAAAATTGGACCGCATAAACTACCCATTGTCGTTTTTGTCCTCGTTCTGCGCTACACTGAGCAGGTCCTTGACAATTGGTCCACATCATATAAAATACTTGTCTTCTATTAGTTTGCGCCACAACATCCTGTAAATGCCAATATGCAATTGACTGAACTACTTCCCACATGCAAGCAAAAAAAATCATGCATATGTTTGTGCCTGTTTGCACGTCATACAAAGTTCTGGTCTTCATTTGGTTAGCAACGTGAAAATGCTATTGGCTGAACTCCCTCCAACAATGCCTTTATCTTTATTCAGTTAAAAAATCTTGCCTAGCTTTGCGGCTAAATGAGATTGTGCATTTTCTCTAATATATTCATTAGTTATGGGTTCTATGGCTTGTAGTGATGCTAAAGGGAGAAGCAAAAGCACCACAGAAATGAAGCTTGTGATTATCACGTAATGTGAAGATGCACATATCACCCTCACTAAAGGTTATGGCCATAACCAATCAACGATCAGGACACTTATTAAGACTAAGAAAGCAATTAAAGCAACAAAGTCATCTAAGGGACTGATAATTCTCGCAAATGGAAGTTTTAAAATCCTCACCTGTCTGCATCCACCTGTCACTCCAATATCCCAGCTCAAGTCACACAAAAAGTAACTAAAATTTCCCTTTTCCTTGATATCTTTTTTACAAATTATTTAATCATATACACGTGTGTTATTTGAATGTTTTTGTCTGGGGTACCAAAAATTTTGAAGGCCTTATTCAAATACCAATTATTTCTATCCTTCACCATACGACATATTAAGCTTACGATTAAAGTGTGTCACTGCCAGTGTTGGGAATAACGCCATTATGAATAACACTGTTACATTACAGTGTCTTTTTATTCAGTAACTGGGTCATTGAATTAAAAAAAAATTCTGCTTTTACAACGCGGCTAGTGTTACTGTTGTGTGTTTATGTACATGCACATTATTTTCTGATATTGTTTACTGTTTATTATCGTTGCTCTTCAAGTGTAGGATAAATCTGTTGCTGGAGAGGTGCAACCAATATCACAAGGTTCTATAACTCGAATATCTGTATGTTCTTCTATATTCAAATTCCTTGACATTCAACAACTTTTTTTAAAGTAAAAAATAAAAAGTTTCTTTCCCTGGTAACTAGTTACTTTTACGATAGAGTATTCAGTTACTAACTCAGTATTCAGTTACATTTGAAGAAGTAGTAACTATAACGATTTGCGTTTTTAAAGTAACATGCCCAACACTGGTCACTCCCAATATTTAGAAGTGATTGTCTAACTTTTCTATGATTTCAGTTGTAGCCTTAAATGTTACTGCATCAGTGTCAGTTTATATCGTCTACAAACAGTTCAGATAGAGATATATTATACTGAGAAATTCTGCGGCAAAATTATTGTTTTAATTTCTGTGTCATTTCAGGTAAGAATAATTACTAGCTCGTTGCATCTTTCCAACCTGTGACCTGCTACCACCATTGTCTCCAAAACATTTGTGCCCGGAATACTATGTAAATATAATCTTCAAAGGAACTGTTCATCGTTTCTAGCTTTTTGGGGATAACCAGTCAAAATCAAAAGAACATGCGCAGAGAAAAAAAAAAGCATCCTCCAACCACGCCTGGACGATAAAACGATAACAGTATTAGTCATATTTTGCTACGATAAGTAATAAAAATGGATACAAGTCGATCATTTAAACTGTAAAAAACAACCAACCACTGGAGATAATGGGGCGCTGATGCAATGAAAACGCAAGTTCCCAACAAAAATTCAGGGGACAAAGAAGGTGATGAGAACCGGACAATAATTTCGCATGGTTTGCAGTATAGCGGCTCACACAGAGTGAATGGACTATAAGACGGTCCAAATGAGCAATAAATAGATGAAAGATAAAAGACAGCGTACCCACTCAAAACATGCTGAGTCACAGACAGGAGGTATTTACTTGTTTGGAGGTATTTTGGCTTCTGAGAGTTTGATTTAAAAAAAAAAAAAAAAAAGAGAGCGGTGAAATGCACTGCAAACTTTGCCTACATATTATGCCCGACAATAAAGAATCCTGTATTTCTCAAAGAACTGACAATGTTGCCACCTCTATTCAACTCCAACTCCTTTTTCCCAACACCTGGGGCGTCAAATTCACTTTTACTCGGGGGCCACACGATAGAACAAACATTCTCTCGGGAGCCAGACTAGTAAATTAGAAAGAAAAAGAGAGGAAGAGAAAGAGAGGGAGAGAAAAGGAGAGTGCGGGACAAAGAAAGAGAGAAATGGAGAAAGAAAGAGAGAAAGAACATGAGAAACAGACATACAAAGAGAAATAGTGAGAGAGGGGGTAAGAAAGAAAGAGAAAAAAGGAAACCCAAAGAGAAATAAAAAGAGAGTAAAGAGAAGGAGAGAAAAGAGAGGAGGGGAGAAAGAGAGAAGGGGAAAGCAAGCAAGAGAGAGAGAGAGAAATAGATAAAAAAGAGATAAAAGGAAAAAAGTAATAGAGCAAAATAAGGTCAAAAGACACAGAAAGAGAAAAACACATAGAGGACAAAGATAGAGAAAAAGAGAGACAGGGAGAGTGAAAGAGAGAGATAGAGAGTGAGAGAAAAAATGAGGAAGTGAGAGAGCCAGAGAAATACAAGTCCCGTGTGTGAGAGGCACCTGGTTTGGCAACATCAAGTGGACATATAACAACCTGCAGCTTGTTTTTTTCTCGCGCTTCTCTCAGCGTTGTCTCGCGGGCCGGATTCAATCCCTTGGCTGGCCTAATCTGGCCCGCAGGACGCCTGTTTAATGCCCCTGTTCTACGCGGTTCCTTTTCTTTTTGTAATTAGAAGCGTGCAATTTTCTCTTGCCAACAATATCCTTAACAATGTCATAGATTTGATGTTCCTTTCCTTGTAAATATGTAGTAGTTCGTTTAGAATCAAACCCCATTTTACTTTTTTTTGTGAGTATTTATATTTTTTCTTTGGACTGATCAATCATTATCAATATCAATTAACTACAAAATCGATATTCTAAAGCTAAAATATAATATTTGAGGATTGCTTCCCTCATGATAAATACTAAAAAAGGGGCTATTTTGGGTAGTAAGTCAGAAGGGAAATTGTGAACACCACCTGCTAGCCAAATAAGTAACCAAATTAAAGGAAAAATGTATGTGATAATTATCGATAGACCAAAAAATGTTTTATTGTGATAAAAAAAACTTTTGTCATATCGCCCAGGATTACCTCAAACACCATCCCTACCTCAGAACGGATTAATGTTGTATCTCGGGGGTCCACTGTACATAAAAAAGGTTTGACGGTCTTGTGTCAGGACCTTGAAGTATCCGTATTCAGAAAGGATTTTGCGCTTTGGCTAGCTCTGATTGTTTTCGCCATGGGAAATCTGAGAAGTCACCGTGAGCAACGCAAGGTCAACGCCACAAACACAATTTCAGCACTTGATGAATTAGATGTAGCCACACAAGCACAAATGTACTTGCTTTGTGACGCATGTTCGCTCACTAAATCCTTTAGAATCTTTCTCACGGATAAAGGAATTTGCGAGGAGGAAAGAAAAGTCTGGCGGCTTCTGCACATACAAGAGAACTCATTTGAATTATAATGTGGAGCTCAATGTGATACTGACAGTGTATTCATTACAAAAAGTCGTATTTGTACAGTATGTTGTGGGGGGATGAAGGAAAATAATATTTTCCAGGAAAATTATCTTGCTCCACTGGCAGAAAATTTTGCTCATCTAAAACTTTTTTCTTTCCTGAAAGCTAATTATTTCTTTGGAAGAAATGTTTGCTCAGGTTTAGTATTTTTTAAAGATTTTCATTTATATCAAACAAGCATAAAGGCCCCCTTGCTGGGCTTTGTGTTTCTGGGCATTCTACTTGAGAGAGGTTGTTGGGGTTGTGGTTTGTTGAAAAAGAGCCGGGGAGCCGCTAGAAAGTGCCAAAGAGCAATATGACCGCATGGAGCTCCAGAGCCGCTTGTACACAAAAAGCAGATGTTTATTGATTTTATTGTTATTTATTAGTGGTTCCATTAAACCTGGCTAAAGACACTAAAATGCAACTGTGTACATTTTCACAAAAATGTATTCAACTGTTTCGGAGACTATAGGCAACATACGATAACATAATGGTCTACATCAGGGGTCGGGAACCTATGGCTCGCGAGCCATATATGGCTCTTTCTATGAGTATCTGTGGCTCAGAGACAAATTTGATTGCATGGAAAATTTCTCCATCTAGTTCAAAATTTGAAACGTCTATCCAATTCAGGTCCACGTAAGGCCAAACCGAAGCTAGTTAACATGTGATTTCTTCGCAGTATATATAGGGCACGTTTTCACTACAATTTACAGTCAAGGTGTCACACAAAAAAAGGGGGGGAAAAAAAAACTCGTTTTGGCTGTACAACGCTAGAGAATCCTTTATATAAAAGTTCACTATATAATCTGTGTTCAGTGTTCAGATACCTTATGATGAATCCACAGAACTGTAAATACGCCAAAACACCGGAAGAGAACTTAGTCATTTAATTGGGTGAGTGGGAGGGATGGGTGGAGCTATGCAAAATGTGCAAGCACTCCCTCCCATCTCTCGCCCTACGCCGTCTGCGCCAATAGTGAGCTCATCAGGCTCCCTATTTGCAGAATGTTGTGACGTTTTTACACAATAACTGCTTGCATCTGGTTTTGAAACCAATATGTATGAAAAAAAAGGGTAAAAAGGAGTTTAACCGATCTTGAGTAATTGCAAGAAAGAGACAAGTTTAAAGATAGATAGATAGATAGATAGATAGATACTTTATTCATCCCCTAAGGGAAATTCACATTTCCAGCAGCATCCCTGAGCTGAGAACAGTACAATAATAAAGCCAAAAGAATACAATATACAAATACCCAGTGTGACGTGCAAATGCCCACTTTAGCATGTTATATAGAGTAACCAAATAGTGCTACACAGAACACATAATGCAGTAAGATTCAGTAATATCCAATGTAGGTGGTGTGGTTTAATGTGGGCCTTTACTCTGCCGGGTGGAGTTAAAGAGCCTCATGGCATGAGGAAGAAAAGATCTCTTCAGTCTGTCCGTAGTACAAGACAGTGACAGCAGTCTGTCACTGAAACTGCTCTTCTGTCCGGAGATAATGCTGTGAAGCGGATGCGATGGATTGTCCATGATTGACCTCAGCTTTTTCAGTGCCTGTCTCTCAGCTACTGTTGTTAGGCTGTCCAGCTCTTTGCCCACAACAGAGCTCGCTTTCCTAGCCAGTTTATTGAGACGAGAGGCATCCTTCTTCTTGACGCTGCCTCCCCAACACGCTGCCGCATAGAAGAGGGCGCTTGCCACTACTGTCTCATAGAATATTTTCAGGAGCTTTTTGCAGATGTTGAAGGAGGCCAGCCTTCTGAGGAAGTAAAGTCGGCTTTGCCCTTTCCTACATAGAGCTTCTGTGTTGGCAGTCCAGTCCAGTTTGTTGTCCAGCTGCACACCCAGGTATTTGTAGGTCTGGACAAATTCTACACATTCTCCCTTGATGGTTACAGGAACCGGATGAGTTCTGGTTCTCCTGAAGTCCACCACCATCTCTCTGGTCTTGGTGGTGTTTAGGTGCAGGTGGTTTGCGTCGCTCCATCGGACAAAGTCCTGAATCAATTTCCTGTACTCCTCCTCCTGCCCGTTTCTGATACATCCCACGATCGCAGTGTCATCTGCAAACTTTTGCACATGGCAGGACTCAGAGTTGTACTTAAAGTCCGATGTATATAGAATGAATAGGAACGGAGAGAGAACGGTCCCCTGCGGAGATCCTGTGCTGCTAACCACGGTGTCCGATGTACAGCCCCCCTGTTTCACATACTGCGGTCTGCCTGTCAGGTAGTCAGTAATCCATTCTACAAGGTGTGAGCTAACTCCCATCTCTGTCAATTTCCTACTCAGTAGCAGAGGCTGTATGGTATTGAAGGCACTAGAGAAGTCCAAAAATGTAATCCTCACAGCCCCCTTCGCCCTATCCAGGTGAGAGAGGGATCGGTGTAACATGTATAATATAGCATCCTCCACTCCCACCTTCTCCTGGTAAGCAAATTGCAGTGGGTCGATGGCGTGACGGACCTGTAGCCTCAGGTGGTGCAGCAGCAGCCGCTCCATGGTCTTCATCACATGTGATGTCAGGGCGACTGGCCTGAAGTCGTTGAGTTCCTCTGGTCTTGATTTCTTTGGGACTGGGATGATGCAGGATGTTTTCCACAGCTGAGGGACCCTCCCCTGTTCAAGGCTCAGGTTGAAGATGCGCTGTAGAGGGTCTCCCAGCTCAGACGCACAGGCTTTCAGCAGTCGGGGGGATATTCCATCCGGACCAGCTGCCTTGCTGGTTCGTAGCCTTCTCAGCTCCCCACACACCTGGGCTGAAGTTATTTTTAGTGGGGGGATGTCTTCCATGCTAGTGTCCAGAGGGGGAGGGGGAAGGACAGCTGCACAACTCAGGGGTGAGGATGAGGCGGAGTGGTCAAACCTGTTGAAAAAGTTGTTCAACTGGTTGACTCGCCCCACATCTATATCCACAGCCACACTCTGCTTGGTGCTGCAGCCAGTAATTGTTTTCATCCCTTCCCACACCTCCTTCATGTTGTTGTTCAGCAGCTTTTTCTCCAACTTCCTCCTGTACTGCTCCTTCCCTTTCTGGAGCTGGACTTTGAGCTCCTTCTGTACTCGTTTTAGCTCCTGATGATCACCATTTTTAAAGGCCCTCTTCTTTTGGTTCAGAAGGCACTTGATGTCTCTCGTGATCCAGGGCTTGTTGTTGGCATAGCAGCGTACAGTCTTTATAGGAACAACATTGTCCATGCAGAACTTAATGTAGTCAGTAGTGCAGTTTGCCATCTCCTCAATGTCCCCACTGCTGGACCCTAGCAGGACATCCCAGTCCGTACATCCAAAGCAGTCTCTCAGAGCCTGCTCTGCTGTTTGTTGATTTAGGGACAGGGGCTCTGGCATTATTCTCTTTTCATAATTTTTATCAAATCATCAAAAATAAATGTGCTGAAGAATATGCTTTTGTCTGGGGTGCGGGTTTAGCAATTTAGTAAATTTGTCTCATAATATATGGTGTGGCTCTTTCCCAAAATAAAATTAATATTTTTTGCTTTTATGGCTCTTTGAGTCAAAAAGGTTCCCGACCCCTGGTCTACATTCAAACAAAGAAATAATGTTTCATTTTTCAGGAAAGAAAAAAAACTTTCATAAATATTTTCAACCAAATTTATTAAAAAAGTAATCAGGTTGATAAATACTTGTGCTTATTTTATATGTAAATTGTAAAAGAATAAATACATCCTCAAAAAGATAGAATTTAAGAAAAGGCATTTTTTGCTGCCATTGGAGCAAGATTATATTTTTTGCTATCACATCTTTTGCCCATTTTAAATATTTTAAGGAATATATTTAGTAATAATAAAAAAAAAAAGAAAACTATTTGCGAAAGAATGTCTCAACTGGCAGATTGCAGATTTGATCATTTTAAGCAAAATTTTCAACCAATATTAGAAATACTTAACAGTAAACTGTTTGCCAAAGAATTCATTATTTTAGAAGTAGAATATAAAAAAATAAATCTAAAAATAATTTTCACTTTAAAAAAGCTGAATGATTCATAAGATTTATTTTTGTTATCACATTATTTTACTCATTTTTAATGTTTTCTCCTGATTTTAGGAATTATTTTAACAAATATCCATCCATACATTATCTGCACCGCTTATCCTCAGTAGGGTCGCGGGGTATTTTAACAAATAATTGAGCAAAAACATTTAGTTTAGCAGAGGGTACGCTGCAAATATTAAATAGATAAAAATACAGATATAGAGAAATGGATAAAATATTAATACATTTGTTAAATCACCAGTGTATAATATTTGACCACTAAACGGCACCGTATTGTCTAATGTCAATGCCACAGAGCACAGCGTAACAGCAAGTAGGCAGACAACCATTGTGGCGACCTTAGGTAGGGATTCCAATATACATAAAAGATACAATTACAAATACAAATGTCTCTACCTATCATTTTTTTTAACAAAAATGTACATTGGTATAATAGTCCAGGTGTTTTTGCCTAGTATTTTATTTTTTTGCAGAATGAAAGTTTTTTTGTACCACTAGGAGGCACTAAATATTACACTCTGTCTCTTTAAAGTAATCATTGAAATAATAAAAATTGTTAAACAATTTTCCCCTTGTTTGTTTTTAACATTTTGCTTTCTGACACGATTCCGTTTACACATCGTTTTGCATTAGGTCATATTTTGCTAGCATTAGCAGTTAGCGTTACTAAGTAGGGGTGTAAATACTAAATGCAGAGAAAATGATACCAAGTTACAATTTAATACTATTTTTTAAGAATCGTCAAAAACTTTTGTATCGCCTACAACTACTTTGCTTCATGGTCTTTGTTTTAAAGCAACAGTGTGTAATATTTACTGCCTTTCAGTGGAACAAAAACTTTCATTCAGTAATTAAAAAAACATTGATTTGAATATTAAGCAAAAATACGTGAACTATTATACCAATGTTAATTCAAAAAAAAAAAATAGGTCGAGAAATTTGTACATCTTTTACACATCAAAATCCCCACCTAGAATTCTCCACGATGATTGTCTGGCATCTTACTGCTACAATGTGCTCTTGGCACTGGTTTTTATTTTGCATTAGACAATACAATTTGTGGCCAAATTTAAACACTGGGGCTTTAACGTTTCACATTTTACACAATATTTTTGAATAATTCCTAAAAATTTAATTTTACCGTACACGTCAAACGCCAGCTGTCTCTCAGGGGTTCTTTTTCAGCCATTTTCATATGCGCTATGATGAAATGTCACGTGCCAGAGAAAGAAGCCGTGATTCATTTTCCCCCGTCAAGCTAATGAGGACGGAGAGTTTCCCGTCATGCTCGGCGGCATCCTTTCACAAACACAAACGGCACATTTATGAATAACATTTATGAATAACAATGGCGCCGCGCTGAATAAGAAGCGGCCAAATAAGCGCTAGCTGGCGTCACGAAGGAACGTTGAGCTCTTGTATTGTAAGCGCGAGAAATACGCGTTCTTCGCGCTTGAATATCTCTTTAGTGTTGACATTGATAAAGGTTTAAATGCGCCTCGGGATTATTGGAGAGGGAAAATGAATTGTGGGTAATATTTATCAAGAATGCACGCTATAGATGTAAATCTCTGCTGAGTAAACAGCAATTACTGATTTTTTTTACAAAGGTTTTTTTTTAATGTTTTTTTTTCCGTTCTCGATGAACCAAATCTGCTTTAATTGAAGATTAACCGGGATATTGTGTACTTTCAGTGTATATAAAGCATATTACTCTGGTTATTCCACCTGGAATAACTGCAAATGAAAACGTTTTGTCGCACTGAAGTGGTTATTTTTTTGTCTGACATGACAGCAGATAATTGTGTTCATTTTAAATTTATTTTTTCGTATTCTGATATTTAATTGAAATAGTAAGTAGTGTAAAACATACACATTTCATATTTTACAATTTAGTTAAAATTATTAAATAAAATACGACTATACTTAATTTAAAATAATTAAGTGTAGTGGGTTTTACATAATTCACCTATGGAACCATTGTTCAGTTAGCGAGTTCCTAGGGGGACTCTTAATTCGACCGGCTCGAGCCACTCTGGTGTTGGTTTTGTTATTGCAAGTTTAAATGTCATTAAAGCAGCTTCCGTTGGCACCTTTGTTTGACACGCCGCCTACGACTCCCGTCTCTGCTCGCTACATTGGTGACCCCGACATTAGTCTCGTGGAAGTTTCCGAGGCCGTGCATAATACTGAGCATACCGACATGGCATACGCGCCGGTTCTCAAGCTCCCCGAGTTCTGGGAGTCATCGGCGTTAACATGGTTCGCACAAGCAGAGGCTCAATTCGCCCTGCGCGGAATCACTGATGATGACTCTCGCTATTACCACATGGTGTCTGCTCTGGGGAGCTCAACTGCAGCCAGAGCGGTGAGCTTCATCACATCCCCTCCTGAACTGGATAAATATAAGGGACTGAAGGCATATCTCCTCAGAATCTTTGAACTGTCGCGTTCTGAGCGTGCTCGACGCCTCCTTGCTGTTCAGGGCTTAGGAGACAGTAAGCCATCGGATCACATGGAAATGATGTTAAACTTGCTTGGCACCGAAGAGCCAAATTTTCTTTTCACGGAACTTTTTCTGCGTCACATGCCGCCGCATGTCCAGACGGCGCTTGCAAATACAACCATTACAGATCCGCGTGCACTGGCAGACCGGTTTTTCCTGGCCACACATAGATACACACATGAGGTGCTGGCCCCTACACGCACCTACACACCATCAAGTGCGACGCCCCCAGCCAGCAAGGCACGCGCGGCCACTGACGATCAGAATGTGTCAGTTCTGTGTTACTACCATGCACGTTTTGGGCCCAAGGCCAAGAAGTGCCGTCCCCCTTGCACCTCCAACGCGACGGGAAACTTCAAGGCCTGCACTCTGTAGCGGCCGTGGGGTAACACATGGACCTCCATGGACCTCCATTAACTTCTGCCAATGACACCCCCAACCGTACATACGGGACACGGACAGTGGACGTGTGTTTTGGGGGTCAGCAGTTTACATGGGACTTTGTCATTGCGGATATTGCTTTTCCTCTTCTTGCAGATTTTTTGTGTGCCAATGGACTACTCGTCGATGTGAAAAATGGCTGCCTCGTTGACGCATTGAATTTCTCCTCTCTCGCGTGTGTCCGCGACAAAGGGAATTTTGAGGGTCTGTCCAGCTCTCTCTTGGACGGTGATATTTACCACCGGCTCCTCGCCGAGTTCCCCAGTCTGGCGAAGCCCACCTTCTCAGCCTCCACGACCAGACATGGGGTTGAGCACCACATTGAAACCAAGGGGCCCCCGGTTCATGCCAGGGCCCGACGACTCAATCCAGACAGAGTGGCAGCTGCTAAATCTGAATTTGCCAACATGGAACGTCTCGGCATCATTCGCCGATCAGACAGCCCCTGGGCCTCACCACTACACATGGTCCCGAAACCAGGCGGTGGCTGGCGCCCATGCGGGGACTATCGCTGCCTTAACGAAGCTACCACGCCCGACCGTTACCCAGACCCGCACATTCAAGACTTCTCTGCACACCTGGCGGGTAACCTTCTCTTTTCCAAGGTGGACCTAGTGCGAGGATACCACCAACTGCCAGTGCATCCCTCAGATATACCGAAGACGGCCGTGATAACTCCATTTGGGTTGTTCGAATTTCTCAGGAGGCCGTTCGGACTGAAAAATGCTGATGGATTCAGTGCTCAGGGACATGCCTTTTGTGTTCGTCTACCTGGATGACGTCCTTTTTGCCAGCTCCTCAGAAGAGGAACACTTGGAGCACCTCAGGGACCTCTTCACCAAGCTCAGTCAGCATGGCCTGATTATAAATCCCGCGAAATGTGTTTTTGGCGTACCCTCCATCCACTTCCTTGGGCATGTCATCACCAAGGATGGGGCTTCCCCCCTACCGTCTAAGGTAGAGGCCGTCTCCACCTTTCCTCAGCCGCCAACAGCACGGGGCCTCAGGGAGTTTCTCGGCATGGTGACATTCTACCATAGGTTTATTCGCCGAGCCGCTGATGTCATGCGCCCACTCTACGAGGCCCTCAAGGGTAGGTCACCCAATCAAGCTGTTGAATGGACCGCTGAGAGGACCAAGGCATTCGAGGACACAAAAACCGCGCTGTGCCAGGCAGCCATGCTGGTTATTGCAAGTTCAAATGTCATTAAAGCAGCTTTAGTTGGCACCTTTGTTTGACACTCCGCCTACGACCCCTGTCTCTGCTCGCTACATGAGCTTGTTTTTTTTATTTTATTTTATAGTTTGTTTAAAAATTGTAAAAACTAATAAAATTCTATTTTAAAGAATTATGCTCATCTTCAATAGTTTTTGTTGTTTTTTTAATATTTTAAAATGATGAAACTAAAAACAATAATACACTTTGATTTTAAATAACTGGCTGTTTAAATGTTTTTCCTACTTCACAATTTCTTAATAAATAAAAGAACATAATTTGATTTTGAAGTCATTGTGCTTGTCTTAAAAAAAATTTTGATTCAAAGATTTTTTTTAAAGGTGAGAAGCTCAGTCATCCGGGAGGGACTCAGTGTAGAGCCACTGCTCCTCCGCGTTGAGAGGAGCCAGTTGAGGTGGCTCGGGCATCTAATAAGGATGCCTCCTGGACGCCTCCCTCGGGAGGTGTTCCGGGCATGTCCCACCGGCAGGAGGCCCCGGGGGCGGCCCAGGACACGTTGGAGAGACTATGTCTCTCGGCTGGCTTGGGAACGCCTCGGGGTCCCGTCGGATGAGCTGGAGGAGGTGGCTGGGGATAAGGACGTCTGGGCTTCGCTTTTAACGCTGCTGCCCCCGCGACCTGACATCCGATAAGCGGAAGACAATGGATGGATAGATGGATGGATTTTTTAAAAATGTAAATAACAAAAGCAATAATACACAATTAAAAATGTTGCTTATTAAACCAGTGTTATTGAAATTGAAAATAAGTAAAATTATAATATACCTTTTAAATAATTCTGGTTATTTATTAGTATTTTTTTTCATTTTACTATTGGTTTGAAAAAGTAAAATGTATGTACACTTAAATGTGCTAAATATTACTTTTCTAAAATCTGAATTTGTTTAACAATAATTGTACGTGAAACAAACTGTACTTCAAATTTTAAATAATTGTCCTTATTTCACAATTTGTTTTGAAAAGTTTAAATAAGTGAAATAAAATTGGTTCACAGTTCCTTAATTGCCCGGGTCATTCAGGGCACCAATGAGGACGCAACTCTGGACCGCTTTTTCCTGTTGTCGGTTCCTTGCCTGTTTTTGGGTCACGATAAAGTCCGCACCAGTCCATTCCTTAATGTTCTCGGCCCAGTTCTTTTTTTTTTTTGTCTTCCACTCCCCTGCCACTCTCCACTGGAAAATGATCATGGCCCGTCTTGATGATCTTGTGAAGTGACCATACTACCCCAGTTTTGCTGTAATAGTCCGTGTTTCTCAGTCATAGAGGAAGGTGGAAGTAACCTGCCCTTGCATGAGTATGCTCTTTGATATCTCCTCTATGCTTTTGTCCCTCCCTGGGTTTAAGTCTGGCAAGTGTGGTTGTAGTTTGGGCTATCCTGACCATGATTTCCGGTTCTGACTCCTTTTCTGATACGACATCACTAATATATTTAAATTGGGTGACAGTTTCAAACTCTTGGTCATTGATCACAATGTTTGTGGTGATACCTAGAGGGTTGTTGGTCATTAGTCCTTTTTTTCTATGCTGATTTCCATCCTATACTGGGTTGATGCTTCGTCCAGGCGGCTGACCAGATTTCTGAGTTACCGTCTTCTGCCAACCTGGCATTATTATAAGCAAAACCTTGTCTTCCCCAATGCTGACAGCACTTTCATGTTGGTCCAGGGCTTCACTCATGATCCTCTCCAGGAAGTTGTTGAATAAAGTTGGAGAGAGAAGTCTTGTCTCACACTGACTGTGGTTGGAAATCGTGTTCCATATCAAATCAAATCAAATTTTATTTGTAAAGCACTTTTCTGGCAATAAATTCCCACTCAAAGTGCTGTATAAAGACATTCAATTTTCAAAAAGACTATAAAATGCCCCCCTCATCCCCTCCTAATAACCTGAAACCCGTAATACACCGGCACGTACAATGGTTAAAATAAAGTCAAGCCAAGTCATGTTTATTTGTACAGCCCTTAGTCTCAAATTGGCTGCACAGAACACAGATCATTGAAAACTACAGACTATTATTACACCATCCCCTGATCCAAAACTTACATGAGGGCAAAGAAAAACTCAAAAACCTCAACATGAGGAAAATAGAGAAACCTTGAGAAGGGACTGCACATGAGGTAATCCCCCTTCTAGAATGACCAGGCTGCAATGGATGTTGCAATAATAAATAATACACAGATATTGTCAACATAAAATGTAGGTTATTCATATGCTATAGAATAGAAGTTTGTTTTAAGCCTAGATTTAAACAGCTCCACTGAGGTTGCAGATCGGATCTCAGGGGGTAGAGCTCTCCACAGCTCTGGGGCCCGAATGGAGAATGCTCTCGAACCTGCGGATCTCTTCTTGGCTCTTGGGATCACTAGTAGACCAGCATTTTTAGAGCGAAGGCTCCGGACCGGAACATAGGGGGAAATTAAATCCGAAAAATATGAGGGAGCAAGTCCATGCATGATTTTGTATAATACCAACAGAACCTTAAAATCATATCCTAAGCTAACAGGGAGCCAGTGCAGGTACAACACATTTAATCTTGAGGACCACCAGGATACATTATGTATCAGTTATGAGGTGGGGATCGTAAAGTGAAATTGCCGTATGGAAAGGAACGGATATCAATCGTAATTAGCCAATGCGTTCCGAACCCCAATATCCTGGATAAAAGCATAAAAATATCAATATGGTATAAAGGAAGTACTGCTTATAGTTAATATACATGTTTATGATTAAATATACGTACGTGTACAGTAATACCTCGCTATAACGCACTTTACCTTTAACGATGTTAACTTTATAGTTTAGAAGACACTCGAAAAAAGAAGAAAATACATCGATGGATTTTGAACTTTCAATGAGAACAGAAGAGAGTCCAACACTTAGATAAGAATTTCGAACCTGTTCTAAAAGCCCTCGCCTGTGCACTTTCTTTTATCAAAACTCCTAGGTTACAAAAGCAGATCCATCCTAAAGGGTGTGGGAATCAAAGAACACTAACATTACTGGCCAATAGTGACCATGACGTAAACAGTGCAAGATATTCAAAACAATGAACAATAGTGAGGTATATGAATCAAAATAACAAACTAGCATCCTATGCAATCTCCTTTACAGGTCACCAGTATTAAAAACAGAATCAACTTATCAGTGTCTCACTGCTGCACGGATTGTCATTATGAAATAGAATAGAAAAGAATACACTTCATTGTCATTGATAACAACATAGTGAACATTGTTTGCAACGGGATCATGTGTTGTGTTCTGCATTAGGATTGGCTACACAGTCCTCGAAAAAGTTGGTATTGGTAAAAAAAATAAATTAAATGTTTATGGGTACAGTATAAAGTACTTTTATTTTTTAAATTAAGGCCTGGGCCTATAAAAAAGAGTTTGCTTTTTGGTTTCAATGTAGTATCAAGTATAATAATTGTAAAGTTCGATTCCTGGCTCCTCCGTTTAGGAGTGTCCTTGGGCAAGACACTGAATCCCTAATGCCCCCGATAAGCAGGGAGTTGCCTTGCATGGCTGACGCTGCTATCGGTGTGTGAATGTGTGTGAATGTGTGAGTGGGTAAGTGTGAAGCATATTGTAAAGCGTTTTGGGAGGTCTTCAGTGACTTAAAAAGCGCTATAGAAATCCAGACCATTTAAAAGGCAACAGAAACAAAACGAAAATAAATCCAAACAGCTTGACAACATCAATTACATTACTGTGCATGTTGAAAGATTTGTCAGCTGTACTTTTAATGTTTAAAATGAACTTTTTGCGGAGCACCAAAAGATCGTGGCTTACCATTGACAACACGCTGTTAGACTGCCAACAAACCCCGCCTACCGGTCACAAGTCAAAAGCCAAAACCAAACCTTACCCCATACCAGTAGGTGGCACTGTTGGACTCATCATTGCAGGACACTTACCAAAAACTATACAACATATTTCAGCAGGAATTTCAAAAAAACAAAAGTTATTATTACACCCGTTACAATATTACATAACGTGGAATATTCACACTTGTCTCAAAATCAATAGTCTCTGAGATATAAGACCGCACGTAGCAGAAACACATATGCAGGCTCTGAGGGGGTTTCGGTAGTTTGGGGGGCGTATGAAAACACAAGCCTTCATCTCCACATCAAAGCCTTGCATGTTCGTTCATATGCAAACGAGCTGAGGCTACTTCATTTGGCGCTGAGTAATTGATGGTGTTATCGCTTCTGCAGCAGATGAGAAATATTGTCACCAAAAGGCAGACATTTGCACAGATAAATCCCTTCTCTAGGTTATGTGATGATGAAATATTTTTTTTTTTGCTTCAGAGATGGCATTTTCAAGTTTTTTTTTTAAGAAGCCATCCCACCCTCGAGCATCCCCCAAGAAGCAGAATCCATGCTTACCAACATGGTTGCCTGGCAACAGTTGCTTAGTGCCCGGCAGCCATCTACTACAGAGTGTCTCGCTAATTCTGTCTGTGCTAAATTTAGAAATGTCTTTGTTTCATCCCACTCACTGTATTGACAAGTTGGCCCCGGAAGAAGGGGGAGTCCTGTTCTCATAGCCACAGCATATTTCATTTTATATTGAATTTTGCCTACTGTACTTCATGTTACGTTTTATTTGAGGGATTATAGTTTCGTGAAATAGGAACATCCTTTGTTGGTTGGATCCCTTAACCACTAGGGTTCTAGGGGCATAATCTCCTATAGTGTATTTTAAGCAAGTAGAGCCTGGTGGCGCCCATCCCTCACCTAGCCAACATATTGTTCTTTTTCTTATTAATGTATATGTAGATTCTTTTTTACATTTGTTTTAAGAAAAATCTTCAGTAAAAAAAGACCCATAATCAATTAAAAGCATTTTTATTTAAGACAGTTCACTAAAAGAAAAATAGTAAAAATCATATTTCAAATGAACACGATTATTAAATGAGAAAATTCTAATTTTAATAGTAATTTTACTGGATGTTAAGTAAACAAATACTCTAAAATTACAATACCTAAAATAAGAAAAATGGTGATTTGAATATTTATATCAGGTATTTATTTTACGAGCATGGGAGAACGGCAGTGGACAGGAAAATAAAATTATTGTCAAGAACCAGGAACGGAGACGGGAACCCAATTGCGTTAGTTTCTTAGTTTTATTTGAAAAGAGACGTAAGCTGGCACCCACGATCCAGTGATCGTAGATGGTGGGGAGCAGGTTGCTCGTGACGAGGAAGTGGCACTTCTCTGGCGAGCGATGGCGGTTTTGAAGAGGGAAAAGCAGGTCGGGTTACAGGGGCGCAGGAGCAGAGACATGAGCAAACGGAAACAGGTCGAAGCCAGGAAACATACAGGAGTCAAAAACAGGGAGTCAGGTTCGGAAGGCTTGCCTTAGCGGAAGCTGAAGGTTCGCAACGATCGGACGCCGGTAATAGGGAGCCAGGGGGTTTCAAAAGTGGCAAGGAGCCAATCAGCGACCAGGGCTGTTGGCGCCACCGGGGCAGGCGCGGGTGCCCCGAATCAGTAATCATGATAATAATATCTAATAGCAAGAAAAATAATAATAGTAAATGTTCTATTTACTAGTAATATTGTAAAGAATAATGCTGTTATATATACTAAAAATAGTTTTAATTAAAATTACATTTAAAATGTCACAAAAAAAGAATAATGTAAATCATTTGTAAAAATATCATGTTTTAAATGAAATGATTGTTAAATCCCCCGCGACCTTAATGAGGATAAGCGGTACGGCTAATGAGATGAGATGAGATGAGATTGTTAAATCAGATATTTTTTTCTTTTAAATATTATTTGAGTCAATTTACAAAAGGTTACATAATAAAATACTGTAAAATAGCAATACATAAAATAATACATAAATTGGGAACTCTACTGTTCATTTCAGGGATTAATTTTTGTAAAATAAGAATATTACCAAATTTTGAATAGAATATTACTGTCCTGTTGTTATCAATATTAGAGTTATTGACATCTATTATGAGAAAATGTTTTCAATAAAATAGAACGTATACTCAACTAAGTAGAAGTAATAAATTAGTTTTAATTCAAAGAAGAAAAAAAATAACCTTCATGAACAAAAATAAGAAATCATGCCGTGCACTACATGTAATTTACGTGTGAAAGGATTACCAATTACAATTCCTCCTACCTTGCACACCTTCCTGTAGGCCGAACGCAGCATGGCTTATTTACATAAGTACGTTCATGCCTGAAAAATACAAAACATAATTTGATTACATATTATGTTTCACATTAGCGTGTAATAAGCGCATGTTAATCCGAGACTCGTTTTTGATATGTTCTCCATTAGAATCTAGAATAAATTATGGGCAGAGGTTGATAGTACATTTACTTGAGTAAGTTTCGGGACATTTTGTACTTCTTGGAGTACTTTTAAAACACTACACGTTTTACCTTTACTTGAGTAGATTTGTAAAGAAGAAATTATACTCTTACTTCGTTACATTGGGCTACCTTGAGTCTGTTACATAAGTAAGTACTTGCATTCCTTCTTCACTTGTTTTCTTCTCTACTTCTCTCCTCTACCGTGTCCCCTGAGTGAAAAGCCCTCACTGAGTACCAGGCTTTTAGCCCAAGCCCTGCCCCTTTTAAAGGAGCCAAAAATTTGTATCGCACTAATCGCAAAGTTTTACTGGAGTACTTGAGATTCTGAACTGAACTAAGATATTAAGGATTATGGGAGATAGTTCAGCCAACTCCATATCAGCATCTACTTGAAACTGTGACGTTAACCAATAGCAGACTAGCATCGTATATGATGCCGACCAATAGCCAACAGCGATGTATGAGGCATGTGACTCGTACAGTCATACCGTCATCGTAACATGATAATATCTCAGTGGCGCACAGCCAGGGGAGGTAGGTGAGGCAGTGCTGTCATCAAGGAAACTATACAAACGAAAATATATTAAACGGTTATATCTATTCAGTTGGATTTTCTTTTTCAAAATCAATGAATTTTCACATTGTGTGGCACGCAATTCTCTTGCTTCATGACAGTGGGCAATGGTGGGGTAAGAATAAACCAAGGAATCTGATTCAGTGCACACCTCAGCCCCAAATTTTTTAATTTGTAATAGTACAGACGCTTCCCTACTTACGACCATTCGACTTACGAAAAACGGTGGACACGAACATTTTTTTTCCGGATAACAAAAAATGTCCGGACATTGCAGTAAGTTAGATTTTGTATTGTGTGCACCTTTTTCCGAGTAGAGGACAGGACTGTAGTGCTTCTTTCCGGCACGTGGCACTGTGAGAGGTCACCCAGCATCCACCCGAAGAAGAAATCTGGCTTCTACTTCCTAGTTCGTGTGTAAACATACTACGTGTACTGTATCTCTAGCGCGCTAAAATCGTTGACGTTTCTATTGTTTAATATCTTATGATACCATTAAATATAGTTGGTGTAAAGAGATGAGCCGAATCTTTTGAAATGAAAATGGAATAAGAAAGATGCGGTTGGATCGCTTTTTTTCCCTCACTTTCTACCACGTAGGAGCAAGTAGCCTAACTCTTGAAGCCCATTTTCCACAAGTAAGTTAAACTTAACTTTATTTATTTTTATAGAGCATGTTATTTCATGAAATGTTTATTTTTTTTAGGATGAAACAATACAGGTTACTTAACAAGCCTTCAACATACTTATATAAACCTTAAACATACAAAATATAGCAAAACTCACAAACAAATTCAACTTAAGAACGATCGTCCGGAACCTCATTCGTGAGTAGGGCAGCATTTGTATTTCTAATGCAAGTTTATGAGTCTCTGGCCTTTCCAGGCCTTGTTTTGGCTTCGTTCGTAGGTAGGGCAGCATCTTTATTAGCATGTTGGCCTAGAGAGGGATGAGCGCCACCAGGTTGTACTTGCCCAAGACGCACTACAGTAAATGTTGCCTCGAAGACCCTAGTGGTTAAGGGATCCAACCAACAAAATTAGCAAGTCAAGCCATCCAGAATGTTTTTTTTGGTTGCATGGACTTTTTTGATGATGGAGTACTGCCCATCTATTAATGCGTTTGACTGTCTTGAGCATCTGCAGGTGCAGAGTGAGGCACGCAATTCTCTTGCCTCATTGCAGGGAGCGATAGTGCGACCAAAGAATCTGATTCAGTGACCACCTGAGAAAGCACCCCCGAAAAGGAACTAATGGTAGTATTAGCAAACTAAGAGTATGTCGAGCCACCCAGTCATTTTTTTCTCGTTGCATGAACTTTTTTCCAGAATGGATGATTCAAAAAGGAGCAGTACATATACACTTTATTATGGGTTGATATATGGGTTGGACACCCTTTTGCCTTCAGAACTGCCTCAATTCTTTGTGGCAAAGATTCAACAAGGTGCTGGAAGCATTTGTCACAGAGTCTGGTCCATATTGACCTAATTGCATCACACAGTTGGCACAGATTTGTTGGCTGCACATCCATGATGTAAATCTCCCATTCCACCGAATCCCAAAGATGCTCTATTGAATTAAGATCTGGTGGCTGTGGAGGCCATTTGAGTACAGTGAACTCAATGCCATGTTGAAGAAACCAGTCTGAGATGATTCCAGCTTTGACATGGCGTATTTTCCTGCTTAAAGTAGCCATCAGAAGTTGGGTACATTGTAGTCATAAAGAGATGGACATGGTCAGCAACAATACTCAGGTAGGCTGTGGTTTTGTAACGATGCTCAATTGGTACCAATGGGCCCAAAGAGTGCCAAGAAAATATTCCCCACACCATTACACCACCACCACCAGCCTGAACCGTTGATACAAGTTAGGATGGAGCCATAGGAGTGGCAACCGGCGTGGTCTTATGCTGCTGTTGCCCATCTGCCTTAAAGTTCGACTTACAGTGCATTCAGAGACGCTCGTCTGCCTACCTAGTATCAGGTGGTTATTTGAGTCACTTTTGCCTTTATATCAGCTCGAACTAGTCTGGTAATTCTCCCCTGACCTCTAGCATCAACAAGGAATTTCTGCACACAGAACTGTTTTTTTTCCAGACCATTGCCTGTAAACCCTAGTGGTGGTTGTGCATGAAAACCCTAGCACATCAGAAGTTACTGAGATACTCTGACCAGCCATTCTGGCACCAACAACCATGCAACGTTTAAAGAAACTCAAATCCCCTTCCTTCCCCATACTGATGCTCGGTTTGAACTGCAGGAGATTGTTTTGACCATGCCTAAATGCACTAAGTTTGCCGCCATGTGATTGGTTGTTTAGAAATTATAGCAACGTGGCCGGTGAGTGTATTCCATTTAGAAGTTAACACGATAAAGGTTTTTTTTTTTTTTTTGTATGCCACAGTTTGAATATTGCTTTCTTGCTCTGCAAACAAATGTTAAATATTTAGGTTAATTTATTTATTAATTTAACTGTCCTTCCCATCATTAGTACTTTGTCCTCTTTGCTTCCTTGCTAGTTTGTTGTCTTCCTTGGCAGATGCCAAGCACTCTCAGCTTGTCCTCTTGTTGCAGTGAAATGAACCTTTGCTTGCCTTCCTGGGTCACGAGTACTGCCTGCTAAACTCTTGGACCGTCACTTTTGGTCTTTGAGTGACCTCTTGCCTGCGTCTTAGACCACAATTATCCCCACGCTTCATGCTTCCAGTGTACAAACCCTTCACGGATAAAAGATCGCAGTTTGCTGTAAACACAGTGTCTGCACTTTGCTTTGGCACCACGTAAGGACTTAAAATCACAGGTGTTGTTAAAAGTTTTGTAGAAATCCACTCTCGCACTACACATGTTTCTTCCCCTTCTATTTCAGTTGCATAAAAGAAATACTAAAAGAAGGAGATGGCATCATTTCAAATTCACAATATAGATTGCCGTTCTTTGACATTCTCATCCATGGCCAAATCAATTTGGTCAAAGGAGACCAGGGTGAGGGAAAGCTTTTATCTGCACACTGGAAAAACGGAGCCCACAAAAGGGCCCGCTCATGCTGGGATCGAAGGCCGAGAGCTGAGCCTTTTGTGAGGGGCCCCCACCCACCGACGAGGAGACCTTTTAAGCCCGCCAGCTGATTTCCTCTACCCCCCGCCCACGTCTGTTCTGCAGGCCCTGAAACCGAAAAGCTCGACGCTCGAAGCGTTTCTCTTTACGGCAGCCCAGGCTGTGCTCTCAAGCGATCAATGAATGCTAGCTTGCGGAAAGGCATGAGCGTGCACTCGTGTAGTCAAATGTAGAAACTCCAGGGAAATCACAACGGAAAAAACGGGGGATGAAGCCGCTCGGGATGATTTAAACAAATGCAACCGGCCGTGCGATTATCAGCGTCTGCTGTCTCCAAGTCTTAAGGTGGAAGAAAGAGGGTGAAATGTTGTAAAAGAAAATACAAACCAACAAAAAAAGGAAAATGCTGTACAAGTTCAAATAGAACAATGGTGGGCCAACTACAGTCTGCGGTCCTCATGCAGCCCATCAGGCTTTTTCATCCGGCCATGCCAAGCCAAAAGAGTCAAAATATAATGACAATATATACAGTAGTAAAAAAAAAGTACTATTAAAGAAATATTGTTTTTTTTTGTGACTCCCCATTGTCCCTTTGGATCAACAATAAAAAAATCTACCGAATGAAAAACTACAAAAATACTACAAAATTACTGCAAATCTTGATATTAAATTAAATAAAAAATAGGGACCTATTATATTATATTGCTTTCCTTCTAAAAAGAAAAAAATATTATACCAATACAACAAAAACACTACCACAGTAAAACTAACCCAATAATACTACTACAGAATTACTATGAAAAACAATTACATATGTTTTACAATAATAATAAAGAAATACTACAATGGATATCCCCCCAAAACACCACAGAAACAACAAAAATACTAATATGGGAATACTTCAAATAGACTTCCACGGAAATACTACAAACTTACTATATTAATGGAAAAACACTACTACAGAAATGTTGAGACAGAAATACTACAAAAATAAAACTACAATAATACTACAGACATACTTCAAAAATAAAACTACAATAATACTACAGACGTACTACAAAATGTCTACTGTTGAAATACTATAAACATACTACAGAAATATTATAAAAATACTACTATGGAAATACCAATTCTACTGCAGAAATACTTCAAAAATAAAACTACAGCATTACAACAAAAACTACAATATAAATATTACAACATAAATACTACAAAAATAATACGACAAAAATACTACAAAATAGCTACTGCCGGAATACTATAAACATACTACAGAAATACTATGAAATACTTCTATGGAAATAGAACAAAAATTCTACTGCAGAAAATACTAAAAAATACTACATTAAATACCAAAAAAAAGCATCTGACTGCAAAAATACTAAAAAAAGAAAAATAATACAACTACAGTAATACTACCACCGAAATATTAAATTCAAACAGGTACTTAATATACAATTTTGCTTTAATTGTAAACATTTTAAAACAAAAATGATGAAGCTAATCTATTTAAAAACAAAAATAAAGAAGTATATCAAGTAAATGTTCATTCATAAAATTAGAACTTAAGTCAGCAGGGGAATTACGATTACTTAACTATTACTCTTAGCTTGTTATTTTTCACTGTGGTATTTCACCTTGTAAATGTTGTTGGGCATTTCACATGCTCTTTTCACTGTGTGGAATAAAATGTTTTTGGCCCTTTTTTCAGCATATACGTTACCATACTACGTTAACAACCAATTATTTTCCATGTTCGTGTGTATGTAGTTACGTCTCTAAAAAGCCGGTCTGCTGTTGGTAGACGTTTTATTAGATGCCTAATGGCATCATGAAGATGGCAACATGTTTTTGGCTGAACTCCCTCCCATGATGCCTGTCTCTCTCTTCCTTAATAGTGTGGCGTGAAGCTTACGGTATGCTTAAAAAGTTAAAAGTTATCTATTATCTCTGTTAAGTATGTGTTAACAATGTGCAACTTAGTGTAACGAGCGCTCATGCTTTATTTTCCTTCGCACCTATATGATTTTATCTCACTTTTATCAAGCCTGTTCAAGGCAGAACAAAACAGCAAAAAGATGAAAAAAAAAAAGATTATTCAAGACATCTAACACAAATCATGAGTTACTCTACCGCCATCACTTGGCTTAAAGTCATGATAACAGCCTTAAGTTTTGAAATCTTGCACCCTACCTTAAGGTTTAAAATCCTGTGTGCCTCGTATTTTTTGTACTGTGTTTGCTATGGGTCCCAAGGCTTCTAAATATGCTAAAGGGAGAAGTAAATACCTGGTAGCCATGGATATAAAGCATGCAATGATCAAGAAATACGAAGAAGGCACACAAATCACTATATTCTGTCAGAGCTAGAACAGATGGTAGACCCACGCGTAACGTTTCACACAAAAGTTTTTTGGGATATCGAGGAAGTCAGGTGCGGGGAAACAAACGCCAGCGATCCGGTGCTCGCTGGACAGTAGGAGAAAGCAGCTCACGGGATCGGAGCGTGATTGGAATGCGGAAGTGAGTGGATTTGCCGGGGCAGGAGATCGGAGCGTGGTTAATGGACAAAACGGGTTGATAGCCAGAGCAGGAGATCAGGGCGTGGTCGGTGGGCAAAAACGGGCATAGGTTAGGGCAGGGGTGTCAAACTCATATTTAACTCGCGGGCCACACGATAGAACAAACATTCTGTCGGGGGCCGGACTAGTAAATTAAAGAGAAAGAAAAAAGATAGATAAAGAAATAAGAGAAAGAGAGAGGGAAAAGGAGAGAGGGCAGGACAAAAAAAGAAAGAGAGGAAGAGAGCGTGAGAAACAAAAGAGATAAAAAGAGAAGTCGTGAGAGAGGGGTGAAGAAAGGGAGCGGAAGAAAAAAATCCAAAGAGAAATAGAAAGACAGAAGGAGAGAAAAGAGAAAAGAAAGCGCGAAGAGTAGGAAGAGAGAAAGAGAAAAGAGAGAAAAGGAAAAAAGGAAGTTAGAGCGAAATAAGTTAAAAAGACACACAGAGAGAAAGAGACAAAGAGCAACAAAGGAAGAGAAAAAGAAAGACAGAGAGTGAAAGAGACAGAGACAGAGAGTGGGAGAAAAGGGGTGGAAAAGAGGGGGACACAGAGAGAGAGAGAGAGAGAGAGAGAGAGAGAAGGAGAGAGAGAGAGAGAGAGAAACAAATACAAGTACAGTGTCTTTGTTCGAGGCACCTTTCTTTGGCAACATCAAGTTGACATATTTTAACCTGCTGCTTGTTTTTCTCTTGCGCTTCTCTGAGTGTTGTCTCACGGGCCGGATTCAATCCCTTAGCGGGCCTGATCTGGCCCGCGCGCTGCCTTTTTGACACCTGTGCGTTAGGGCAATGAGTAATCAGGACTCTTTCAAGTTGTCTGGCTATAACCAATCGATAATCAGGAAAATTATTAAGAATGAGGTTGTGATTGAAGCTCGGAAATACATGCAGTGGAAAGCTTATTATCAGTTTCATTCTTAATCCACCATTGCAATCCTCATCTGCGAACAAATGAATGTCATATCCCGTGTCTAATGGCGTTGAAGTAAAGTTGAATATTCTCTGTTTTTGTCCACAACACATATTTGCAGTCATTGTAAACGTTAAAGTAAAAATAAAGGAAACTACATTCGCATCAACATGTTAATGAACACAAATAGCTTTTAAAAAAATTGCTTTATTAAAGGAAATAAAACCCTACAAAAGATGAAAAAAATCCCAATTGAACAACTTTTATACATCAAATCAAACTATAAACTTACAACCAAAGTCGTTTATGGGACACTGAACATAAACCAAAGAGCTCTTTAGCTTTGTCATTCAAACAAGCTAAACCATCCAACATCCAAAACATGTATATATATGCATATATAGGTGTTGTATATACGTATATATGTGTGTGTATATATATATGTGTGTATGTGTGTGTGTATACGTATGTATATGTATGTATGTATGCGTATGTATGTGTATGTATGTATGTGTATGTAAGTGTATGTATATATATATATATATATATATATATATATATATACATGTATATATGTATATATATGTATGTGTGTGTGTGTGTATGTATGTGTGTGAATGTGTGTATGTATGTATATATATGTATGTGTGTATGTGTGTGTGTGTGTGTATATGTATGTATATGTATGTATGTGTATGTATGTATATGAATGTATGTGTATGTATGTGTATGTATGTGTATATATACAGTGGAACCTCAGTTCTCGACCATAATCCGTTCCAGAACCCTGTTCGAAAACCGATTTGTTCGATCACCGAAATCATTTTTCCCACTAAAAATAATGTAAATAGTTTTAATCCGTTCCAACACCCTGAATGTTTACCTTGACTGTTTAACGTAATCATAAAGCTAACCCAGGCTAATCGTACGTTCGCGTTATCGTAAGCTTACGTACAAAAGATTACGCTAACATGAACGTGTAAAAATAAAAAAATCAGGTCGTTTACAAGTCATTTAGCACCCGGGTCTCCACAACAGGTGGTGAGCGGTTCATTGGAAAGGGGGCTCTGTTCCAACACCCTGAATTTTGGGCTCAATTCCAACACCCTGAATGTTTACCTTGAATCATAAAGCTAACTCAGGCTAATCGTACGTTCGCGTTATCATAATCTTCCGTACGAAAGATGGACGTGTAAAAATAAAAAAAGGATAAAGAAAATAATTATGAATAGGATTTCTTACATTTGTGGTGGTCAGCAGAAGGCGCAGGTGGACGGTGGGGTATTCCCTAGCAAGACCAGACACTCGCACACCTCCTTCATATTTTGCTATTATTTCTTTCTCAAATGCAATAGTTGTACGCACTACTTTTCTTTTTTCACCTGTAGCAACTTTGCTGCTTGCACTGACTTTCTTCGGGGGCATAATTAGGGGCTACAACACTTCGTACACCTATATTAAAAGCGAAAGCGAAACAAACTAAGTACGTCCGCACGCGATAACAATTGGTCACGAGGGGTGGGGGGCGATCTACACGATCTACGCGCGTACGCCGCTCAAGATCGCACCTAGCGTACGCACTCTCGCATTACCGGCGTTCGAACTCCGATTTTTTGACCGTTTTTTTGACCGATTTTTTGACCGAACAGCGAAGCAAGAATTTCTCGAAATTTTTGGTCGGACACCGATTTGTTCGAACTGAGAGACGTTCGAAAACCGAGGTTCCACTGTATGTATATACCTATATATATATATATATATATATATATATATATATATATATATATATATATATATATATATATGTATATATATATATATACACATATATATATATGTACTGTATATATATGTATGCGTGTGTGTGTGTATGTGTGTGTATGTGTGTATGTATGTATATATATGTATGTGTGTAATGAAATGAAATGAAATGATCTGCATTTATATAGCACTTTTCAAGACAATTACTACCCAAAGCGCTTTACAATGTGCTCGACATTTCCCAATAGCGGCCTTGCAGCCATGTAAGGCGCTAACCTGCTTATTGGGGGTATTAGGGGTTCAGTACCTCCTGAGCCACTGCCGCCCTTGTATGTATGTATGTATGTGTGTATGTATGTATATATATGTATATGTGTATGTATGTATATGTGTGCATGTGTGTGTATATATATATATATATATATATATATATATATATATATATATATATATATATATATATATATATATATATATATATACTGGACTGTCTCAGAAAATTAGAATATTGTGATAAAGTTCTTTATTTTCTGTAATGCAATTAAAAAAACAAAAATGTCATACATTCTGGATTCATTACACATCAACCTTTGCAAGTAAAACGCTCTCTCGCTCCCAGCTCAACTATCCTGCACACCGGCTCGAATTTCTTGCCTTGAAATGGGCGGTATGTGATAAATTCAGCCATTGGTTGAAAGGAAGACACTTCACCACGTGGACCGACAATAATCCGTTAACATACATTTTGACCAAACCAAGACTTGATGCGTGGGAACAGCGGTGGGTAGCGAAGCTAGCTGCATACAATTTTGACCTGAAGTATATTCCTGGCCCAAAGAACATCGTAGCTGACGCTCTAAGCCGTGAGCCCTTTGTACGGTCATGTGTGGGTCATCGCCTTGTTAACGAGCCCTATACCTGGCTCTTGGACCAAGTCAACGGGGTGAACAACAGTACTGTGCAAGAGGTGTTCAGAGTATCCAACAATTGTCACGCTGTTGTAGACGAGAGTGCTGGGACATCAGATGAGTCAGTAAAAAGGGCAATTCCATCAGGCTCCAATGGTTCTGTGACATCAGAAGAAGTTGATGCTGTCTTCAGTGCTCAGTCCACTGGTGGCGTGGGTCAAGTGATGGGAACGGATGCCAACTTCAATCTTCTGCAGAAGGGAGATCAGTCAACGGCACTCCCACAGAGTCAGCTTGTTGGTTTACAAGAACAGGACAACACAATAAGCAGAACCATGTACTTTGTGCATAGACACAAGAGACCTACCAGGCGTGAGAGAGCTGTCGAGTCGCCCAGTGTGATGAAACTACTGAAGCATTGGAGCAGACTCACCATACAGAATGGCATGCTCTACAAAATAAGGAAAGATCCTCACATGGCCAAGAAAATCTTCCAGTTTGTGGTGCCTGATTCATTGAAACAGAAAGTCCTTCACGGTTTACATGACTCAGCAGGTCACCAAGGCCAGAACCGTACTTTGTCTCTGGTGAGGCAACGATTCTTCTGGAATGGCATGGAACGTGATGTTGTGAATTATGTCAAATCCTGTCAGCGTTGTATAGTAGGGAAAACACCGGAACCACACAACCGTGCACCACTCAAGAACATAGTCACCTCTGAGCCTATGGAGTTGGTCTGTATAGACTTTTGGACTGCTGAGCAAGAGAACAAGTCTGTAGATGTTCTGGTCGTAACTGATCATTTCTCCAAAATGGCGCACGCCTTCCCTTGCAGGAATCAAACCGCCAAACAAGTTGCTCGCCGTCTGTGGCAGGATTTCTTCCTTGTCTATGGTTTCCCTCGGCGTATCCACTCTGATCAGGGAGCCAATTTTGAGAGCAAACTGATCAAAGAGCTTCTAGAGATGGCAGGGGTGCAGAAATCCCATACGACTCCGTACCACCCCATGGGAAATTGTATCGCAGAACGATTTAACCGAACATTGGGAGATATGATCAGAACCCTTCCCCCTCAGCCCAAAGCAAAGTGGCCACAAATGCTGCAGCAGCTCACATTCTGCTATAACTGCACAGAGCATGAGACAACAGGGTTTGCACCGTTTTACCTAGTGTTTGGTAGGATCCCTCGTCTCCCTGTCGATGTCATGTTTCAACATGCTAATACCAATGATGCTGTTGTCAGCTACTCTGACTACATAAGCCATCTGAAGAAAGATCTACATGAAGCTGCTCAGATTGTACAGAGGAATACTCTCAGAGAACAGACTCGCCATGCCAAGCTGTACAACCGTAGGGCCAAAGGATCACCCCTCGTCGTGGGAGACCGGGTGTTGATCGGCAACAGAGGTGTCCCGGGGAAACGCAAAGTTGCAGATAAGTGGGAGTCGACCCCGTATGAAGTCATATCAGTCAAGCCTGATCTCAATGTCTATAGAGTCAAGGATTGCCTGACGGGCAAAGAGAAGGTAGTTCACAGGAATTTTCTGCTCTCTGTTAGCTTCTTGCCCTGTGAGAATGATCTGGCCAGCGAATCTGAACACTCAGGGTGTGACGCTGCTATGCATGGAAGTGATGTATGCCCTGATTTACCTGACGCGGTTGAAGACAGTGATGTCCGTACAGTAAACTGGGTGATACAGGCAGGTGAAGAGCAAGTTCATCCAGGGGTGGAGGATAACTCACTAGACAGCAGATCTGATGCCCAGTCTGACTCTCTCACAGTCGATACATCCAGTCGAGGAAGTCAGCACATCCCTGAACAGGATGTTGACCATACTTCAAGTGACAATACGGAAAGCCCATCACAGTGCTCTGAAAACATGATCCCTTTGGGTATGGGCCCACCACACACTGTCCTCCCAGACGAGACCCCATTGAACACTGACCATCCGGACACAGACTCCCCTGATACTGACTGTTTAGACTTGACTGTCCCAGACACTCAAGCTCAGGTTATTTGTGCTCAACCTAACCGTTATGGTCTTAGGGTCCGCCAGTCCATCAGGCCTCCTAGTCGTCTTATTTGTCAGATGAATGACCAGTTGGTAGATGACAATTCTCTGTCCGCAATATCTGCTAGTCCCTAGTTTAAGTTCATTAGAGATGCACTTTCAGTTTGTGTAACAAAGCTTGAGTAAGAAACAAGAATTGTGCCTATGTGAGCACTTACAACTACAGGAACAATGTTTGATATTTCAGAGATGTAACAGGCATCTTTGAGTCTGTGCTTAGTTAGGAGCTTGATCGCCTCCTTTCTTTTCACACTCCTTTTTGGGAGAGTTTTAGAACTGACATGCACTTCAGTTTGTTCCTTGTAATACTGTACCAGTTTTCGTGTCCTCTTTTTCATCAGTATTTGCCTTTTTGGCATGTGATTTTTTTTCTGTTTAGTGTAGCACTCCCATATTTAGCAGAATTTCAGGGGGGTGTATGTAACGGGTTTAATAATAACTTTTGTTTTATTGAAATTCCTGCTGAAATATGTGTATAGTTTTTGGTAAATGTCCTGCAATGATGAGTCCAACAGTGCCATCTGCTGGTATGGGGTGGGGTTTGGTTTTGGCTTCTAACATGTGACCAGGAGGTGGGGTTTGTTGTTAGTCTTACCAGAGAGAACTACAAAGGTAACAATTGGTCACGAGGGGTGCCACAGTTCACTTTTGGTGCTCCACAAAAGAAGTTAATTTTAAACATTATAACCCCAGCTGACAAATCTCTCACCATGCATAGTAATGTGATTGATATTGTCAAGCTGTTTAGGTTTATTTTCGTTTTGTTTCTGTTTTACTAAATTATGAATTCCCCTTGTAGAGATCAAAGAGATCAAAGCCAGCAGAAAAAGCTAATGTTGTGACTCATCCATTTGCAGGTAAATTGTACCCATTTTTATACTCATTATTGTTTTTATTCCTATTTTCTCATATACATTAAAAAAGGATGATGTTGGTTAAAATTCAGACTAAAGAAAAACATGTTGAATTCATTGTAAACATTAAAAATCCACTATACGATCTCTTGTTAAAAGTATCTTGTTAAAATGTAAAGATGTAAAAATGTATTGTGATATTCTAAAATGTATTTTCTGTAAAGTGAAAAGAAAGCTCTTTGATATGCTTTGTTGTTAGTCTTACCAGAGAGAACTACAAAGAGATCAAAGAGATCAAAGCCAGCAGAAAAAGCTAATGTTGTGACTCATCCATTTGCAGAAACTGTAATAATAAAAACCTCATCATCCAGTCCAGCGTGAATGTGGATCTTTGAAAAAAAATAAAAAAAAAAAATAAAAAAAATAAAAAAATAAAGGTTTAAAAGTAGTTCTCAAGATGGCGTCGCGTCTACTAGACGCTGCGGCTCGAGCTCCAGTTCGTCTTTTGTTTTTCAGTGTCCCCTGATCCCTCTTATTTTCCCTTCGACTCCCTTCGCACTTACAATAATATCCACTACATCCCGAGGGATATACAGAGACCACCGGATCTCCCTGGAAGATTTGCCGCCTGCCGACAATGACAACGACAGAGAAAAGGCTGAGCTAAGCTAAGAAGGCGACCACACAGACCAGCGCTCCCAAGCATGTTCAACCAACGCCAGATCCATCCGTCCACAATGAGTGAATTGAGCTGCGGATCGCCACCAACAACGTCCGGAATTGGAGGACTTTTTTTTGCCATCACGGAGTCTTGGCTTTCCCGACGCCGCATTACATCACCGGCTCGAACGAGACGAAGACTCCGGTAAAAACAGGGGTTGGAGACTACGCGCTACAATAATAGCGGAACCATTGATACACAATGCTCACTCGATATGGAGTTTCTAGCTATGTACCGGGAGAGTTAACTGTGGTCTTTGTGTTTGCTGTATACTTTCCACCGCTAACAGTTTCACCAGATGCTAACGTTAGCATAGCGCTATATCTCCTGCCCGCTGCTAAACATCAGCTTGCACTACCCCAACGGAGCTTTATCGTCGACGGCGACTTTAATCGGGCATGTTTATTGACTGTACTCCCAAATCCTTTCAATTGTGGACTCCCAAAATCTACTAATTGTGGACTGAGCAATTCGGAAAAACACTGGACTGTGTAATGTAAGATCAAACATTCGGGAACTCTGTTTGACCCTCAGAGGACCATCATGGATACCCTCCTGATGGAGGGTAAGACACAAAAAGAAATTTCTCAAAGAGCAGGCTGTTCACAGAGTGCAGTTTCAAAGCATATCCACAAAAAGTCTGTTGGAAGGGAAAAATGTGGCCGGAAACGCTGCACAACCAAGAGAGATGACCGCAGCCTTAACAAAATTGTGAAGAAGAGCCGCTTCCAGAATTTGGGGGAGCTTCAAAGACAGTGGGCTGAAGCTGGAGTCCAGGTATCAAAAGCCACAGTTCACAGACGTGTCCGGGAAATGGGCTACAATAGCCGTATTCCCATGGTCAAGCCACTTCTGAACTCAAGACAACGGAAGAAGCGTCTGACTTGGGCTATGGAGAAGAAGCACTGGACAGTTGCAGAGTTGTCCAAAGTCCTCTTTTCAGACGAAAGCAAGTTTTGCATTTCATTTGGAAGTCAAGGCGCCAGAGTCTGGAGAAAGGCTGGAGAGGAGCAAAATCCAAGTTGCTTGAAATCCAGTGTGAAGTTCCCACAGTCAGCAATGGTTTGGGGAGCCATTTCAGCAGCTGGTGTTGGTCCACTGTGTTTCATCAAGTCCAGAGTAAATGCAACTGTGTACCAAGAGATTTTAGAGCACTACGTGCTTCCATCTGCTGAAAAGCTCTATGGAGATGAGGATTTCATTTTCCAGCATGATCTGGCACCTGCCCACAGTGCCAAAACCACCAGTAACTGGTGCACTGACCATGGCATCACTGTCCTTGATTGGCCTGCTAATTCCCCTGACCTGAACCCCATCGAGAATTTGTGGGGTATAGTTAAGAAGAAGATGAAAGACACCAGACCTACAAATGCAAATGAGCTGAAGGCCGCTATCGAAGCATCCTGGGCATCAATAACACCTCAGCAATGCCACAGGCTGATTGCCTCCATGCCACGCCAGATTGATGCAGTAATCCGTGCAAAAGGATTCCCAACCAAGTACTGAGTGCATCAATGGACATTTTCAAATGTTTGATTTAGTTTTGCTGTTATAAAATTATTTTTTTACTTGGTCTGAGGAAGTATTCTAATATTTTGAGATAGGATTTTTGAGTTTTTTCAGCTGTAAGCCAAAATCAGCAATATTCAAATAATAAAAGGCTTGAAATAGTTCAGTTGATGTGTAATGAATCCAGAATGTATGACATTTTTGTTTTTTTAATTGCATTACAGAAAATAAAGAACTTTATCACAATATTCTAATTTTCTGAGACAGTCCAGTATATATATATATATATATATATATATATATATATATATATATATATATATATATATATATATATATATATATATATATATATATGTATATCAAATACATATATACTGTTGAATAATCTCCACACTTGGACTGGCTCAAGAAATGGATGTTAACAGTTGAGCAAGAGCTGAATGATTTTTGCGACATTTTGACAAATGATGTTTGCAAGTACACACGTTTTTTTTCACTGTGTTTTCTTCTCTTAATCCCTGCCCTTTTAACGAGCAGCCAGTTTAACATCCTGAACTCGGTTTTCGATCCCCCCCCCACAAAAACAAGGACGGATTAAGAAATTCAAGCCGCTTAATCATTACAAAACAGTCTCTGTATTGAAAAGCAGTGTTTATATGACCTTAAAAAGCTTTGTTGGTAATCAAAACACAACTGCTGCGTCTGATCATCGGCTGTGCAGCTGTTTGCATTTCAAAAGGCAGACATTTTGTATGCGCTATTTTAAGATAAACACGTCTTTTGCTGAAAATGTCAACTTTAATTCCCCAATTTGTAGCCTTGTTAAGGGTTTAGCCGGGTAATGGGAAAATTATATTATTAATTGAATAAATTTAATAAGATATCAATGATAACAGATTGTTCTTAATAACTTGTCTCATGGATGAAATGAAGCGATCATCCACACGTCTCCTATATTGCAGTTATGTAGTAGGCCAGAGGGGGCAGTGACGAGTTCAAAAGTGACAATGTGTGCAATGTAAATGTTTTTCTTTCCGTTTGAGTTTGATCACTGAAAAAAAAATGTTTTTACCCAATTGACAGATGTATTTTTACTTGAAAAAATACTTTTCCAGTTTTACTACATGCGTATCTTTTCACTTTTTTTTTGGTAAAATTAGAAAACACATTCAGTAAAATTAAAACGTTGGTGGATTGGTGGATTATGTTGCTTGTTTGATGACGTTTAACAAGAACAGTTATTCAAATGACCGCCATCTGTCAAAATGTTAATCATATTAAGGATTATTTTTCTTCTGTCAAAAATTAGATCATATTATGAAGACAAAAATATATATTTTAAATCAGCAAAGTTTGCAGTATCCTCACCTAAAAAGCTTACACGAAAAAAAGGGAGAAAAAAACTTAAAAAACGTATTTATATTAAATAAGATGATTTAAAAGTTTAAACAGTGGGCAGCACGGCGGGGCAGTGGTTAGCACGTGTGCGGCACAGTTCTAAGGTCTAAGGAACCTCCTGTGTGGGTTCAAGTCCAGCTACTGGACTTACTGTGCGGAGTTTGTATGTTCTCCCTGTGCTTGCGTGGGTTTCCTCCGGGCACTCCGGTTTCCTCCAATTTCCATTTAAGGTGAATTGGCCGGTTCAAATTGTCCCTAGGTGTGAATGAGCGAGCGAGTTGTCTGTCCCTGTGTGCCCTGTGATTGAACAACCAGTTCGGCGGAGGTCACTCCCGGGGAGCGCGACGGAGCGAGTTCGGCGGACGCGGCGTCACCCTAATAAGGATAAGCGGTGCTTATCCTTTGAAGGTGCGCCGCTACTTTGCGGATTTTCACTTATCGCGGGTGGTTTTGGTCCCCGTTAACCGCGATAACCGAGGTCTTACTGTATATATAAGTATCGGTGTGTTATACAATATTAACCCAGATAATATCAGAGGCCCAGGGAAACCTTCTCGGGGCTGGGTGTGTCCCACAGGCTTTGACATTGATATAAAAAATATACGACGATAAATAGTGAAGCCCACGAGTACACACAAAAAACCTAAAAAAGGTGTGACTTGAACTTGGGTTGTAGTCAGCGCTGTGCAGTAACAGAATACACGTGTAATGTAATCAGGATACATAAAAAACGTAATTGTATTCCATTACAGACAAAATGACATATTCAAATTACAAGTACATCTAGTTAGAATTCATTTTATTCAATATGTATATATTTTTAACTAGATTTAGCATATATAATTCGCTGATAGACGAATGACTCGAAACTGTTGTGCAGATTTTGCAATCGGCCATCTTATTCACCACTGTATATTTGCAGGCTGTGTCAAAGGTAAAATCATTTTTCTTTTGTTTAGTATTTTATTTCTCCTTCAATGTAGCACCCATCCATCCATCCATTATCTGTAACGCTTATTATCTGTAACACTTATTCTCAGTAGGGTCGCTGGGGTGTTGGAGCCCACCCCACCCATCCTCGGGCAGTGGGCCGACCCTGAACTGGTTGCCAGCCAGTCGCAGGGCAAACAAAGACAGACAACTCACTCGCTCATTTACACCTAGGGACAATTTGGACCGGCCAATTCACCTAACATGCATGTTTTTGGAATGTGGGAGGAAACCGGAATGAGAACCCAATCGCGTATCGTACTGACAGTTTATCGATAGTCGCGGAAGTGGATTGAAATCAAAAAGATCGGGCCGAAAATAAAACAGGATCAAATACAGGCAAATTCACAGGACTTGGCATATCACACAGAGTCTAGCAGGAGTTTCGCAGACGCTCTGACACCAGGCAACTCGCAAGACCGCGTATAAGTAGTCTGGCAGCAATCTGTCAACGCGTTTCAGCTGGTGTCAGTGGGCGGGGCCAATTGAGCGCAGTGGCAACCGTGACAAAACCTGGCGCCACACGGCTGGGACCAATTGGGAGCCATGGCAACCATGACACAAAAGATACATTTCCTTGATATCAAAATTCCTATATCATGGGCGGTATTATTCAAGAACCACAAGGAGCGTCGTCATGGTCTGGCCCCTACAGTCCCTCTCTTTCTGGAATTCATGTTTTTGGAATGTGGGAGGAAACCGGAGTGCCTGGACGAAACCCACGCAAGCACATGCAAACTCCACACAGGTGGTTCGATCAGATGACCTCAGAACTGTGCCGCACACTTGCTAACCACTGCGCCGCTGTGCAATGTAGCACCCATTTCGTTAAATTGGCGTGAGCCTGCAGTTTCTTGAGGCTGCTTACGTGTGTGCGTATCCGGCTAGTAATGTGTTCAGGGACATTTAGCAAATTTGGTCTTCTATCTTCTTTATGTATTTCACAGTTTATTGTTGTTTAATATCCACTATTTGATCACTGTACTGTATTGTTATGTTGTGAGAATATTTTACTTATCCTAGTAAATCTGAATATTCATAACAAGCAAAGTCTAGCATCCCAGAGTATGTTGGAAATTTAAAAAGTGAACTCTTGGAGTGGTTAAAACAATGTTGGGTTTTTAATGTCCCCCTAATGCAAATTAAAACAGAACATATCCTGTCTTCCATGTAAAGGAAAAAGTTTTAGTGGTTAGGAATTCAATACCATCACTCGGAAAGAGAACAAATGGACAATTTGATTACAATATTATACCAGCATTTCTAAAGTAACCCTTCCAACCCTGGTTGTAGTTATGCAAAGGCAATCGGATTTGATGGGTAAGGTAAGGGGATTGGAAACTCACTTCGTCAATGGGATGTCTCAACAGAGAAAAAAAAAATGTGGCGTTCATGCTTGGAGCTATTTTCTTTGAAATGTTACTTTTCATCAGAGCAACTTGCTCGCTTGAGCAAGCATAATTCCCTGAAAGCGTCCAACGGGCAGGGATCATGATTTTCTCTCTGACTTAATGGGATGAGCTGGGACAACAAAGTTGGCAGCCAAAGAGTGAACGTTTTGCAAACACCGTCATTCTAAATAAAACAAATTTTCGCTCATCCATTACCGAGAGTGACAGTGTGTATTATAAAGCGACCACTAGTGGTGGTCATTTATTTCAATAAACTACTGAGTCAAATTATAAGCAAAACACATGCACAGTAGTTTCGGTTTAATCATACTACACACCTTGAAGCTGACATATTTTTTTGACATCTTACTACTACAGAAGCCCAAATGACCATTTCGCAAAGCTAACTTCCCGGTGGTGATTTTAGCATTTGTCGGCCACCTACCACAAACAGCTGAGCTTCAAATACTCCCGTCACTTAGCCATATCTTTTCCACGGTTTCATTCCCTGGTCCCTCACGTTCTTCACTTTTCTGCAGGCTACATCTCTTTGCTAGCCTGTATTGTTAATTTTAGCTGCTCCTTTTTTGTACTTTGGTTTCACTCGCCATCTACTACTGCCTATGCAAGCCAATGTCCCAGAGTTCCGTGAATTAGGTATCAGGGGCTTTTTTGCACTCTTCTTTTTTAGCCACACATGCTAGCCACTCTACTGCAGGCTATGGCTTGTCGCTTGTCACTATTGTTATTGTAAGCTGCCCCTACTTCGTCCTTCAGTCTTACTCGCTTTCCACAGCTGGTAATTCATGCGAACGTTGCAGCGTTCTGTCAGGATCTGGAAGATAATTTCCCCCCTCATTGGGGGAGTGGTTGGAGAGCACCCACCTGCGCCTAATTGGTCTCCATACTTGCACTTCAACATTTCAACTTTCCATATTAAAACCCTAGTTTGAAACCCTAGTTCAAAACCTTAAAAACGCTTCAAACCCTAAGATCAATAAGAAACCTTTTGGAAACCCCCAAAATGCTTTAATAGTTCAAAACCCCCCAAAAGAACTTTGAAACCAATTTGATACAGGTGCGTGTTTTTGTTTGGAAATGTCATCATCATTAAATAATGGAGCTCTTATCCCCTTGACTTAGTTTATAATTACGATAAACACAAATTTATATTGACTGTGCCCGACAGCAGAGGATGTTGGGTCATTTGTCTTTGTCACGCCTGTCTTGCTTCTTATTTAAACACATTGAAAGTTTTGTAAACACTTGTTTGTCACCTTGCACCTGGGTTTTTGTTATCATACAATTATCTTTTTTCGAGCATGCCTGCCTTGTTCCCTGCTTCCTCCAAATGGGTTCACCCGGTATTATCATCAATAAAGACAGTCTGGAAACTTTACGGTTGGCACACTTTAGGTAGTCCGGAGCTAGTCGGCGGCAATAACAGTGAAGGAAATTCCCTGAGCAAGGCAGCGATCCACAAGCGTGTTATGTCAGAGGAAGTCATCAACTAGGGTGTGTTCATCAAGGTAAGAGTAAATGAAGGTGTGTGCAATTCAGCCACTCCCTTAGGTTGGCACTCTGTATGGCAGTGGTAGGCAGACTACGGCCTGTGGGCCACAAGCTTTCTCATCCGGCCTGCCAAACAAAAAAGTTAAATATACAACAATATATATCAAAAAAATACAACTAATGGTAATGTGCTGTTTAGTGCTACTATTATACCCAGCATTTGAATAGCTGGCTACATTTTTCATTGCTTGTTATTTTCAACATGTATTTCATCAATATGTTTGTCAAATTGATTTAAAAAAAAAACCTTATCTGGATTGCATTTTTCAGTTTTTCCAATGCACGTGATCACACTTTGTGCTTTAAAAACAAACATAATTTATTTATTTGCTTTCATTCTGGGTGTTTCAAAACCAAATTGATTAGAGGGAGAGTGTACAATGTTTAGTGCTTCCTAGTGATACAAAAACTTTCATTCAATAAAAAAAAAAAAAAACATTGATATACATGAACTATTTTACGAATGTTCATTTTTATGAGAAAAAATATAGGTTGAGAATTGTTTTATTGTTTTCACATCGTGGAATTCCTACCTAAACTTTGCCGCCATGATTGTCTGGCATCATGCTGCCACGCTGTTCTCTTGGCCCCTTATTTTCGTTCGACACTAAAATGCCATCTAGTGGTCCAACATTACACACTGGGGCTTTAAATTGTTTATTTATAGACAAAAAATGAAAACTTTGCTTCAAACATTAAAATAAAAACAGAACAAAAACAATAACTCAACAACAAAATAATGTTACATAATATGTTCGAAAAGGATGAAGCGTGGTTGGAGATCGGAAGCAAGTCAAGCAGCCGGGACGGGAGAACGGAGCGTGGTCGGAGATCGGAAGCAAGTCGGGCAGCCTGAAAGGGAGAAAGGAGCGTGGTCGGAGATCGGAAGCAACTCTGGCGGCCAGGACGGGCGAAAGGAACGTGGTCAGACATCGGAAGCAAGTTAGGTGACCGGAGATGATCGGGAAGCCAGGGACAGACTAGCAGGAAACAGGAACAGGTCGGGAACAGAACGGGAGTCAACAATGCTTGCCTTGCACGTGCGAAGGTTCGCTGACAGACTGACAAGGAGTGAACGAGAATGACGGGTTTGAATAGGAGAACTAATTTTTGGAACGAGTGGCAGCTGTGGGCTGAGCGGGTAAGCGCAGGTGAGGGCAATTGGCAAATAATGACAATACTAACATTACCCATACGTGCATATCTTGGACATGATTGTCTGTAGTGACGTAACACATTAAAAGTTATTCAGTTATCTGTAGCATAAACAACAACCTCACCAAACTATCAACTAGACTCCAAATTATGAAATCCAATGAATATTCATCTTTGTTGTCACCTTCACCGGTAAACAACTCCCCCATTTGGAGATAGACAAAACGTTTTTTTCTCCTTCCGCTTCTACGTTGCAGTCAAGATTGAAGTGATCAGTACAAGCCTAGCGCACACTCTTGCAGGTTCGTTCATAAATTACATGTGAAGTTATAAACAGTACTAGTAATAAAAATTCAAAACTCAATGATGTTATAGTGTGTTAATATGCTCACATATAAGTGTCCCTAGAGTATAAGTCGCACACCAGGCCAAACTATGAATAAAACTGCGACTTGTAGTCCAGATAATACGGTAATTGAATTCAGGGTAAAACATGTAATACAGACTTTGAAGAGAAACAGGACAAAAGACTATCAGAATAAATTGGCAAAAAAGAATTACAACATAGAGCTTAGAAAACTGGCCTAAGGTGTAATAATGATAATAATAATAATAATGGAATGAAAAAGAATAGGAATATTAAAATATTAAAGCAAGGAAAGAAGTGCAATAACATTTAGCAGCAACAATTAAAAATCACAAGGTATGTATTTACGCAGTTAAGTGCAATAGTATACATTATCACAACAACAAAAAAGAGAAAAAAATGAGTTGAAGTTTTCACATTTTGTGTGTTCTTTTAGGGTGGTGATGGCTTCAGCTCCATTCTAAGATACAACAAACTCTAGTGGTGAATGTTTACTCACTGTCACCTCAACCAGTGAGAGAATAAATAAATAATTCAGAGTCTGGTGTCAAAATAAAATTTGTTGAACACTATAAAGGGAATCTACATTGTTTGCAAGGTTATGACTTTGCAGCAGCACAGTGAGGACAAAGTCACATTAGTCAGCTCCCTGGGGTGAGTGGGAGGGTAACTCTTAACTTCACTTCACCTGCCGCTGCACAAAGATGCATTGCAACAACTTCTCAGCCATTATGCGTCTTTATCTATAGCACTGAGAGGATGTATCTAAAGATCCGTGTTTCTTTATCAAGACAGCAACACAGATTCAGTGTGATAAATTCAATTTCAAGCTTGCCTGGCTTAACTTGACATGAGCTGTTGTGGAATGCCCTCTGTGAGCGCATATTTTCAAACATGAGGATCACAATAGG
The DNA here is from genome assembly GCF_059441175.1 of Urocampus carinirostris. Taxonomy (NCBI): domain Eukaryota; kingdom Metazoa; phylum Chordata; class Actinopteri; order Syngnathiformes; family Syngnathidae; genus Urocampus; species Urocampus carinirostris. The sequence goes on from NC_142351.1 coordinate 62,523,759, forward strand.
GAGGGAATGAACTGTTTACTTCCAACACGAGTTGAAAATTCCCTTTATCAGGTCAAAACTCTAAAAAAACCCTTAAAGCCTTAATTTCTGGGGAAAAATAATCATTTTTCAAAACCCTAAAAACAGCCAAAACCCTAGTTTGAAACCCTAGTTCAAAACCGTAAAAACGCTGTGAAACCCCTAATTTCAAGAATGAACCGCTGTTGAAAGCCCTAGTTTGAATCCTTAGTTCAAAACACAAAAATTGCTTAAAACACTAATACAAAAAAGAAACCCTTGTTGGAAACCCCAAACAATGCTTTAAAACCCTCAAATTAATCTAAAACCCTAGTTTGAAACCCTATTTCAAAACCTTAAAATCGCTAAAAACCCTATAATCAAGAAGAAACCCTTGCTGAAACCCTAAATACAGCCAAAACTCTCTTTGGAAACGATAATTGAAAAACCTAAATGCTTAAAAACCCTAAAACCAAAAAGATATCCTTGTTGGAAACCCTAAAACCAGCCGGAGTTTGAAACCCTTGTTAAAATCCCCTAAAAACGCAGAAAACCCGAATATCAAGAAGAGACCCTTGTTGGAAGACCTCAGAACAGCCAAAACTCTAGTTTTAAACCCTAGTTCAAAACCCTAAAAATGCTTAAAACCCCTAAATTTAAGAAGAAACCCTAAAACAGCCGAAACCCTAGGTTGAAGTTTAAAATCCTAAAAATGCTTAGAAAGCCTAAAACAATGAACAAATCCTTGTTGGACACCCCAAACACCGCTTTAAAACCCATAAAATCATCTGAAACCCTGGTTTAAAACCCTTTTTCAAAACCTTAAATCGCTTAAAAACCCTAATGTCAAGAAAAAACCCTTGTACGAAAACACAAAAAAAGCTTTGAAACCCCTCAATTGAATAGGAAACCCTAGTTTGAAACCCTATTAAAAACCCTAAAAAATCCTTATAACCTCTAGTATCAAGAATAAATCCTTGTTGAAAACTAAAGACAGCCAAAAACCTAGATTGAGACACTAGTTCAAAACCCTCAAAACACTTAAAACCCCAATATTAAGAATAAACCTCCATTGTAAGACCTGAAAACAGCCACAACGCTATTTGGAAACCTTAGTTCAAAACCCTAAAAACCCTTATATCAAGAAGATATGTTTGTTGGAGACCCTAAAAACAGCCAAAACCCTGGTTTGAGACACTGGTTCAAAACCTTAAAAAAAGCGTAAAACCCTAAAATATAGAAGATATCCTATTTGACAATCCTAGAAATACCCAAAACCCTACTTTAAAACCCTAAACATCCCTAAAACCCCTAAAATAACAAATTAATTCTTGATGAAAAACACCAAACAATGCTTTAAAACCCTCAAATTAATCTGAAACTAGTTTGAAACCCTATTTTAAAACCTTAAATCGCTTGAAAACCCCAGTTTGAAACCCCATTTCGAAAACTTAAATTGCTTAAAACCCTAATATCAAGAAGAAACCCTTGTTGGAAACCACAAAAAATCTTTAAACCCCTCAATTGAATTGGAAACCCTAGTTCAAAACCCTAAACCTACTTAAAAACCCTAAAATAACGAATTAATTATTGTTGAAAAACACCTAGCAATGCTTTAAAACCCTCAAATTAATCCGAAACTCTAGTTTGAAACCCCATTTCACAACCTTAAATCGCTTGAAAATCCCAGTTTGAACCCCTATTTCAAAACCATATCTATCTATCTATCTATCTATCTATCTATCTATCTATCTATCTATCTATCTATCTATCTATCTATCTATCTATCTATCTATCTATCTATCTATCTATCTATCTATCTATCTATCTATCTATCTATCTATCTATCTATCTATCTATCTATCTATCTATCTATCTATCTATCTATCTATCTATCTATCTATCTATCTATCTATCTATCTATCTATCTATCTATCTATCTATCTATCTATCTATCTATCTATCTATCTATCTATCTATCTATCTATCTATCTACCTTGGTCATATCCCTCAAGACGGGTGACCGAAAGCAAGACACACACATACAACAACAAAGAAAATAAAAGGGAAATAAATAGCAAAAAAAAACACACAACATTTTTTGGACCATGGCCAACCCAATTGCCCAAACACCCAAACAAGTTAGGCACCTCGGCACCCAAGTTGGTCATGCTTTCGTCCCTCCAGATGAAACGGGACACCAGAAAGCGGCCATGTCACTCGGGTCAGGGTGACACGACACACTCTTTTGTTCAACAGCAGGGCCCGACAGCTTTCACTGGTTTACCCCTGCCGCATCATACGGGTGCCCAGCCCATCATTAAGAACGCGTACACAATCCCACTATCCTTTCACAACACCTCTCCACTCCTTTCTATCACCAGCAAGAGCTCTAGCTTCCATTATATTTAGACCTCTTTCCTGCAGTGCACTCATAACACCATCCATCCACGTCAATCGTGGCCTTCCTCTTGGTCTCCTTCCATTGACTTCTGCTCTGTAGATCCTCTTCAACATTCGCTCCTCATCCATCCTCTCCAAGTGTCCAAACCAACCGAGTACTCTCTTATCAACATGCTTGCTCAGTTCCACGACTACTCCAGTTCTGTCTCTCACAATTTCATTTCTCAGTCTATCCAATCTTGTCACTCCTAACATAGTCCTCAAACACTTCATCTAAAAAACATTCAACTTCCTTCTTAAATCTGCGTTCAGGCTCCAAGTCTCTGCACCATACAACACAGTCGGCACAATCACACTCTCATACAGTCCCCTCTTAACATCCATACTCATACTCTTGTTGTCCATCACTCTCCTCAGAGCACCCAAAACCTTGCTTCCTTGATTCACTCTGTGCAATACCTCACACCCCATTCCACCAACTGCAGCCACATCACAAGTGTTCATTTCAAAACCTTAATTTGCTTAAAAACCCCAATATCAAGAAGAAACCCTTGTTGGAAACCCTATTAAAAAACCTAAAAAATGCTTAAAAACCCTAATATCAAGAAGAAATCTTCTTTGAACACTAAAGACAGCCAAAAAGTTTGAGACACTAGTTCAAAATCCTAAAAAGGCTTAAAAAAACTAATATCAAACCCTTGTTGGAAACCCCCGAAACGTTTGAATAATTGAATCTGAAAAGCCCAGTTTGAAACTATAGTTCAAAACTTAAAAAAATACAAATATACAAACATAACAAAGTCAGCATGACGACTAAAGTATCTATCTATCTATCTATCTATCTATCTAAACCTTCCATTGCACAATATTTCGAAAATGAAGTCAAAGTGGAAATAGTGTATAAGAATCTTTAACAGTATAAGAAAAAATTATACTACAAAAACAGTTTCAGAACAAAAAACAAGAATGTAAGAAAATACAAAATCTGTATAACAATGTCAACATGAAAACTAAAGTACCCAACATTGTATTTTTTTAAATTATATTTTTGTTGTTGATGGATTTGTCCCTTATTTTTAGTCACTAGGTGACCGAGCCCCCTAATTCCAACCCCTAATGTCGAGCGCCAATGTGTACGAAGTCTTAAGTACGACTCGGCTGAGATTTGAACTTGTGACCTCCCAGTCCCGAGACAGGCGCCCAACCCTGAGGCCACTGGGCTGAATTCCATTATACTATTGTAAAATAAAGACAGAAGTGCAAATAAATTGTGAACTAAAAAAAATCAAATACTTTTACTACAAAGATTGCTTTATAACAAAAGTCACGAGAGTCATTAAAAAAGCAGGAAAATACAAATCTTGTATAACTATGTCAAAAAAAAGAACTAAAATACCTTCCATGCACAATATCTTAAAAACAACATCAGTAGAGCAAATAAAGTGTAAACACAATTGGATTAAATCAAAGGTAATAATATGAATAGTAATGAAAATGGGAAGACGGTATCGATCCAAAAATGACAGTGTCGAATGTTGATCCAATCCAAGTACTCGCTTAGTATCAATAAATTTCAATATTTGTATTAATTCGCTCACTCTTAATAAAGATAACTCAAAACAAAGTGAAGAGTCCAGCAACATTTTTGAGGACGAGAGATACTTTTTTGGTCCTGATTAGCGCAAAAGGCAGTTTGATCTGCAGTTCTAAAATACATTGTGTTATTACTGTTATTAGCGGGTTGTAATTATTAGTAGTATTAGAAGCATCAATGATTTATCGTGCCAGTTAAGAACAAGTATTCCAGGAAATCACAATGAAACATCACCAGTGAACTGTTTTCTGAACTGGTCCGCAGGCTCGTCAGGGTCTCCCAGGAAGCTACCTTGGGCCTGCGAGCACCATGTTAATAGAGTCATCTTGCAAAATATGCGCACATAAAATAATCAACTGAATGAAAAATTATGCAGAACACTGTTTTATATAATTTCATTTCACTTGAGTCTTTAACCGTAATGAGAGCTAATTGGGATGGCGGAGACGCATTGGATGACCTTCTGAGAAAATAAAGATTTAAAAAGGCACAGCAAAAATAGGAGAAGAAGAGTGCTACACGATGCTGCTCTCTGCTGGTAAATAAATATAAATGTGTAATAAACTAAGCCCTAGCCCTAGCCCTAACCCTTACCTTAATTTTTATTTTTTATTTTTATTCTTGTTTTTATTTTTATTTTTGTTTTTGTTTTTATTTTTATTCTTATTTTTTTTTAAATGACGCTCACCCTAACCCTAACTCTAGCACTAACCTTAACCTTAACCCTAACCCTAACCCTTACCCTAATCCCCGGCCGAGTCATTCCTAAGACTTAAAAAGTGGTCGGCGGCGCCCTCTGTTGGCTGCGGCTGCATCGGCTCGCTACAACGGGTCAGGTGCAATCGACATTTCGTTCTGTGTGCATTGTTACACAGAATGACAATACAAGGAAATTATTATTATTATTATTATTATTTTTATTTTCATTTTATTTTTAAATTACGCTCACCCTAACCCTAACCTTAACCCTATTTTTTTTTTTTAATGACCCAAACCCTTACCCTGACCCTAACCCTATCCCTTAACCTAGCCCTAAACCTAACTCTAAATTTGTGTCACGAGGTGGAGTGGAAGGGGGCTGTCACGAGGCGTGGTGGAGTGGAAGGGGTGACCGGACCGGAACGGAGGCAGGAGGCAGGAAGGGAGAGCTCCTGAGGTCCCCAAAAAAGGAAAAAAAAAAAAATATATACTACCTCACGCCCCGGAATGGTTCGACGCTCGGCAGGGTTGGGGGGGTCCGGCAGGCAAACTGGACCGGCGAACACGAGGACGGACGGAATCAGGACCGGCGAACACGAGGACAGACAGAATCAGAACCGGCGAACACGAGGACAGACAGAATCAGAACCGGCGAACACAGAGGACAGACGGAATCGGAACCGGCAAACACAGAGGACAGACGGAATCGGAACCGGCAAACACAGAGGACAGACGGAATCAGAACCGGCAAACACAGAGGACAGACGGAATCAGAACTGGCAAACACAGAGGACAGACGGAATCAGAACCAGCAAACACAGAGGACAGACGGAATCAGAACCGGCAAACACAGAGGACAGACGGAATCAGAACCGGCAAACACAGAGGACAGACGGAATCAGAACCGGCAAACACAGAGGACAGACGGAATCAGAACCGGCAAACACAGAGGACAGACAGAATCAGAACCGGCAAACACAGAGGACAGACGGAATCAGAACCGGCAAACACAGAGGACAGACAGAATCAGAACCGGCAAACAGGCGAGAGACAGAATCAGGACCGGCAAAAACAGGCGAGTCAGAATCAGAACCGGCAAAAACAGGCGAGTCAGAATCAGAACCGGCAAAAACAAGCGAGTCAGAATCAGAACCGGCAAAAACAAGCGAGTCAGAATCAGAACCGGCAAAACAGGCGAGTCAAAATCAGAACCGGCAAAACAGGCGAGTCAAAATCAGAACCGGCAAAACAGGAGCAGCAGAGTCAGACTGGCAGGCAGCAGAGTCGGACTGGCAGGCAGCTGAGTCGGAGTCGGACTGGCAGGCAGCAGAGTCGGACTGGCAGGCAGCAGAGTCGGACTGGCAGGCAGCAGAGTCGGACTGGCAGGCAGCCAAGTCGGAGTCGACCCGGCAGGCAGCGGAGTCGGCCCGGCAGGCAGCGGAGTCGGAGTCGGCCCGGCAGGCAGCGGAGTCGGAGTCGGCCCGGCAGGCAGCGGAGTCGAATTCTTCCCGGGACCCCATTCGAGGCACAGCAATGGCCACGACGGGCGGGGCCGTGGTTTGAACGGGCAGGGAAGGTTACCTCAGTGGGCGCTTGCCAAACTGCGTTCTCCAGCTCTCCCCAAGTCGCGCTGGGATCGTTCGCTGAGTTCTTGTCGTGGCTGGCTTATTCTGTCACGAGGTGGAGTGGAAGGGGGCTGTCACGAGGCGTGGTGGAGTGGAATGGGTGACCGGAACGGAGGCAGGAGGCAGGAAGGGAGAACTCAATTGCGTGACGATCCATAAGTTTTATTTAACAAAATAAAAGTCGCCCAATACTCCGGGACAAAACAGAACAATACAGAGCTCCTCCGGCACGAACTCAACAGGACAGGGCATAACAGACGGAAAATGTTTTAAAACTAAAACAGGACAAGGCATAACAGACCGGGGAATGTGTAATGAGCCAGCGCCCGCCAAACCCACAACCCAGCCTTAAGTAGCAGACCAGCAATCAGCTGATCTGCTACAGCTTGAGTTCGGGGGCGCGGCAGACTGGTCGCCGCGGCGACCGTGACAAATTTGTATATATATATATATACATATATATATATATATATATATATATATATATATATATATATATATATATATATATATATATATATATATATATATATATATATATATATATATATATATATATATATATATATATATATATATATATATATAAAATAATCTTTATGTTTCTACCTGTTTCTGCTTAACGTCAGTCATCTGTGTCTTCTCAGTCTTGGGGGTGTCCGTAGTCGTCATTGTCTGTAAAGAAAAAAGACAGATTTCATTTACAACACGGGAAACATTTCATTTAAGCAAAGAATTTTAGTATGATACACCAGTGTGTTATATACCTTCTTGGCCCGACTAACAGTGGTCCATCCATCAGGCCTGGAGAGATCTCCTTTGGGTTCCTTTCGGTGCCGTGTGCCAAGGCGGGTGCCCTCAGGATCGAGGTGGTAAATTTAAATTTGTCTCGCTATCCTGTAGCCGTTGTTATCCTAGCACCTGATATTACCTGGATCCGAGGATTTCCCAGTCCCCGCTCCGTTGCGGACTTCAGGAGGCTGCTGTCCACCGCCTGCGGAACCTGGACCAATGCAAGTTTCTTTGTCTTTATATTTTCTATTTCCACAATAGTTTCGAAGTCTTGCCATGTTCATTTAGCAAATCTTCTTGTCCTGGACTTCCCTCTCAGACTGGCTGTTCGTCTGGAGTGGAACGAGGCCCTGCGCCTCAGGTATCGGGAGGTGGCGGCAGGCACAATTTGGTCTGTAAAGGCATACATATATGGTTTTGTGCATATGTCATGTGTATTACAGGTATCGGTTCATTTCTGTCTTTTTCAGTATAATGAAATGTTATATTTACATGTTACAGGTGTCAGCTAGATGTCAGCAGATTGGTCCTTTCCGATGACACAGCGGTATTTGTGGAGCAAGGATGGTGTAAGTCTATTTCGAACACAATACACCTTTGTTGTTGTAAATTATTTAGTTGGTTAAATACTGGTTTCTTAACAGTTGCAGTTTGACTGTTTAACTGTTTTCATCATGTCCTCTAGGTGCACCTCAGTGACACTGATGGGATGCCTGGCCTAGTTGGCCTGTTTGCTGCTTCTTGCCGACAGCTACAGGAGCAGGACAAGGAACGCAACCTCCACGTGGTGTCCTGTGGACGGCCACATGGCCGACGAATGCGTCTCCCACCCGCTACACGAACGCTTCGGTACAAGTTACCCAAGCTGACCTCATCCGCTTTCGGAGCGGCCAATTCGCGGAACTCGTAACACAACCGAAGCGTTCCATTTCGTTCCTAAAGATCATCTTTAGACGACTTGAAGCGATCTAACAACAACAACAACAGCTACAGGATGGTGTCACCGCGTTGTCCCCCCAAAGACTAATGATACTTTTTTTATATTTGATGTTTGCTAAAATAACTAAGGTGATGCTGCTCCTGCTATAAGCTAATTCATAGACACAGAAAGCATTTCATTTCTTTCAATATTTATCTGGCTGCCCTCGCATTGTTTTGTAGCTAAATTTTGGTTTTAACCTCCTCTTTCTATTTAGTTTTATATTTGCATTTTTGCCAAGTTAGACACTAGCACATAACATTTCTTCATAAATCATACTGCCATAAGTCTGGATTTCGTCTTAAACGACTGTTTAAAATGTAAAATAAATTTTGGGTATCATAGGTGTGTCCACGCACGCCTCCTGCTTCAAAAGTCCCAGCGGGTGTGTCTGCGAGGGTCAGGGCTGCAATCCCTGGTCTTTCCAGTCCTCTTGAAAGAAATGGTGTGGCTCATGCCAAGGAAGTAATACTTATACTACATACTATATAATACTACATAACATAATAAATATTACACACAGCCTTTCACGGGGGTATCGCAGCTGAATTACGGCCAGAAGTTTCTGCCCGTGAAGCAGACGCGGTGGAAAATGTGCAAAATTGGCTAAACCCGCTCTTTACCCGTGGTATACCCGCGAAACAGACGCCGGCGACTGTTCCGCGTCCTTATCGCGGGTAACCGCGGCTGCATCGCGTTTGACCGTGCTTACACGCGGTACACACACTAATGCACGTGATAACACTGCGATACAGGCGCAGAACAAACGTGCTATGACCGTGCTCCACCCACGATTACCCGCTAAAATTTCGCGTCCTACCCACGTGTAACCACGTCTTGGCCGCGGCCGTAGCACGTCCTAGCACGTTCGTACCGCGTCTTTACCTCGTGTGTACAACGTGTGCCGCCCGTGGTTACCCGTGGTCTAAAGTTTTGAGCAGCGCAAAACTTTTTCGCGCGGCCAACCGCGTGTGAATCTCTTACCGCGTGTAAAGCACGGCTGTATCTCGTCTGTATCGCGATCTCAAAGCGTCCAACAGCGTCTGCTACACGGGCAGAAATTTCTGGCCGTGATTCAGCCTCGATACGCCCGTGAAAGGCTTTGTGACCATGCCTTTAATTATGTTTTTAAATGTAAACCATAATTTTGATTTGACAGATGTCTCTATGCCCGCATCGTGCTTCAGAAGTCTCACCAGGTGTGTCTGCGAAGATCAGGGCCTCAATCCCTGGTCCTTTCCGTCCTCTTGAAAGAACCAGTGAGGCTAAGGCCAAGGAGGTAATAAAAAGAATAACATATATTAACTGTCTTTAGATGTTTGGGGAAAAAAACTCGGTACTTGGTACAATGGTATGCCACAATCGTAATGGCTAGAAGCATACTTTATTCTAATGACAGATGACTATTCAAGCTTTGTTTTGATGTGTACTTCGTCCATATAGGTGGAGAGCTAATCTTTTTGCAGGCTTTCAAAAATGAATCAAAATGGCAAAGCTGGCTGGCACTTGAGATTCCCATTCGAGAGAATTGCTGGCGCAGAATGTGTTAACAAATGTGGTTTTATGTAAACTCTTTGGTTCTACAGACAATGCCATGCACACCTCTGGCCTCCTGTGTCCACCAAGCAGGGACACCTGCATCCCAAACTTCGAGGCCTGATGGATGGACCGCTGTCAGTCAGGCCAAGAAGGTATATAGCACACTGTCTGGTGTATCATACTCAAATCCTTTGCCCTAATGTAATGTTCCCATGTTGTTTATGAATTGCAGGGAGATTCACTCAATGTAGGTGTGAAACAGCAGCTTATTGTGGACTGCATGACGACTTGACCCTTGAACAGATGCACAACGTGTTGCAGGATCGCGGACCTTATGCTATCTATGAGCTTATGCCTGTTTCGTTCTACATGGACACCAGCAAGACCCCTGCAGCGGTGGACAATGTAGTAGTCTCCCCATCACTTGACAAATTTAGCGTTCACAAAGACTTTCAGCATGTAGTTATCCTTGAAGAGGGCATAGCAGAACAGAAACTTGAGAGACAGAGTGCAATTGCAATCAGCAAACGTCTGTCTTCTGAAGATGATGGGAAGGGAGCCACTTATAGAATTCAGTCCGAAAGCTCGCATTATGCCAGTAGTTCACACTATAGTCTGCACCGCCCAAAAAAGACATATTCTGCAATGAAGCGGTACCTGATAGACCCTCTTTTTTAGCAGCGGAAGACATTTGCGATGAAGGCCTACGTTCGCACACGGTTCATGACTGACAGCTCTTGCAGGTGAAGTATAAAAGTCATCAACACTTTTATAATGTAAATATACAGAATGTGTTTGGAGCATTGCAGGCACTCAAGGCGAATCATCCCCAGTACAAAAACATCACCATCAACGAGGGCGCCACTTTAGACGACTATCCGACGATCCAGGCACCGAATCGCCGACCCAGGACGTGCCGAGCGTGGGAGCAGAAGCCAAGCGACCCGATGAAGCATGTTTTCGAACCTGGGATGTCGTATGTCGCCCTCAGCAGGACGACGTCTCTTCAAGGGATCAGAGTTTGAAGAGAAGAAAATCTTTGCCGACCCCACCATCAAGACTGCGTTGGAGGAAATGCCTCGGGCGTCCTTTGAATCTTCGAGGCCGCTCCTGCACTTCACCAAGTCGTCCGTCATCGCAGAGCCTACTTTTGATTCTGGTCCACCACCACAGCCAGGGTTCCATCACACAGAGGACCTGAAACAATATAACAAACTCCTTCTCGCGGATGTTTTGTGCATCAGCAAGAGCCATTTGTCAGGTTCGACTGTTTCTCTGGCGTTTCAATCACGAGGATACCAAATGTTTGCTAGTAATCGAAACGCCTGTTACTCAACCACACCCAACATGGCCTCCAAGGATGGAGGGGGTGTGGCTGTATACTATGAATGACTGAATGAAAACTTTTATTTCGAACATAAAAATAAAAACAGGACAAAAACAATGAGTCAACAACAGAATAATGTCACATAACATGTTCGAAAAGGGGTAGTCAGAAGCAGATGCTTATTTTTCCTACCCCTTTATCTTCCCTATTAAATACATTTTATAGATAGCTCCTCTTGTGTCCAATACAACAAAATCTCATGGATATACTTATTACATAGGTCGGATATCAATAATTATAATAGTTACAATAATCACATATTTTATACACTAATCTTCGCAATACCCATCCCTCAACGTCATAATGCGCATAATGTCACTGCGGCACCAGTGATAATAAAAATAAAAATAAACACGATACTTATAATAACAGTTCTGATATAATAATAGCAACAATAACAACAAGTTAACCATAGTTTGAAATGCAGTATTTCCAATCTCTCTCATATCCCATTTTCTTCATCGCTGTACTTCTCCAGTAATGCTTTTTTTGTATTTAAATTTGAACACATGGATAGTTGGACATTGTTTGATCTCATTTTGCAAATTATTCCAAAGTCTGACTCCACACACAGACACACACATACTTTTCCTGGTGGTTCTCACCTTTGGGATTTTGAATTCACCACAGCCCCTCAAGTTATAATTTACCTCTTTCCGAGTGAATAATTTTTGTATGTTTTCTGGCACTATATTTTTGTTGACCTTAAATAACAGTTGTGAAGTGAAAAATTGTATTAAATCATCCAATTTTAATAATTTGGACTGCATGAATAAAATATTGGTATGATCCCGATATCCTACCCTGTGTAAGGTTCTTATTGCACGTTTTTGAAGGATACAAAGGGGCTGTAGTGAACTTTTGTAATTATTGCCCCAGACTTCTGCACAATATGTTAAATATGGCAGAACGAGAGAACAATATAATAAATACAATGGATTATAATTTAAAATAAATTTGGCTTTATTAATTATTGAAATGCTTTTAGATACCTTAGTTTGTATGTGTCTGATGTGTGTTTTCCAACTTAATTTATTGTCTATTATGACCCCTAAAAACTTAATTTCTGATACAATGTCTATTGCGACACCATCCATTTTTACTTCTAAATCTTGATTTGCCTTACAATTACCAAAGAATATTACTTTGGTTTTATTTAAATTTAAAGATAATTTATTTATATCCATCCATACTTTTAGGTTAATTAGTTCACGATTAATACAGGTTACCAAGTCAATATAGTTATCATTTGAATAGAAAATGTTAGTGTCGTCTGCAAATATTACTATTTTCAATAATTTTTAAACATTAAAAATATCGTTAATATATAAATTGAATAACTTTGGTCCCAGGATAGAACCCTGTGGTACTCCACAAAAGATGTCCAAATATTCAGATGAAAACTCTTCCATTTTTACATATTGCTTCCTCCCCGTCAAATAACTTTTAATCCATTGCAAAGCCACTCCCCTGATGCCATATATTTCCAGTTTTTTAATAGTATATTATGATTAATGGTCTTTTTAAGTCAATAAATACCCCGACTGCATATCTCTTCTTTTCTATACTATGGGTGATTTCTTCTACTGCATCAATAATTGCCATTGTTGCTGATCAGTTTGCTCTAAAACCATATTGACTTTCATTAATCAATTTATATTTATCTACAAATTGTTCTAGTCTATTATTGTAAAGTCTCTCTAATATTTTAGAGAACTAAGGAAGCAGAGATACCGGTCTATAGTTTGTAAAAATGTGCTTGTTTCCATTTTTGTATATTGGTATAACTTTTGCTATTTTCATTTGATTTGGAAATTTGCCTGTTAGAAATTATAGATTACAGATGTAGGTCAATGGTTTCACAATGCTATTTATAATTTGCTTAATTAGTACCATATCGATGTCAAAACAATCCATAGACGTTTTGTTTTTACCGTTGTTAACCACGTCTAAGATTTCGGATTCCGTAACCCCAGATAAAAACATGGTCTTGGAGTTCATTTTTATCAGTGACTCAAATTGTTTACCACTGCACTCTGGGATATTTACTGCGAGCTGTGGTCCAACATTTACAAAATAACTATTGAAATTCTCCACAACTTGATTTAAATTATAATTTTCGCTGTTCTTATCAATAAAATAGTTTGGATATGCATTGCTTACATTCTTTCCTTTTATTATACTATTTAATATATCCCAAATACCTTTGATATTACTTTTGTTATGATGTAATAAATTGGCATATTATAATTTCTTGCTTGCTCCTAAAATTCCTGTCAATTTGTTTTTATACGTTTTATATCGGGATTCGGCTTCCTCAGTTCTTAGTTTAATACATTTTCTATATAAGGTGTTTTTTTTCTTACAAGCATTATGTAAACCCTTAGTTATCCATGGATGGTTTACAGATTTATTTTTAATATTAATTTGTACCATTGGGCAATTTTTGTTATACTTGTTGGTGAATATTTCCAAAAATATGTCAAACGCACGATCCACATCATCTGTACCATATATAGGATTCCAGTTTTGTTTAACTAAGTCATCATAGAGTGATATAATAGTCTCTTCAGTTCTAACTCGTTTGTAAACATAATCCTTAATTGATTCTTGTTCAACATGGCGGCGCACATGGATGCTGTGGCTAGTTGCTCTCCAGCTAATCTTCTATTCATTACCGTTCTCTTGTCTTTTTTGCTTTCTTTTTTGGACACATGCGTGGCCAAAAATACTTACAGTAGGGACGAACTTATTCGGTTGGGTGGGTGTCTAAATTTCGACTTTTCGGGCACTTTTTACACCGCCTATGATATACCGAACGAACTTCAAAGCGATCCAGCATCCTTGTGGACAACTATTCCTCCTAATAAACGACGACAACGGCGCCGTAAAGACAGAAAACAGAAGCGAGGTTAACGTGCGGGTAAATGTGTGAAGCGTGCGAAGTCGAAGGAGCAAGAAGGACGCGAGGATGTGACTAATTCCACCATTCATTCCTCGCCGGACAACCGACGCTTTAAACTCAACGCTCACGAACGGCGACATCTTGTGACGATCTCTACAAAGACTACAAAGACTTCAGCTAAGTCAAATGATTCAGCAAAGCTAAAATTTGGTCTTTTGAATATTAGATCGCTTGCTCCTAAAGCTTTACTTGTTGAAAACATTATTCGTGATTATAAACTTAACTGTATCGGTCTTTGTGAAACTTGGTTACGCCCGGATGAGTATTTAGCGCTAAATTATGCTTCACCCCCAGACTACACGAGTAGCCATGTAGCACGCACGTTGAAAAAGGGTGGCGGTGTCGCGCTCATTTCTTAAAAAACACTCAAATTTAATCCTCTTACCTCTAATAATTACAAGGCGTTTGAGGCTCTTGCGATGCGGTCCTCTCTATTGTCAATTTATGTAATAACTATCTATCGCGCACCTGGGCCATACACAACTTTCTTAGACGAATTTGCTGAACTTTTGTCTGAACTAGTAACCTATGCAGACAAAATTATAATTATGGGGGACTTTAACATTCATATGAACTCCCCACTCAGTTCACTTACCATTGCGTTTCGGTCTATAATTGATGCATTTGGTTTTAATCAACTGGTTGATTTGCCAACACATAAAGATGGAAACACGCTAGACTTGGTTCTGACTCGAGGAGTTTTAACCTCAAACATTATGGTGTTACCGTGTACTACCGTTATCTCCGATCATTATTTAGTTACATTTGGGGTGCTAGCTAAATGTAGTGCTAAAAAAGCTGAAGGATTTAGCGGACGCAATATAAGCACTGGCACAGTTTCTGAGCTTTTTGAACTCCTTCCTGGAGCAGTTGCGTCCTTTCCTTCATACAATGGCTCGATTGACTCACTCATGAATGAGTTCAATACTACCCTGACAATATTCAATATTCAATGGATTCAATAGCGCCCATAAAGCTTAAATCACGTCCTAAAAGACGCACGCCTTGGTTTACTGATGAAACTAGAACCCTTAAACAAGAATACAGGAAATTGGAAAGAAAATTAGGTGTCATATTTGACCCTGATCTATCCTTTGAAACGCATGTAAAGAAAATTACTAGAACCGCTTTCTTTCATCTTCGTAACATTGCTAAAATCCGTTCAATACTGTCTCAGTCGGATGCGGAGATTATAATTCATGCGTTTGTTACCTCCCGTCTCGATTAATGTAATGCACTACTCTCTGGTCTCCCGAAGTCTAGAATCAAGAGCCTTCAGCTGGTACAAAATGCCGCAGCGAGGCTTTTAACTAGGACAAAAAAGTACGATCACATAACACCGATTTTGGCTAACCTGCATTGGCTCCCAGTTAGCCTTAGATGTGATTTCAAGGTTCTCTTAGTATTATACAAAATCATATATGGACTTGCTCCCTCTTATCTTTCAGATCTGATTTCCCCCTATGTCCCGGTCCGAAGCCTACGATCTGAGAGTCTAACCCTAACCCTAACCCTAAGAACAAAAAGCCTCAGCCCCTGACAAAACGGGGAGGGGAATGCCAGGTGAGCAGCCTCCCACAAAAACAGTGAGCCACACCTTCACTGGTACTATTTATAAAGGAAACACAGTGAGTTAAAATATCATTCGCACCTGAGGAAGGCTGAGAATAAGCCGAAACGTCGTGTGAATTTACTAATTTGGAAGACAGAAGAGAGCAAAAACCTTTCGCTGACGCAAAGGGAACCTCCTGCTGCCTATTCCTCAAAAAAACAGGAACACCTGGAGTGCCAGGGTAAGTAAAGGGTAAGTATTTGCAATATTACTCACATCAATTCTCTTTTAGACAAATCCCCAAATAGATATGGCAACCTTCACGGAAACCACTAAAATTCTCTTTCGGATTATCCAAACACTACACCACCTACAGAATACTACAGTATCGGGGGCCAGAGCATCACCACCAGCCAGCCTCCAGAGGAAAATGCAGGAACTAGCCACTCTAATCAAACCAGCATCCCCCACAGATGACACATTGATGAAAATACAAGGGAATGCGGTCAACTGGCTACACACTTGCATGCAAATCCTTGAGGAACACTACCTTGAGAACCTAGAGGATCTCGCCAGGAAACTGGAAGGGATGCAAATAACCAACTGGCGCGAGGCCTTCGAGGTGGCAACTAGATGGGCGAAGAAAAAGTTCGGGAGACGGTTACATCCTTCCACAGTACAAAGGGCACAAGAAACGGTCATCTGGAGTCTGGAAGACGGAGGAGACACAACTCCAATCTTGCAACCGGATGACCCCTTAACATCTTTTTACACCACCAACAGATTTGCAGCCCTAACAGATTCGCCACCACCCCCACCTACAAAACCAAGAATCAACACCACGACAACTCAGAACCAGAACCAGGTAAGTACAGAAAATATTAACGACACCATCTCTCCTTTAGAAGAATCCCTCAGTCCCCTTCAGTGGCCCTCACTGAATGAGACAAACGGACGCGAGGGGACGAGGACAACAGGGAGTCCCAGGGGGCTCCCTAAACAACGAAGAACACCAACAACTAGGAACCAGGACCAGGTAAGTAGAAACAACTTCAACCACACTATCTCTCCTCTAGACAGATCCTGGGGTCTCCCTCGGGGACCTTCGCTTAGAGAAACACCCAACAGTCCCCTTCAGTGGCCTTCACTGAATGAGACAAACGAACGCGAAGGGACGAGGACAACAGGAAGTCCCAGGGGGCTCCCTAGACCACAAAAAACATCAACAACTCGGAACCAGGACCAGGTAAGTTCAAATAATTTTAACCACACTATCTCTCCTTTAGACAGATCCTGCGGTCCCCCTCGGGGACCTTCGCTGAGGGAGACACCCAAGCCCAAGGGGACGAGGACGGCAGGGAGTCCCACGGGGCCCCCTGAACCACAGGGAACACCACCGAGACAGGAAAATGGAAGGGGAGAAAAAACCTCTGGACGACAGGACGACAGAGGTCCCAAGCCACTTCCACAAAGACCACAGAGGCCCACGCGAACCTCCAATCCTGTCTCCAGAGATGACCCGGACCCAAGACCTAACCCTAACCCTAACCCTAACCCTAACCCTAACCCAAACCCTAACCCTAACCCAAACCCTAGGCCCAAACCCTACACCCAACCCCAGCCACAGCCCCTTTCACCCAAACAGACATCCCAGAACACCCCGGAAAATTCAACAATGGACACTTACAGCGGTCAAACCAAATATAATCTTGGGAGATTCCAATCTCTCGAGGATAGAATCTTACTCCAGAGAGGACTTCCAGATCGACAGCTACCCCGGAGCAACGTTTTACCACATGGCACATCTTCTAGAAAAAACTCCACGAAATTACAAGGTACAGAGGGTCATTCTGTCGGTTGGAATAAACAACAGGGAGCAACAACCTAAGAAGACAGCGGTGAAACAACTCCGGATGATGGTGAAAAACACCAAGGCCACCTTCCCAGCAGCTGAAATCTGGATACCGCTGATCAACTATTCACAGCAACTAGAAGACCCCCATAAACTCAACCTGGAGGAAATCAATGACCACATCTCCAGGAACATGCCATGCCTACCAAAACTCCCAGAACGGGACTTCCACACCACCGAGGACGGGATCCACTGGACAGGTAAGACAGCAGACAAGATGTTAAAACACTGGCTACACAATTTAAACTAAACACCCCCACAAACCCAAATAGGGAGGGGTATAAGAACATCATTCTACTAGCTCAGAACTTCACACCTACACAAAATCAGATTAGTCTACTAGAAAAAGGCTTATCGTTTGTCCCCACGGTAAATATTCGTAAGAAACAAAAGGAAATTCTGAGAGGAGAAATACAAGAATTCCACCGAAAGCTTAAATTAGCAGCCTTCTTCGACAGGTCAGAAGATTCGGAACAAAAACATTTCATACCAAAATCTGATTGGGAACCAAGAAACAACCAAATCCCTAACATAATAACACAAGTGATTGAGGATAACCAAAGCCTAATTAACACATTAAACCCGCAGTCTCACAGAGACAAAGATAACCTTAGCAGAGGAGAATGTGAAGCCCTCTTTCAATTAGCTAACAACAAACAGATAGTTATTAAACCAGCGGACAAGGGTAGTGCAATAGTTATCCTAGACAGAACACAATATATATATGAAGCACACAGACAATTAAACAATACGTCACATTATAAGAAATTAACAAAACCAATATACCCAGAAACAGCCCAGAAAATAGAAGATATCCTACAAACACTTCTAGAAAATGAATATATAACTAAAAAACAAAAACGCTACCTAATAGGGGAAGAGGAAGCCAGACCCCGTAGATTTTACCTGCTACCTAAAATACACAAATCACCACTAACGTGGACTATTCCGTATGAAGTGCCGACAGGAAGACCAATTGTCTCAGATTGCGGCAGTGAATCCTACAGGATCGCGGAATACATAGACCACTTCCTCACTCCACTATCCACAAAACATAATAGCTACATTAAAGATACATATGATTTCGTAAACAAAATAAAACAGATTAAAATAACGCAGGAAACAATCTTATTTACCATTGACATAGATAGCCTCTACACAAACATAAACACGGTCGCAGGGTTAACAGCAGTAAAGCGCTGGATGGAAAAATACCCGGACGACAAACGCCCAGACACAGAACTAATACAACTCCTAGAAATGAACCTCACTAGGAACGACTTACAGATCAGTGGTGCAGCCATGGGCAAAAAATTTGCACCTGCCTATGCTAACATCTACATGGCACATTGGGAGGAGACAGCTTTTGAAAAATGCGACAAACTACCCACCAATTACTTCAGATACTTGGATGACATTTGGGGAACATGGACACATAATATAGAGGAATTCCACCGATTCCTACAAATCCTCAACACACACCATAATACAATTAAAGTCAAACATTCCACAAATGACCATCAGATAGATTTTCTAGACACAACCACTTACAAAGGACCTCATTCACCCAAACACAAACTTTAGACACTAAGGCCTTCTTCAAAGACACAGACACACATGCACTCTTACACAAAAACAGCCTACATCCAAAACACACCTATAGGGGCTTAATAAAATCACAGTTGCTCAGATTCCACAGAATCTGCTCACAAAATACGGACTTTGTAAAGGCTACTCAAACCCTGTTCAAGGCACTGAGACCGAGAGGATACTCTAGATCTTTCCTCAGGCAAGTCCGTAAAACATTTTTAACCACAGGGCAACGGGACACACAGAAAATTATCCCCCTAATAAGTACCTACTCAGAATTTAGCCAAAATGCTAATAGAAAAATTAGACAAAATATAAACCAGACACTACAGAACACAGACATAATCCAAGATTACAAAATCATCTCAGCCTTTAAAAGAAACAAAAACCTAAAAGACTACTTAGTAAAAAGTAAATTACCAGAAATCAACATAACACAAACGCAGGGCCCCACATTCTACAAACAAGCCACCACAGTTAGGAACACCGTCACCAACACAAACTACCTAATTAAACAAACAATCACACCTACTACGGAAAACTGTATATATGTCATAAAGTGTAAACACTGTGACATTAAATATATAGGAGAGACAGGAAATTCTATCAGATGTAGATTAGCACAACACATTTACAACATTAGGAATATTAGACAAAATAATACACATCTTGTCGCCCACTTCATTCAACATGGACTACAGGCTTTAGAAATATGGGGCCTGCAAACAAATAGCAATTGGACACAAAGGGAAAGACGCAGGGCAGAAAGACACTGGATAGAAAGACTTAACACTCTTTTCCCAGAAGGACTAAACGAACGCAGGTGAAAAACGCTCCAGTTTCCTGGATGGCCAGTGCAGAAACTTGGTTTCCCAAGGACCTCCCAAAAATTTTTTGGGGGGACCTTGAGAAAGTAAGATTGCTTCATAACTTAACCATTACCCTAACCTAGCCCTAACCCTAAATCTAAACCTAACCCTTACCCTCGCCCTAGCCGAAACCCTAGCTCTATTCCTTACCCTAACCTAGCCCTAATCCCGGTATACAGTACTGCCAATGATTCATTAGTATTGCAATTTGGAGACACTCGTAAGTGAGATTTTAGTGAAGGGAATTCCGGGTCATTTTTGAGAACAGGCTTTTTTAGCACGGCGCTCTACAAGGAGTCGACACTTTTGGCTCTCAAACGGCCCTTCAGATTGTTTTTTGATGCTTTTATACATATATTGGTAATTATTATGTAACAGTATGCACAAAATGAAATTGACTAAAACGCCCCCGCCCCTGACACCTCCCCCAAAAATGAAGACAAGAACAGAAAAAAATTTACAATGATAAAATGGAAAAAGATAGTATAAGAACACATGAAAAGCATGAAAAGGGATGGAAAAGGGAAGCAAAAACAATAAAAGGAGTAAAAAAAGAAACAAAAGAGATAAAAGAAATAAAGGAAAAGAAGACAAAAAATGAAAAAGAAGAAAATTAGCCAGAGTAAAAACAAAAGGGAAATCATAAAAAATACAGACAAAAGAGGAGAAGGAAAAAGGGAAAAATAGAGAAAAAAAGAAAGAGAAAATCAAGAAAAAGGAACCAAAGCAGTTGAAAAAAAAGTGAAAGAAAAATTTAGGGGAAAAGAACAAAAGAAAAAAGGCAAATAAAAATCAAAGGAACAAAGAAAAAAGACAGATTAATTAAGAAAAAAGAAGCAAAAAAAGTAAAAAGCTATGGGAAAAACAATGAGAAAAACATGGAAAAAGAAAAAAAAAGAGAGAAAATACTCGGAAAAAGGAAAAAAGAAAAACAATTCTACGGATCCCTGTATTCAGTCTAATACCGATAATAGAAAAACAGTGTGCACAGAATAATTCAATAATTAAAAAAAAAAATCTACTCGACTACATTGTGAACATATTTACTCTTCGGTAAAAAGCTGATCGTAAAACACTTTATCCCTGAATAATGCTGGAAACATACATAAAAATATTTACATATCCCACCCAACCAAAAATATAATTTTTAATAAACTAAAATCTACAACCGCCAAATCCATGGCTAAGAAGAACTCATTGACCAATCACAACAGACAAAAGCATCTCGAAGGGAGCCTGCGCCAGTGTTTCACCTCAAAGAGCCGTCTCATAAAGCCGTTTTGTTCACGAACGACACACCACTACTTGAAGGTGACATTCAGGGGTGATGAGGGAGACAGCAGAGGCCCTCCCGCCGCTATTTTTTACATCGATGAATAAATGTTTCTTAAATGCCATTCATTGCGGGGGAGGCCTTCTCATTAAAACTAAAAGCGTCCATGATAAAAGACGTCCCTCCCAATGTCACCTCAACAATTTGTTCTTTCAGCTTCAGTTCGTGTTTAGCAGCAGCAAAACATCTGGACCGCACGTCGACACTCCAGATGGTGTTGCGCGTCACTCGGGCTAAATATAAACAGCAATAAGGTCTTGAAATAAACACTGGCTGGTGTTAATGAGCAACACTTGTCCAAACATGACTCCTGAAGTGTCACTCGCTAGGTAGTGACGTCATCGGGTATCAAAATGTTCCGCCATCTGTTGGGTTTATTGCGATACAACAAAGAGTTGAATTAAATTAAATTGTATTTCAACATTTTGATATATTTTGTGAAAAGGAAGGTGCATATTATTAGACCACTAGATATCGGCGTACAGTGTAGTACAGGGGTTAAAATTTGTCTCCCTCCCACAGTTCCTTAAAGTGTTGAGGCTCGCTTTTCCTTAAAAATGGTTTTAAAACAAGGTGCGAGCAAGGTTTTTCTTCTAAAAATGTACACAAAAAACTATAAAAATATAAAGAATTCTACTAAACAACTGTTTTAGAACAAAATCAAAAGTGCAAGGACAAAGCTAAAACAAATACTGCATAAGAATATCGACAAAACTGAAATACCTTACATTACACAATATTTTGAAAATAAAGTCAGCAGTGAAAATAAAGTATAGACACAAGTTGAAAGTTATTTTGGTTATAATGGGAAGTAATAAGTGTCAATGTTAGTTAAGTTATATTTATTTGTATAGCCCTTTATCACAAAATGTCTCAAAGGGCTGTACAGGCCAGGAACAACAAGAAAATAACTAGCTATCAAAAATATTTTTGTAGGAACAGGAATATTTTAAGCAAAATATGAAAAAAGTAAATATGTAACTTGGATTAGAATCCAAACGCCAAATGTGATTATATCAATGATAATAAGTTTATACTCAGGTAAAAAAAAAGGGAGCTAGATAGCTAGCTAAAAGAGTAAAAGCTATCTAAACAGCGATTCAAGGATCGTATGGGTTGCTTGTAATTCTTGGAAATTTTGACATTTCCATACCTGTCAAATTGTACGTTTTTGCCGTACAAAGTACATTTATTATGCATTTTAAGACGTGTACGACATACAAGAAAATCCATACGGAAAAACGCAAATTTGTCAATTATGGATACCATCCGGTATACACCGACTATCACGAAACGGCAAATCATTCAAGTCAAACGAGTTTCCTGCGGTAGCCTCTATTTCTGTATCAGCGGTTTGATGCTACTGTGCGTATGCGTCTGCCGCCTGGGGTTTTCCCATCATGCATCATTCCGTGGTAGTTGTATAGTGAAAGGTGTCTGTCTCTTTTTAGAGAACCGGCTTTTTCGGCTCAACTCATTAAAGAGAGCCGGCTCTCAAACGGATCACTTGCTTTCATGCATTATATTACTAATTATTATGTTGTATAAAGAAGTTAAGAAAAAAAGGAAGTACAAAAGGAGAAAATGAAAAAAGACAGGTTTGTGGTTATCCCTTTAATCAGTATATTACCAACAACCATCTAATGCAGAAAATTAATTAATCATTTGAATAAGAAAATTCTACTCAATTGTATTTGCATGTATTTTTTTTTCCTTCTACAGTGAACGTCCAAGCTACTTAATTTTTGAACTTTCTTAATAATAAAGCTCATTCATGTCGATCAACTCAGTATCTCAAAACAAAATGTTAATTAACAACATATATGATATAACGAAACACATGTACAATACAATATGTTAACCTACATAAGGGGCGGCAGTAGCTCAGGAGGTAGAGCGCTCGTCTTGGGATAAAGGAATCCGAGTTAGAATCCCGGCTCGTCTGTGTTACATGTCGAAGTGTCCTTGGGTAAGACACTGAACCCCTAATACCCCCAATAAGCAGGTTAGCGCCTTACATGGCTGCAATACAAGGCCGTTATTGGGAAATGTGGACCACATTGTAAAGCGCTTTGGGAAGTCATTGACTTGAAAAGCGCTATATAAATGCAGATCATTTCATAAATAAACACGTTTGAAAAATAATATGGTGTAAGGTTATTTTGTATTTTGTAAGGGAAAATACAACATTTTGTAAGGGAGCCGTGGGGGTTGATACAGGTATGCATGCTCCTCAACTAGTATACCCACAAAAGATTGCAGACAGCGCCCTCCAGCGGATTGGTTCCGCCACTGCACCTCCGCGACCAACGGCAGCCCAATGCCAAAATAATTGCATCGAACTGTATCTAATTCCTTACTTGACTCGCTCAGTAGCGATAAAAATCAATATTTTGATTTCGTCATGTGATACATACAGGACTGTCACAGAATATGTGAATCTGTGGCAAAGTTATATATTTTCTGTAATGCAATTAAGAAAATGAAACTATCATTCTTTTATTCTGGCTCTCGGTCTACTTGTGTAGTTTGTCATGATATTGTAATATATTGAGATGGAATATTGTAATTTTCGCCAGAATCCGCATGATTAAAACAATAGAAGACTTGAATTGACAATGAATCCAGGATGTATGACATTTGTATTGCATTACAGAAAACCAACTTTATCACAGTATTCATTTTTTAAAGTGTCCTGTAGTTATGTATGGAAAGTAATACGATTTACAGTATAAATATCGAGTACAATATTTCAAAACACAGGCGTGGCTATCAATGAGGTCATTGACTGGGAGAAAGGTTGTCTCCGACTTGAGGTCATTAAGACACTAAAAGGTGCGTCTGCAGATTATATTTTGCCTTCTGCATGACATGGCAACATTATGTAATACCAGGTCAAAGGTCAGACAACGAAGCCACTCAATTATTTGCATCATCAAGTGAGATTCAAAGTGGGACAAGCGCATGTTAAATACATTAGCATAATAAATAACATTTTATGAAAATAATATTATTTATAACGGTTCACAGCTCCCCCAACTGTCGGGTTGTCTCTTTTTGTGGTGTGTTTTGTGATTTTATTGGGTTAGGGGTTTTGCTCTTCCAAATGAAACAGAGAGTGGTGGTTTGCATTAGCAGGAGAAGACTCCTGATCTGACTCAGATCCAGCATCTTCATGATCTGGTTGCTGTTATTAGTCAGTGTAAAGCGTTATCCTGCTCCTCAGAGATGAACCGACCCACAGCATTAGTGAGCAGCATCGTGTGACAATACTGATACAAGATCCTGAATCACTGGGGAAAAAATGTTGTTCCGAAATAATGATGATATATATATATATATATATATATATATATATATATATATATATATATATATATATATATATATATATATATATATATATATATATATATATATATATATATATATATATATATATATATATATATATATATATATATATATATATATATATATATATATATATATATATATATATATATATATATATATATATATATATATGTATACAGTGCATACGGAAAGTATTCACAGCGCTTCACTTTTCCCACATTTTGTTACGTTACAGCCTCATTCCAAATTGTAAAATACTCCATTATGACAATGTGAAAAAGTTTTTTTTTAACTTTTTGGGAATTTATTAAAATTAGAAAACTAAGAAATCACATTTACATAAGTATTCACAGCCTTTGCCATGAAGCTCAAAATTGAGCTCAGGTGCATCTTTTTTCCACTGATCATCCTACATCTACAGCTTAATTGGAGTCCACCTGCAGTAAATTCAGTTGATTGGACATGATTTGGAAAGGCACACACCTGTCTATATAAGGTCCCACAGTTAAGTGTGCATGTCAGAGCACAAACACCAAGCATGAAGTCAAAAGAACTGTCTGTAGACCTGCGAAACAGGATTGTCTTGAGGCACAAATCTGGGGGAGGATACAGAAACAATTCTGCTGCTTTGAAGGTTCCTATGAGCACAGTGGCCTCCATTATTCGTAAATGGAAGACATTTGGAACCACCAGGACTCTTCCTAGAGCTAGCCGGCCTTCTAAACTGAGCGATCGGGGAGGAAGGGCCTTAGTCAGGGAGGTGACCAAGAACCCGATGGTCACTCTGTCAGAGCTCCAGCGTTCCTCTGTGGAGAGAGGAGAGCCTTCCAGAGGGACAACCATCTCTGCAGCAATCCACCAATCAGGCCTGTATGGTAGAGTGGCCAGACGAAAGCCACTCCTTAGTAAAAGGAACATGGAAGCCCGTCTGGACTTTGCCAAAAAGCACCTGAATGACTCTCAGACCATGAGAAACAAAATTCTCTGGTCTGATAAGACAAAGATTGATCTCTTTGGTGTGAATGCCAGGCGCCATGTTTGGAAGAAATCAGGCACCGCTCATCACCAGGCCAATACCATCCCTACAGTGAAGCATGGTGGTGGCAGCATCATGCTGTGGGGATGTTTTTTAGCAGCAGGAACTGGCAGATTAGTCAGGATAGAAGGAAAAATGAATGCAGCAATGTATAGAGATATCCTGGATAAAAAACCTGCTCCAGAGCGCTCTTGACCTCAGGCTGGGGCGAAGGTTCATTTTTCAGCAGGACAACGACCCAAAGCACACAGCCAAGATCTCAAAAGATTTGCTTCAGAACCACTCCGTGAATGTCCTGGAGTGGCCCAGCCAGAGTCCAGACTTGAATCCGATCGAACATCTCTGGAGAGATCTGAAAACGGCTGTGCACAAACGTCTCCCATCCAACCTGATTGAGCTTGAGACTTATTGCAAAGAAGAATGGGCCAAACTGCCAAAAGATAGGTGTGCTAATCTTGTGGGATCATATTCAAAAAGACTTGAGGCTGTATTTGCTGCCAAAGGTGGATCAACAAAGTATTAAGCAAAGGCTGTGAATACTTATGTAAATGTGATTTCTTAGTTTTCTATTTTTAAATAATTTAAAAAAAGTAAAAAATATAACTTTTTCACATTGTCATAATGGAGTATTTTGTGTAGAATTTTGAGATAAGAGATTAAATTAATACAATTTGGAATGAGGCTGTAACAAAAATTATATATATATATATATATATATATATTTATATATATATATATATATATATATATATATATATATATATATATATATATATATATATATATATATATATATATTTCCTCCGGGCACTCCGGTTTCCTCCCACATTTCAAAAACATGCATTTCAGGTGAATTGGCCGGTCCAATTTGTCCCTAGGTGTGAATGAGCGAGTGAGTTGTCCGTCCCCGTGTGCCCTGCGATTGGCTGGCAACCAGTTCAGGGTGTCCCCTGCCCACTGCCCGATGATTGCTGGGATGGGCTCCAGTAACCCTACTGAGAATAAGCGGTGTGGCTAATGAGATGATATATATATATATGTATATATATATATATATATATATATATATATATATATATATATATATATATATATATATATATATATATATATATTTTATATATATACAGTATATATATCATCTCATCTCATCTCAGAATTTTGAGATAAGAGATTAAATTAATACAATTTGGAATGAGGCTGTAACAAAAATTATATATATATATATATATATATATATATATATATATATATATATATATATATATATATATATATATATATATATACTGGACTGTCTCAGAAAATTAGAATATTGTGATAAAGTTCTTTATTTTCTGTAATGCAATTAAAAAAACAAAAATGTCATACATTCTGGATTCATTACACATCAACTGAACTATTTCAAGCCTTTTATTATTTTAATATTGCTGAATTTGGCTTACAGCTTAAGAAAACTCAAAAATCCTATCTCAAAATATTAGAATATCATGAAAAAGTATACAAGTATTCAACTAATCACCTGAATCATCTAATTAACTCGAAACACCTTGCGAGGGTTTCCTGAGCCTTAAAAACACTCAGCTTGGTTCAGTAAACTAAATCACTGCTGATCTGACTGCTGTCCAGAGGACCATCATTGATACCCTCCATCAGGAGGGTAAGACACAAAAAGAAATTTCTCAAAGAGCAGGCTGTTTACAGAGTGCAGTTTCAAAGCATATCCACAAAAAGTCTGTTGGAAGGGAAAAATGTGGCCGGAAACGCTGCACAACCAAGAGAGATGACCGCAGCCTTAACAAAATTGTGAAGAAGAGCCGCTTCCAGAATTTGGGGGAGCTTCAAAGACAGTGGGCTGAAGCTGGAGTCCAGGTATCAAAAGCCACAGTTCACAGACGTGTCCGGGAAATGGGCTACAATAGCCGTATTCCCATGGTCAAGCCACTTCTGAACTCAAGACAATGGAAGAAGCGTCTGACTTGGGCTATGGAGAAGAAGCACTGGACAGTTGCAGAGTGGTCCAAAGTCCTCTTTTCAGACCAAAGCAAGTTTTGCATTTCATTTGGAAGTCAAGGCGCCAGAGTCTGGAGAAAGGCTGGAGAAGAGCAAAATCCAAGTTGCTTGAAATCCAGTGTGAAGTTCCCACAGTCAGCAATGGTTTGGGGAGCCATGTCAGCTGCTGGTGTTGTTGTTGTTAGATCGCTTCAAGTCGTCTAAAGATGATCTTTAGGAACTACATGGAACGCTTCGGTTGTGTTACGAGTTCCGCGAATTGGCCGCTCCGACAGCAGATGAGGTCAGCTTTGGGTAACTTGTACCGAAGCGTCGTGTAGCGGGTGTTGGTCCACTGTGTTTCATCAAGTCCAGAGTAAATGCAACTGTGTACCAAGAGATTTTAGAGCACTACATGCTTCCATCGGCTGAAAAGCTCTATGGAGATGAGTATTTCATTTTCCAGCATGATCTGGCACCTGCCCACAGTGCCAAAACCACCAGTAACTGGTGCACTGACCATGGCATCACTGTCCTTGATTGGCCTGCTAATTCCCCTGACCTGAACCCCATCGAGAATTTGTGGGGTATAGTTAAGAAGAAGATGAAAGACACCAGACCTACAAATGCAAATGAGCTGAAGGCCGCTATCGAAGCATCCTGGGCATCAATAACACCTCAGCAATGCCACAGGCTGATTGCCTCCATGCCACGCCGGATTGATGCAGTAATCCGTGCAAAAGGATTCCCAACCAAGTACTGAGTGCATCAATGGACATTTTCAAATGTTTGATTTAGTTTTGCTGTTATAAAATTATTTTTTTTACTTGGTCTGAGGAAGTATTCTAATATTTTGAGATAGGATTTTTGAGTTTTTTTCAGCTGTAAGCCAAAATCAGCAATATTCAAATAATAAAAGGCTTGAAATAGTTCAGTTGATGTGTAATGAATCCAGAATGTATGACATTTTTGTTTTTTTAATTGCATTACAGAAAATAAAGAACTTTATCACAATATTCTAATTTTCTGAGACAGTCCAGTATTATCTGCGCCGCTCTTCCTCAGTAGGGTCGCGGAGGTGCTGGAGCCCATCCCAGCTAGCTTCAGGCAGTGGCCAGAGGAGACCCTGAACTGGTTGTCAGCCAGTCGCAGGGCACACTGAGAAGGACAACTCACTCACTAGGGGCAATTTAGTTGACCTGAAATGCATGTTTTTTGGAAACTGGGAGGTAAGCTGTGTGCCCAGAGGAAACCCACTCAAGAAGGGGGAGAACATGCAAATTCTGCACAGAAAGACTGGTTGCTGGATTTGATCCCATTACATCACAACCTTGCCGTGGGCACGCTAAACACTCAGTCACCATGCCACCCCTTTTATATATATATATATATAAGTATGTTAAACTTTGTTTTGATTTTGTAAAACTTTTTTGTTTTTGTTAAGCGTTTCAAAAATTACCAGATGTATTTTTTTATGTTTGACAGAAAAATTTAACCCATCAAGATAGAACTTTAGAAATTCTATTTTACACGTCAGCTTTGCAACATTGATTGTTGAATTTGATCAATCATATTTCTTCACATTAAATATAATGTAGACCGATTGAGTTTGACAATGAGGGAGTGAATGAAGGAAATGTGGTCATTTGATTACAACGTAGTGTACATATTGTCTACAACGATATATATTTAAATTCCTCTTGTTTAGATGATTATAATCCCCTGCTCTCCAGATTTCCCAAAAATAATGTCACAATGTTTCTCAGGCAAACACGGAGTTCCTGATGCATGCTGATGCATCTCAAATTTTAACCCTACGGCAAATACTTACAACCTCGTAATAACATAATGATAACATTGTAATAACAACTTATTTTGGAAATGCATTGTTTTTTTCTCATAAGTATAAAAATCCTAATGATATAAAGTACATAATGCATATTTCTTTATGTGAACAGTTTTTTCAGACTTTGTTAAAAAAAAATAAGATGAATGATAAAGCAGAAAGAAAATAATCTATACTTAAGTACTATTATTATCTTTGAGGAATTTATTAATTTTACTAAGTACTTTCCCCTTTCTTTTTCTTTTACTAAAAATTGACTTGAAAAAACACTTTTTCCTAGGAAATTTTATTTCCAACCTATTTATTTCTCATCCTATTTAAACCCTACTTCAAACAATAAGATCCTAGTAAAAATCTAGTAATAACTTAGTAACAACATAGTAATAACAAGTTTTTATTTTTCGGAATGCACATCAAACTGGTATCGCTTCTTGGTAATCAGTAACAAAAAATGCTACCAGATCAAAAAAGGTTGCTCACCATTGATGGGTCATTATGATTTTCTAGGAAATTAGATTTCTAACTTTTTGTAATGCTACTTTGAATAATTCTACCTATTAATTACAGGATATCAACATAGTGATAACATAATAAGCTAATATTAGTAACAAATACATATTAAAGTAATAACCCTTCGCTCTATTCAGAAACTAAAAAGTGTCTCTCAAGTTGATTTTCTCGGAAATTTGATTTCTAACCTATTTTGGCCTATTTTAACGTTACTTTTAATAATTACACCTGTAGCAAGTGTCGCTAATCAATAACAAAAAAGTAGCTCTTGGCTTCAAAAAGGTTGCTCACCATTGGGATTTTCTACGGAGAATGATACCTAACCTATTTTGGCTATTTTGACCTTGTTTTCTTGTAATGACCAGGTATAAGATAGTAATAACATAGTAAGTCATTTCTCATCAAAAAAGTAGTTCTAGATGAATCAAACTTTCAAACTTATCTAAGTCTGATCCTGCCCTCAATGTTTGTATTACACAATTTTTGGCCCGCCTCTTCCCAGTACGTTTATTGTCATAAGTTACATAAGGTCTCGGTTTTCTGCACGGATGCAGTTTTACTGTTCAAACGTTTGTTAACAAGATGGATTCCTTCCTTTATTTTTCCACGGAGACTTGGACTTTAATTGTCATCGTGGTCACTCTGCTGGCGCTGTGAGTCCATTTTTAAAAGTGATTTAAATACAAAAGATACACAACTCATTGAAAGAGTTCCATAATGCATGTCATTTTAAGAGGCTGCAGCGAAAAAAGGAAATTATTTTGCTTTAGAAAATGGTTGACTTTGGATATTACCTTTTCAAAGTCGGGTGATCAATAACTTCTCTTTTTCTTACCGCGTGTTTTTTTAACTGCGTGTTATATATGAATATATATATATATAGACACAAACAAAATCCAATTGTCTTTATAGCTTTGATTCTGTTCACAATTCCAATGACATTGTACAGTTTCTGTAAACTTGTCTCCAAAAAGTCACATTTAAACATTATAAAAGTGCTCCAATACTGAATGGCACATTATATTTGGCCATTATCAGTTAGATAACTTTCTGCCTAATAAATAATCAATTCTATAAACTGAAAAAAAGCATCCCTATTAAGTTAGTTATTTGTAATAGCAGTTATTTGTAATATTCAATTTTGTTTTACAGATATGGATATGCCCCTTATAATTTCTTCAAGAAAATTGGAATCAAAGGTCCCAAACCTTTGCCATTTATCGGAACTTTTCTGCACTACCGGCAGGTAAGACGAGTTGAACTACATAACGATGATATCTCTTATCTAACTTATTTTGTTTTTGTTTTTTAGGGCATCCATGTATTTGATATGGAATGTTTTCAGAACTTTGGAAAAGTCTGGGGGTGAGTCGAGTATGTGTGATGATAGAGTAGAACTTAAGCATATGACATGAATCCATTCTGAGGTGGGGATTTTAAGGTAAAATTTTATTTACCTTTGGCACGACGGTACTTGAACTGGTACAAAGGAGTTAGTGGGTGAATGCAAAACAAAAACAGATTCACTTTAATCAAAAAATTTTCCTCATACTTGTGCTTTATTTGTATTTCTCAAATATCACAGGCTTCGTTTCCATGGTTTTCATGCACAATTACTCAGTAGTCACACATACTTATTTTATTTAAATACACACACACACATATATATAAATTTTACATTTTTTACTTTCATCTTACTTTTGCACTGAAAACGAAAAGCACTGCAATCTTATTATACTTCTGTAAACAACAGTTAATATGGCGTAAATAATTACCAGACCTCCAAAGCGCTTTGCAATACACTTCCCACTTTACCCATTCACACACGCACTCCCACACTGATAGTGGAATCAGCCACGCAAGGTGCTTACTTGCATATAAGGGGCATTGGGAGTTCAGTGTCTTGCTCAAGGACACTTCAACATTTAACTCTGAGGAGCCGCGAATCAAACCTGTGATATCTTTGTTCCAAGATGACCGCTCTACCTCCATTTATCCCATAGCATCACTTAAAGTTTTGGTAGCAGCTAAAAAAAATTTAAGTTTCTACACAGAACTGCACAAAGAGAGAAAAAGGCATTGTGGGAGATAGTTCAGCCAATTACTTATCATGCATTTCTATGACGTCGTGTCACTAAACAGTAGTAAGGTAGCATCTTAATGACGTGAACCAATAGCAGAGAGGCTTTTTAGAGACTAATGAAGCACATAATTACACAGTCAGACGATTAAACACCCCGAAAAGTTCAAAGAATTGGCTGTGTATGCCATGGTGGGGCAAATACCATTACAAGGGGCCGAAAATCCCCGCATTCCACTTGGTAACAAAAAAACCCCACTGGAATATATGCCATAACCTGGGGTCTACAATTTTTGTGACAGTAAATAACGTCTTTGATCGCTTGCTTGCTAGCTTATATGACGGACGACAACCTCTCCTGGCAGTCATGGACACGGCGATGATCAAAACCATCTTGGTGAAGGAATGTTATTCTATTTTCACCAACAGACGGGTTAGAAAGACGCATAAAAAAAAAAATAAAAAAAATAAAAAACGTATAATGAACAATTCATCTTTTTGTGTAGGATCTTGGCCTCAATGGACCTTTAAAGGATGCCGTCTCCATTGTAGAAGACGAAGATTGGAAAAGAATTCGCAGTGTACTCTCACCGTCATTTACTAGTGGCAGACTGAAAGAGGTTGACTTCTTTTTTTTTAATTCCTCCAAAATGTATGTATGTATGTATATATATATATATATATATATATATATATATATATATATATATATATATATATATATATATATATATATATAACTTTTTTTTGATTTATTAAAAATAGAAAACTAAGAAGTCACATTTACATAAGTATTTACAGCCTTTGCTTAATACTTTGTTGATCCACCTTTGGCAGCAAATACAGCCTCAAGTCTTTTTGAATATGATCCCACAAGTTAAGCACACCTATCTTTAGGCAGTTTTGCCCATTCTTCTTTGCAATAAGTCTCAAGCTCAATCAGATTGGATGGGAGACGTTTGTGCACAGCCATTTTCAGATCTCTCCAGAGATGTTCGATCAGATTCAAGTTTGGACTCTGGCTGGGCCACTCCAGGACATTCACGGAGTGGTTCTGAAGCCAATCTTTTGAGATCTTGGCTGTGTGCTTTGGGTCGTTGTCCTGCTGAAAAATGAACCTTCGCCCGAGCCTGAGGTCAAGAGCGCTCTGGAGCAGGTTTTCATCCAGGATATCTCTATATATTGCTGCATTCATTTTTCCTTCTATCCAGACTAGTCTGCCAGTTCCTGCTGCTGAAAAACATCCCCACAGCATGATGCTGCCACCACCATGCTTCACTGTAGGGATGTAATGGCCTGGTGATGAGCGGTGCCTGGTTTCCTCCAAACATGGCGCCTGGCATTCACACCAAAGAGTTCAATCTTTGTTTCATCAGACCAGAGAATTTTGTTTCTCATGGTCTGAGAGTCATTCAGGTGCTTTTTGGCAAATTCCAGACAGGCTTTCATGTTCCTTTTACTAAGGAGTGGCTTTCATCTGGCCACTCTACCATACAGGCCTGATTGGTGGATTGCTGCAGAGATGGTTGTCCTTCTGGAAGGCTCTCCTCTCTCCACAGAGGAACGCTGGAGCTCTGACAGAGTGACCATCAGGTTCTTGGTCACCTCCCTGACTAAGGCCCTTCTTCCACGATCGCTCAGTTTAGAAGGCCGGCCAGCTCTAGGAAGAGTCTTGGTGGTTCCAAATGTCTTCCATTTACGAATAATGGAGGCCACTGTGCTCATTGGGACCTTCAAAGCAGCAGAATTTTTTCTGTATCCTTCCCCAGATTTGTGCCTCAAGACAATCCTGTCTCGCAGGTCTACAGACAGTTCTTTTGACTTCATGCTTGGTGTTTGTGCTCTGACATGCACATTCAACTGTGGGACCTTACATAGACAGGTGTGTGCCTTTCCAAATCGTGTCCAATCAACCGAATTTACTGCAGGTGGACTCCAATTAAGCTGTAGAAAGATCTCAAGGACGATCAGTGGAAAAAAGATGCACCTGAGCTCAATTTTGAGCTTCATGGCAAAGGCTGTGAATACTTATGTAAATGTGATTTCTTAGTTTTCTATTTTTAATAAATTCAAAAAAAGTAAAAAAAATACTTTTTCACATTGTCATAATGGAGTATTTTGTGTAGAATTTTGAGATAAGAGATTAAATTAATACAATTTGGAATGAGGCTGTAACATAACAAAATGTGGAAAAAGTGAAGCGCTGTGAATACTTTCCGGATGCACTGTATATATATATATATATATATATATGACTAATGAAAATACATCAATTGATTTCGCTTTCAGTAAATATAACTCATTACATTTAGTTTTTGACGAGTTAGCCTCTATATTCAGCTCAAACCCAAACAAAGTTATCTTGCTTGGATAATTAGCGACCAGAACCTGAGCACAACATGTCGGTAGCCCATTGAATAATCTCTCATTTCTTTTCTTTTTTATAGATGTATTCAATAATGTTGCAGCATTCAAGTACTCTGATTAAAAGTCTTCGCAAGAAAGTGGATGCAGATGAGGTCATAAACGTCAAAGAGTGAGTTGGAATTTGGGGGCCAGGGGGTTCTATAAACATAGCAGTGTAGCATAGTGTCGCCTCTCTACCTCTTCGTGATGTGTGTGGGGCACTGGAGATCTTGGCCAAGATAAGATTCTTAGCATTTTTGTTCCTCATTAGGATATGTTGACATTTTCTATAGAAGTAGGAGCAAAACTTGGTTGTGTCTCTTCTCCAGCTTTTTGGATAAGAGTGAGGCATTGGAGACCCTGGTTACTATAAGATTTTAAGCATTCATGTTCCTGATTATAATATGTTTTCATTTTTTATAGCAGTAGTGGCACAACTTGGTAATGTGCATGAGGCACTGGTGATCTTGGCCAAGATAGGTTTAAAAATATCTATGCTCCTCCTTACACATTGTCATTTTCTTAAAGAGTAGTTGCACAACTTGTTCATCTCTCACCACTACCTCTTTCCAATTTGCGTTTGGCACTGGAGAGCTTGGCCAAGATAAGATTCTAAGCATTTATGTTCCTCCTTGGAATATATTTTGATTTTCTATGGAAGTAGTAGCAAAACTTAGGTACTTGGAAAATACGTTTTCATAATCTTTATGGATCTTTTTGCAGCGTTTTTGGACCATACAGTATGGACGTGGTGACCAGCACGGCTTTCAGTGTGGACATCGACTCACTTAACCGTCCTGCTGATCCTTTTGTAGCCAACATTAAGAAAATGACCAAGTTTGACTTTCTGAACCCGGTGCTCATTCTGATAGGTAGTTTACATCTTGTTGTTTATATCTTGTTATCAATATATTCAAACACTAAATATTTTTCTTCTGACCATAGTTCTCTTTCCATTCCTGCGGCCGCTGTTGGAGAAATTGGAGGTGTCCTTTTTCCCTGCTGATGTCTTAAATTTCTTCTACAACTTCTTGCAGACCATCAAGTCTGATCGAGACAAAAGCAGCAGTAAGGTGAATTAGCTAACATATACTCGTGTAATAAAACAATTAAAATCAATCCAGTAGACCCCGGGATAAGGCATTAATCCATTGTGAGGTGTAGATCGTAAGGTAAAATGATCGTGCGGCGGGAGATAGAAACCTTTAGTAATACATAGGTAATGGCTTCCAAACCCCCTGTGCCCTGGATAAAATCATTAAGATTGTGTAGGCATTAAAAACGTAAATGTTCAGTTGACAGTCAAAATAGGGAGAGAAGACATCAATGGATTTTTAACTCGCAAGGAGAACAGGAGAGAGCTCAAACCTTTGATAAGAAATTTCTACTTTTTCTAAAAGCCCTACCTTGAGCCCTTTCTTTTTATTAGACCTCCTCAGTCATGAAAAAAGAACAGCCCTTAAGTATGTAGAAATCAAACAATAGCAACATCATGGGCTAAAAGTGACAATAATGTCAACAGTTCATAATAGCCAAAACAAAGATCTGGCATCCTATGCAATCTCCTTTGCAGCTGTCCAATATATATATAAAAAAGAAATGTATCATACATATAAACATTAGTAACAAAGTAAGTAGTACGTTACTTACTATATATTATCTGTAATAAATGCAGTGTAGGGATTAACGCCGTAACGTAATGGCGTTATTTACTTAGTAACGAAGTAATCTAACTAATTACTTTTTCCGCCTTTATAACGGCGTTATCGTTACTGACGGTCTAAAGTGGTGCGTTACTTTGGCTCCAGAACGCCAACGGCGCCGTGTCCCACTTGGCACACCTGACGCTGTTTTCAGTGGCACTGTTTCCACTACCCTTCAAGTTGTTTACATCACGTCTTTTGGGATAATGTCACCATTCAAAATAGCGACTACCATATACTGTAGTTAGTGATTGCGGATACAGTATTTACTAACGCACCGAAAGAAAAGGTGACTGAAGGCTGAGTTTTGACAGCACCTGATTCCTGTCGTTCCCGAACGAAACGTCTCTAATAGCCAGGAACCGGATCCAAAAATATCAATGGCTATTTCCCTTCCGA
The DNA here is from genome assembly GCF_059441175.1 of Urocampus carinirostris. Classification (NCBI taxonomy): domain Eukaryota; kingdom Metazoa; phylum Chordata; class Actinopteri; order Syngnathiformes; family Syngnathidae; genus Urocampus; species Urocampus carinirostris. The sequence continues at coordinate 62,560,324 of NC_142351.1, forward strand.
AAAGCCTTTGTATCTTGTGATTGAGCAACATGCATTTTTTGGGGAATTCTGTGCTGTCAAATTTGTTGATCAAAAGAAAAGGTTAAAATTGTTTCAGATTTTATATTTTTGGGGAGATTTATAAATATTTTAAATATATTTCCTGTGTTTTATATTGTTAACGTGTTTATTCAAAAATGTAAAGTTTATTATATTTTCTTGTCTCTTCTCTCTTTTCTTTTGTTGTGTGTAGTGTTTGCTTCTCCTTTTGAAATCACTTTGAAATCAAAGTCTTGGAACCAATAGCCTTTAAATACCCAACAAAAATACAGTATTGTATTGCACTGACTCGCAAAGTTTCTTTAAAACTTAGGTTCTGAACTGGAAGATGAAAGAGAAATTGAGCAAAACTTAGGGACAAAGATGCATGTCTCAAAACAAAGTGACCAAATAACAAAATGAAAAAAACCCAACAAAGCCAGTTGAGGTGCACATGTGGAAACTAATTAGGTGCAGGTGGGCACTCTCCAGCCACTCCCACCAACATAATGCCTACTAGACGGAAATGGTGTGTCAAATCCCTATGGTGTGTGCCTTCTTTGTATTTTTTGATAATGGTTATCATGTTTTTTCTTCTACCTTAAGCATCACTGCCAGTATTGGGATCCATAGTTAATAGATACTAAAATATGACCAAATATAATAAAATACAAAAATAAAGTATTATCTCAAAAACCTTTAAAGTCTTAATAGTGTCGAGCTGCAAACCAGTAGCTGATCAAAATCTTAGAACATTGACCAATAGCAGACAGGTATCTTAGAAACATGAGGCATGGAACTCGTACAGTCTTACTGACGAGCATTCTAAAGTTGGGATGTTTTAAGATTTGGAGCATTCAAAATATTTTTTTAATAACGTAAGGTGGGGGGAAATTGCCATAACAAAGATCAGAAAACCATTGTAATGGGAAAGATTGTAAGGTAGTGATGCCCTGACCTGGGGGTCTACTTTATTTAACACCCATGTGTTCCTCGTTTTAAGGACCATCTTCGTGCTTTATTATAAAGCTCACACGGAAATGTATATGAATACAACGTTTCATTTTTCTACTGTTTGGACCAATCTAGAAAAAGTTAGAACATCTAAAGTGAAATAAAGTCAAGTCAAGTCATTTTTATTTGTATAGCCCTAAATCACGAAGAGTCTCAAAGGGCTTCACAGATTATTACACTATATTACACAGAATATTTTTCAGCCGACAAGAAGAGTTGGTTATTCATATGCTATGGAGTAGAAGTGAGTTTTAAGTTTAGATTTAAACATTTCCACTGAGGTTGCAGATCGGATCTCAGGGGGAAGAGCATTCCACAGCACCGGTGCCCGAATGGAGAACGCTCTCGAACCAGCAGAACACTTCTTTGCTCTCGGGATCACCAGAAGACCGGCACTCTCAGATCGTAGGCTTCGGACCGGGACACAGGGGCAGATCAGTTCTGAAAGATAAGAGGGAGCAAGTCCATGTATGATTTTGTACAATACTAAGGGAACCTTGAAGTCACATCTTTGGCTAACTGGGAGCCAATGCAGGTTAGCCAAAATCGGTGTTATGTGATCGTACTTTTTTGTCCTAGTTAAAAGCCTTGCTGGGGCATTTTGTACTAGCTGAAGAGACTTGATTCTAGACTTCGGGAGACCGGAGAGTAGTGCATTACAGTAATCGAGACAGGAGGTAACAAATGCATGAATTATAGTTTCCGCATCAGACTGAGACAGTATTGAACGGATTTTAGCAATGTTACGAAGATGGAATAAAGCGGTTCTAGTAATTTTCTTTACATGCATTTCAAAGGATAGATCAGGGTCAAATATGACACCTAAATTTCTAACTGAGTCACTCTGTGTGATGTGACATTTGTCAATGTTCACAGCAGTTTTTGAGAATAAGTCTCGGCATTTAGATGGACCAATGACTAACATTTCGGTGTTTTCAGAGTTAAGACGCAAGAAATTGAGTGACATCCACTCTTTTATCTCAATGAGGCAGGCCTCATTTAGGGCAGGGGTGTGGAACCTTTTTGCTCCAAAGAGTTATAATAGCATTTTTTTTTAATTTTCTTTAGAGAGGGGGCCACATCAAATATTTTAGGACAAAATTCAGCAAAACCGCCAAACCCGCCAATTTTTCAGCACAGTTTATTTCACTGTTTATTTTTGACGATTTGATTCATTTTTAAAAATATTAATGATAATGCTAGAGCCTGTGTCAGAATTCAACAAATATACCATTTGTTTTCCTCCCACAGTCACTTAAGATTGTGGAGTATCATTTTGACCTTAATTTTTTGCAAGCAGAGTTATTTTGTAAAAATGTCACAAAAAACTGCCAACAAAGTTTTCAGCTGTATTTCCATTCAGCGCGGTGAGCGTGTGTGAGAGAGAGGGGAGCATGCTATGTGTGCAGAGATCCGCCTACCCCTACCACTCACCCAATCAAATTGCTTTGTGGGTTCTGCTTGCTGTTTTGGATGTTTACAGTTGTTTCGGTTGGGTTTTATCAAAAGGTGCCTCAACAGTGAAAATACATGAATTATAGGGTTGGGTAGGGTTACTTTAACTGGATTACTTTCAATTACTTTTGGATTACTCCAATACCAAATATGCTAATAAAAGACAAAAGAAACTAAATATGAATAAAATTATGACTCACAACACATGGTAAGCTTTCTCTCCTGGCTTTGATCTCTTTGATTTCAGGCAAAACTAACATAAAATGTGACAGAAACGAAATGAAAATAAATCCAAACAGATTTGCCAACATCATTTTGCCGTTCCATGTATTCCGTTACTCCCCAAGCCTGCACAAAATTTAGTAATTTTATTCATATTTAGTTTCTTTTGTCTTTTATTAGCATATTTGGTATTGGAATAATCCAAAAGTAATTGAAAGTAATCCAGTTAAAGTAACCCTACCCAACCCTGATGAATTAATGCGCTTCCATATAAAGGATTCCTTACGTACAGCCAAAACGGGGTGTGATAGTGTGACACCTTGTCTGTGAACTGTTGTTAAAAGTGTGCCATTTAAATAGTGAACCAAACAACTGTGTTTAACAGTTTATGGCTATGCTAGCACCGAACTCGACTCAGGACTTACTGGAATTGGAGTGCAACGAAATCAGTGCTAATAGCATTTTATCTCAGAGCTACGTATTCATGAAAAGAGTCATATCTGGCTCGCGAGCCATAGGTTCCCGTCCCCTGATTTAGGGGATTATTTATGGATTATTAACAATGCAGTCATTTTGACCAAGACGTATTTTGTGCAACAGAACCGAGTGGATTTCATGCAGCTGATGGTGGACTCTCAGACTTCAGGATCCAGCAAAGAGAACACAAGCAGCCACAAAGGTAGAAAGAAAACACATAAGATCTACAGCACATAATATTTGACTTCAGTCTCGCACAACAACATTTCCGATTATAAAACACGATACCTTTCATTTTTGGCTAATTTGTGTTTACAGGTTTGACGGATCACGAAATCCTCTCCCAGGCCATGATTTTCATATTCGCCGGCTATGAAACCAGCAGCAGTTCTTTGTGCTTCCTAGCTTACAACTTAGCGACCAACCCCGAAATCCAGAAGACCTTGCAGGAGGAGATCGATGGAACATTTCCGGATAAGGTGTCGTCCTCGACTCGTCTGGATCTCGCTATCAACCAATTTAATGTCCTGTTGTGAATTTAGGTTTTTTTCGTCATCAACTGCTTTAACGTCCCATTTTGTATTTAGGTTCGACCGAGCTACGAGCATCTGATGCAGATGGAGTATTTGGACATGGTGATGAACGAGTCGTCCAGGCTTTACCCCATCGCCAATCGACTCGAAAGAGTGGCAAAGACTTCAGTGGAAGTGAATGGCGTAACCATTCCCAAGGGGACGGTGGTCATGGTCCCGATTTACGCACTGCACCGCGACCCTTCTTTATGGCCGGAACCCGATGCCTTTAAGCCCGAAAGGTACAAGAAAAAGGGATGCGTGGGAGTTATTATCGGGAAATAAAAAATAATAATATTAAATGATGATAGTCACTTGGGGCCATGTTATAATATTCAATCCTCCAACACTGCGTGTTCCTCATTAGAACAGATTTGGGTTTTCTTTAAAATAGGGGTCTCAAATTTGTCATTTGTTTAAGAATAGTGAAAAAAAAAATCTTTTGGAAAACCCAAATTGGACCCACTTCATCCAGACCCAAGCCTGGGCTGCCCTAAAAACAATTGAGTTTGAGACTCCTACTACGGATCAGTGTTTTTCCTCCAATGAGCCGGGGCACACTACTATGCCGTGAGACCTTGTCTAGTGAGCCTCGAGAAATTCACCAATTTTATCTTTTCAAAAAAGCATGCCATTGTTCAGTATTTTTGATTGCTTTCAGTCATCAGCCGAGTTACATTTATCCATATCAGTAGGTGGCAGCAGATTGCTATTTTCACTCCTTTTATGTACTAATCATATGCTCGTGAGGTTGTAAAGGGAAATGTATCCAAGAACATATTTTTATTTGAAATAAAAAAAGATACGTTTAAACTTAAATAGACACTCAGAATAGGGAAAAAAGACAGCAATGAACTTTGAATTTGCAAGGAGAACAGGGAGAGAAACCTTCAAATAAGGAAGTCCAGCCTGCCATAAAGGCCTTCCACTGAGCCCTTTTTATCTTAATGAATATTTAAGTTTGCGCAGGAAATGAACACTAATGCATCAAATAATGTCAACACTTTGCATGTGATTTTGCTGATTTATTTCATTTCATTATTTTCTTGTTTTATTAAAAAAGAAAGAAAATAATAGATAGTAGAAAAAAATCCCTGTCTGATACTTTTTATTCATTTTAAGTATTTTTTTTTTGTTGTTGAAATTATTGAACAAAATTAACAATAACCGGTATTCCCTCCTGAGCCACGCTAACCACAAACGATTAAAAAAAACTATACTGTCAATTTAAGCAATATGATAATTTAAGTTAAAAACAACAACAACATGAAACTAGAGCATGGGATTGATTTTTAAACATTTTTGAAGGACAGTGTACCTTGAGATTTTTTAGTGAAAAAATGAGTGCCTTGGCTCAATAAAGGTTGGAAACCATTGATTTAGATTGATAGCACAAATTGGTTGTGTCTCCTCTCTACCTCTTCGTAATGTGGGTGAGGAGGAAAGCTTGGCCAAGATGATAAATCTAAGCATTTATGTTACCCATTGAAATAAATTGGGATTTTTTCAGACGAGTTGCTCGTATATCGTTTGTCGCCAATTGTCAGGTTCAGCAAAGACAACAAAGAGACCATGGACCCGTATTCTTTCTTACCTTTTGGAGCTGGTCCGAGGAACTGCATCGGGATGCGATTCGCTGTCCTGATGATGAAGTTGGCCGTGGTGGAGATCTTGCAGAACTTCAGCTTCGTTCCCTGCAAAGAAACAGAAGTGAGTCGGAAATCGCAAACCCTTTCCGAAAAGTGACTGGCCTTTTCTCTTATCCTTTTTTACATTTTTTTTCTCCCTCTAAGATTCCGATGGAGTTGTCGAATGACGGATTTACGGCACCCAAAAACCCTATCAAAGTCAAACTGGTACCAAGAGGGGCCGCTGATGATTGTGCTTTGAGGGAAATTTGAGATTAAAAAAAGAAACAAATACATATCTGTCAACTTATGCTTCTCACAAGTATTTTATATTTTTTTTGGGATCATTTTAAATTATTTACACCACGAGCTTTCAACCCTTTCCAAGCAGAGAGCTATTTTTGTTAGTAATTAGCGCAATACGCACCAAGTTCTATATGAATTTCTAAAATAACAGCTTATCATGTTATTACGGTTATTACAATGTTGTTACTATGTTATTACTATGTTATTATCAGGTTAATTATTAGAGGTAGTGTTAAATAGGCTTGGTCAACCACCCCAAAAAATATTTTACTCGAAAATTATAATGACCGAGCACTGGTAAGCTATTTTCAGAACAGGTCTGCGGGGACCTTAGCTATTCTCCAGGGCCCGTCTGGTGCCCGCGGCACCCTGTTGTAGACCCGTGGTGTACACTGTATAACAATTTTGGTACATGAATATAAGATTTAAAATACACTGCTACTTATAATAAGCACTGACTTTACTGCAAGTAAATGAAGAACAAAGAAGTATGCTGAAATAATTGTGCTTTTTATTTGGTAAAAAAAACGTGTTTACACTTTGTTATAAACAGTCTGTCTTGCTGTGAGTAAATGAGCACTGCATTGTTTTTCTAAGGTTCATTATTGCATAACAAGAGGACTCATCAGTAAGGGGAACAATTAGCTGAGGTATGTTCATGTCTTTTTAAAAGTTTTAGCTAAAAATAATATCCTATTGAATCCGTGTACATTGCCAATCAATAAATCCCAGTTCCACTGGCAGACATTTTTGATCATTTTGAGTATTATTTATATTATGTACATCTAAATAATAACACCTTTGGCTGAAATACTTCAATGGACTTTGTAATCAGAGAAAGCTGTCAGTTATTTCTGCACTTTTTTGTTGTCAAAGATGAATTTACTGCATACAAAAAAGTATTTTGGCAAAAACAAAACATACAAAAGAATGAATGCCAAATGTGCTGAATTGACTTCGTGATTGTAAAATTCAACAAAATTGAAAGATGTATTGCGTTTTTGGTTTGCTTAATAGTCAATTATTAAATTCGCCACATGAGGGCGCAACCACACTTAAGAGCAGCATTTACCACGTCCGCGTCTGATTTTTGATTTTAATGTCACATACATAAATAAAATAAAGAATAAAATACTGCAAGAAATCAATCCAAAATATAATATGAAACATATTACAGTTATTTTCATTCAAAATAGGACATCTGAATACAAACATACGTTCCAGTTCCTCAATTGTTCCTGGCAGATTTCTAAAGGTAATCCTGTAAAGGATTTCGATATAATAATAGGAAAATAATGATCGCAGTTTTTTATCTTTGAATTAAAATATTTTGTGTCCCAAAATCACTCCCACTCTGAAAACAAAGGGCTTTAACACTAACAAAAAAAGGAACGCCTTACCCCGCCTACTGCAAATAGGTCGGCCGCTATTTGTCAGTTAACATAAAGCTTGCCTGCTATTGGCTGCTGGCGTCGGCTTGTTATTCGGATAGGGACTCTGAGCGCCTTTTGACAGCGAACTGCGTCGATTCAAGTGGTCCAAGCGACGTCAAAATTTGGTGATAAAAAGACTCCTTGGAGACGAAAGTTTATGAAGGTTTGTGCTATTTATTATTGATCACCTTGCTTAATGGACTGTATGTTTACTCAGGTCTCCTAATTAGAAATACAAGTTCATCACGTGTAGTTTGTTTTATGTGTATTAGGCAAATGATATCGATCAATATTGATTTTGCGATCATCACTCAGACTAAATGACCATCAAGAAGGAAATACAATTGCTTGTGACTTTTCATCATCGTTTATTGCTTAGTGTGAACCCACCAGTAAACAATATTGACTGATGTATGTGAATGACTGAATTATTGAAATATATAAATCAGGAATCATCATCTCATCTCATTAGCTGCACCGCTTATCCTCAGTAGGGTCGCGGGGGTGCTGGAGCCCATCCCAGCAATCATCAGGCAGTGGGCAGGGGACACCCTGAACTGGTTGCCAGCCATTCGCAGAAATCGGGAATCAATCAATGAAAAAAACATATATGCAGGGTTTTGGTGTTGTCGGAGAAGCAGATCCCATAATATAGACAGTAAATTAGATTTAAAAAAAAGATTTATTTACAATAATAAATGGGTATCATTTTATGTACAGGAACAAAAAGACAAATTTTGTGAGAGTCTTCAGAATTAAAAAAACATCAAATTTACAAAGCACGAGACAAAGCAGGATATGTTGAAATACTAACTTGTTCTAACACAGCAACACATGAAAGATGACAATAGAAGAAATATTCCCACAAGTGGACAGAACGAGGATGACCATGAAAAATTATGGAATATCATCTAGTTATAACTGAACAATACATGAAAGGGAGAACACAGGGTGTGTTGCGATACCAACTGGTTCTAACTGTAACAACAAAAGATCAAAGGAACAAAACATAAAAAGAATACAAGAAAAGAACATTCTCACACTTGGACAGGACAACAAGATTAAGAATACGACAAGACCATAAAATAGAAGGCTAGACCACAAACTTGCTCTAACTAAAGAAAATATTGAAAATGGACAATGCAGGATATGTCTGAATACAGACTATCTCTGGAAAAAAAACAGGAAAGATGGAGAGCACAAACATGAAAAACAGAAAGCACAAAAAAAAACATTCTCACCAGTGGACAGAACATTAACAAAAGTACCAAGACCCAAAATGTTGGAATACCAATCAACTCCAACCAAACAAAACACGAAAAGAGAATACATAGGATATGTCAGAATGCCGATTACTTCTGACCGAACGGTACACGCAACAAAATGTTGAACACTAATTGGCACTAACTGAACAGAACATGAAATATCCAAAAACAATAATCTGACAAAGATGTGGAACCTCCAAGTCCCCTCACATACTCCCTAAAACGGTCATATATTTTACACATAGAATACCAAAATCCAATTGAAAACACCCAAGCGCAGAACACGAAAGTGCAGAAAGTACAGAACATGACAGAGAGAATCGTCTGCCAGTTTGCAAGGAATGATTTTTTAAATCTATGCAACTATTAGATTGGGATTGGACACCAAATTTGGGCATCAATGGAATGCTCTCCAATAAATTTGAGCTACAAGTGTCAAGTAACTAAGTAAGAACTGCTTCAAAATTCTGAGCCAACATTTGAATATTTGAGATGTTTGGAGTTATCAGAGTGCTTGACTTAAACTCTTGGAAAACGTTGCAACTAAGGCAACTTCTGGCAGCTTGGCCGAAGGAGCCGCAGGATAAAGCAAGGAATTTGAGAGACAACACTCAAGTGTGCTCCTTTTTCAGACTGTCTGGAGACACTTTCAAGTGTGGAATGCATGTGAAAAGCCGGAATGGGAGTGGGCAGCTAAACTTTTTGTGAAGGGGTTTCTCTATTGAAAAGGTCAAATTAGGGTTGTAAGTTCTCTTGCTAACCTCTAAAGTTGGCGGCTTCTGCCAGCTCTTACCAAGTCCGGCTATTGCCTCTATTCAGCTGCTCCAAGTGTATCCAGCTCATTTAGTCTTAAATTGTGGCTGGGGGGGATTAACATCACCTTTCATGTTCTGTCGGTGGCTGAAATTTATTTTTGCCCGCTCAAGAAAATACAGAAGTAGGCTTTAGAATTATGTACAGTGGTATCCTTTCGGCTTTTGTCATTTGTCTTTGTTATCATTTTAGGGTGGACCCAAACGCAGGAAGCAGAAAACCTGGCAAGGTGCTCAAAAAGATAGTATTTATTCATAATAAACTCATCAAGCAAGTAACAAATGGTCAAAAACAACAAAAATTGTTTGAACCGGAAAACAACCCTCAGAAAGCAAGACAGACTGGAAAAAGGGGATGGTGGAAAACCAAGGTAAAGATTGAAAATCACCCGACACTGGGTGCTGTCCAAAATATTCTTAGAAAGGGTCAGGCTAATTAAGGACAGGCGCGGGGGGGATTGGACACACCTGTCCTAATTAGAAAGCAATTAGGCGCCACCTGGTGGATGGAGGCGGGCCAAACCGCAACAGTCTTCATACAATGTGTACACTTCATCTCCATTCCGAGCTACAGTGACCTCTAATGGGGAATTATTAAACACTTTCACTTTAACAAAACTATATATATACTGGATATATATATATACTGGATATATATATATATATATATATATCCCCGCGACCCTATTGAGGATAAGCGGTGCAGCTAGTGAGATGAGATGAGATATATATATATATATATATATATATATATACATCTGTACAACTTAACTTCAGTAGTGTCGCGGGGTTGCTGGACCCAGTCCCAGCTATCTTCAGGCAGTGGGCAGTGGAAACCCTGAGTTGGTTTCCAGCCAGTTGCAGGGCACACAGAGACAGACAACTCACTCGTTCATTCACACTTAGGGACAATTTTGACTGGCCAGTTAACCTTGGTTCAAATACAGCTACCAGCCTTCCTGTGTGGAGTTTGCATGTTCTCCCTGTGCTTGCGTGGGTTTCCTACGGGCACTCGGTTTCCTCCCACATTCCAAAAACTTGAAACAGCGAGTGAGTTGTCTGTCTTTGCGTGCCCTGCGACTGACTGGCAACCAGTTCAGGACGTGAATTAGTTTCTATTATTTTAATATTGTCTTTTTTAACGGGCGGCACAGCAGCTGAGTGGTTAGCGCGTCTGTGGCATGGTTTGGAGGTCATGGGATTAAATTCAGCTACCAGCCTTCCTGTGCGTAGTTTTAATGTCCTCCGGCCATGTCAGGTTAATTGGCCGGTCCAAATTGTCCCTAGGTGTGAATAAGCAATTGAATTGTATGTCATTGTGTCTGGCAAGCAGTTGAGAGTATCCCTTGCCCATTGCCTGAAGATGGCTGGAATGGGCTCCAGCATCCCCGTGACCCTACTGAGGATAAGCGGTGCAGATCATGGATAGATGTTTTTTTTTTAACACTATGAGGTCACTACGAGATTTTAAATAATGCACACTGCCTGTCTAAAGAAGTGTACTCATTTCCCCCAACCCCCCCCCCCCCCCCCCCACCCCCCCACCTTTTGGTTTCATTTTCTTCCTAGGCGGGGATTATGGATGTGGAAGCTCTGAGTCGAGCAGAGCTGCTGACGCTCCTCAGCGTTTTGGAAGGTGAACTTGAGGCCCAAGAGGTTGTCATTCACGCCTTCCGGGTGAGTGCACCGATTCTTAGTTCAAAGACCACACTTGCACTCGCTTAAGGATTGTCGCGGTTGGCGCGTAAACAGGAAAACCAGGAAACCAGCAAGGACAATGGAGAAAGATTTTTAGTTCCACCAAAGTAAAGTTTTTCTTGTGAGCTCAACTACACATTTGAAAAATTATGAGGCAGCCAAAGCAAAGTTGGCAATATTCAGGTGCTTGAAATTCTTGAATTTTAATGTTGCATATTCAAGGATTGAAAAGTGCTTACATTTTTAGTGAAGTGCTTGTAAATACTTGAAATCACTGTCCTGTTTCTTAGGTTAGGTGTTGGGCTAGGGTTTGGAGCTAGGGTTTGTGCTCCAAATAAGGTTTTTATTCTTTTTTTCATGGTTCCTGAATAGTACTGGGGCTAATGATACAAACTAGGGTTTAGGCTCCTTATTTGGGTATTAAATTGAATCTGGGCTTCTAAAACAGGGTTAAGACTAGAGTTTCAACTAGTTAGGTCTAGGTTAAGGTTTAGGAACAAGGATTTGAGCTCCATATTAGGGTTCTAAACTGAGAAATAGATTTAGGGCTAAGGTTACGGTTTAAAACAGGGTTAGGACTCGGGGTCAGAGCTAGGGTTAGTTGTAGGCTTGGGGTTAGGGGCTAGGGTTAGCTGTAGGGCTAGGGTTTGGATCAAAGGTTTGCAAGTTGGGGTTTTAATAGCTATTCGGGTTCCGAAATAAGGTTTGGGGTAGAGTTAGTGTTGGAACTAAGGTATAGGCTCTTATTGTTTTGATCGGTGCTGGATTTCTTTTCTAATGCTACTGGAAATTAGCTTTGAAAGTCCTTAAAAGGTGCTTAAATTTTGCCATGAAAAATGCATAAAAGCCTTGATCAGTGAAGTTATGGATCCCAAATACTACTGGAATTTGTTAGTCATCAATACTGTATTGACATTTTTTTTAAAGAAAATCTAATATCTAATGGCTCAATTTAGAAACATTGTAATTATTTTTGGAGGCAATGTTAGAAAGGATTTTTCCTGGTGATCCAAGACATAGACAGGAACTATCATACCAATGCTCATTTTTGTAAAAAAAAACAACAACAAAAAACGCACGCAGCACTTGAGCCGCGTGTTGCCGACCCCTGCACTGGGACTTTAATTTAAATTCTAAATACACAGCAATATTCCAAAGCAGAGCACATAATTCACTGTGACCCTTGACAAACATGCACTCACCCTACTAGTCTCCGGTGGGTCGTTTAGCACTTTAGCGGATGTACAAGCTTCCAAAAATCACTGACGTCCTTCCTTTCCTCTCAGGCTGATTCACAGCTGTGAAAAATGTAGAAGATTAAAATGAGAAATTGTCTCATCTACCAATTATTTTCTAAAATTGGTACAAAACATTTCATTAAATGGGCAAAAAGATAAGACATTCATGGTTACTTTTAGGATCATTTTTTTCCACTAAAATAAAAATGTAGCAAGATTTTATTTTTGAAGTGGACTTGAACAAGCAGTTGCCCTTGAGGGAAAATTCCTGAGGAACCCGACACATCCAACAGGTCGTATTCCAATGGGAGCGGCCGATCTTTTGACTTGTCTTTATCTAGAAAAACAAATAATGTTAATTACCTCAAAAGAAATGCCAGCTACAGAACTGAAAACGCTTCCTCATCCTAATAAGGACTTTGTTTATAGCAATTCGTGGTTATAGCATTTTTAAAGTGTTTTTCCTGTTTTGATGTTTTTGTAATTAACAGAAGTTGAGAAAAATCAGAAAGTTAAGATAGTCTTTACAGCCCTTGGTGTATTCTATGGTGACCCCCTAGTGGTTTCCAAATACTTTATTCATTCCAATAAAACACGATTGATTTAAATAATAAACGAACACACATGTACTTTCTCATAAAAATATGTAAGTTTAGAAACATGTAATGTTGTGTTATAACTTGAAGAAGTTGGCATTTTTGGCAGCCATCTTACACTACGGAAAACCGTAAAGACCAATTTGCTGAATTAGTCTTCAGCCACGTAACTTCCACCTTATATTTATATATATATATATATATATATATATATATATATATATATATATATATATATATATATATATATATATATATATATATATATATACATATATATACATACATATACATATGGTTAGCACATCTGCGGAACAGTTCTGAGGTCATGGGTTCAAATCCTGCATGTTCTCACGGTACTTGTTTGGGTTTTCTACAGACACTTTTTCTCTCCCACATCCCAAAAACATGCACATCAGGTTAATTGACCGGTCCAAATTGACCCTAGATGTCATTAAGCGAGTGAGTTGTGTGTTTCTGCGTGCCCTGCGATTAGCTGGCAACCAGTTCAGGGTGTCCTGTGCCGACTGCCCAAAGATAACTGGAATGACAGGCTCCAGCACCCCTTCGACCCTACTGTGAATTAGCGGTGCAGATAAATTGTTGGCTACTCGACCAATTTCTGGGTATAACGACCTTTAGTGGTGATCCATTACATTCTGTCACTTTGAAAAGGAAGAAAGCCGCTACTGCGCAGTTTTGGACTTCTGGTTTGAATAGGTTAAAATAGTGAGTATTTTTTTTCATCTCTGATCCTCATGTAAACATCAAAAAAGTCACATTTGACTTTTAAAATCTTAACATGGAAAGCATAAGTTGTTGACAAAGAAGGAAAATCAATTCCTTACTAAATTGACTCTGTGGTCGGAAAAAAAAAATCAAAGCCATAACCTCACGTTCCACTTTTAGTTTTCATACAAGAAGTGGAATATAATGGTTTTGATGACATCAATCACTAAATTTAACCAGAGCAGAGTTAAAGATTGGGTCAACGCGACTACACCCGATTGTTATGCTCTAAAAATATCAAACAAGGGACTAGATATTGAAATGAAAGCAGTGTTTTGCTTTTGGAGTACTCTTTCGGCTTTCACTGTAGCAAACAGACTTCGGAGCGATATTTTATACTGGGTCACAATGTAGCGCCACCTATTGGTAATATTGCAAAAGTGTTCTTTGTTGTTTCTCTCTAAGCTTTCATTCTTCATATTGTCTTAAAAGAGTACATAGGCCTTCACATTTTTATTTACAGAACTAAAGAACCTTTCATTTGTTTGGAAACATTGTCACGTATCCGGTGGGTGGGACTTAGCCTGGGGCAAAAGAATACTTGTGTTGGTCAGAAGACAGTAGAAAAGAACACTTTCATAGCTGCTGGTTGTCATCATGATGTTTGTTTAGGTGCGATAACTGGAAAAACACATTAGTGATCGTAAATCATAGTTTTACAGGATCCCAGCGGACACTCTTGATCAGAGAAAAAAGAAAAGAGTAGTACAATAAAGCGAAAAGATTTGACCATCAAAAATGCTCAGGTTTTAAGCGCACACTTCATATCAAATAAGATGAATTAAACGTTTATGATTGTTGATATTGAGTCAATATTACTTGTTATATCGCCAAAATACTTTATTTTCTCAGTTCAGGTAACTGTTGGGCATACGATAAAAAAATGAATACAATAAATAAACAAAAAAACGATAAATACATGAAGAATCAAATGTATCTAATAAATTACTTGGATTGTATGCCCAACAATAGCAACAATAAAAAACGTTTAATTTATCTTACCTCATATGAAGTGTCCATTCAAACGAAGCATTTTTGACGAGTGCCTCGGTCCAATCTTTTTCCTTTAATCCATTAACTAAAACTCTCTTATTTTTTATTTTTTGATCAGGAGTATCTGCTGGGTTCCTATAAAACTCCTATTTACATTTACTACCATTTGTTCTCCAATTCTGGCACACAAACACACAACACGACGACAACTAGCAGCTACGACAGCTTTCTTTTTCTCTCTCTTCTATAACCATCGCGTGTATTATTTTGCCTCCAGCCTCGTTTTTGACATCACACGTGAAGTAGGCTATAAAAGGGTCCATATGGAATTTTCGTAAAACCCCATTGCCATGGCGACACAAACTTCTCTAAGAATACAACACTAGTTTGGAAGTTTTGCAAGTTCATAAATATGCAAGAAACGTCCGTCCGCCTTGGAGAAATTAATAATTAAAAAAAAGGGTGTTGGTCTCGCTTGGGTTAGGGTTAGGTATGAAAAAGTCTGTAATCCTTTTGGAATTTCTCACATTTCTGCATTATATCACCAGCAAATGCAATCTGATCCTTAAAATCAAACAGAAGAAAAAAAACTTTATATGGCAAACAATGATGGTAGGGGTGAATGAGTACCTCAATCTCTGCCTAAAACAAGCAATTGAAACCAATTTTTTTCAACTAAAACCACCCAAACATTAAACATTATCGTATTTTGTTGCACATAGCATGCAAACAATGACAGAAAGGGGAGCAATTAGTAAGTATACCCTCTGCCTAAAGAGATTTAAAGAGCAGTTAAAAGCAAATGTTCCTACATTTTTCTTTTCCTCTTGCTCTTCCTCATTTTCATCATCATCCACACTTTGGACCCACGCAGAAGGGAAAGGACCCACACAGAGGACTGGAAGAATGCTGCTTGGGAGGGTGGGATGGCAGAGCTATGCCCTTGCACAATAGTATTGCCTTTTACACGCTGGTTAACTACTGTTAAAAGAAAATAACTCTGAAATTGTTTAATTGATGTTGGAAATGTCAGGAAAAAATGTTAAAACGTCATATCGTCACGTCATATTGTCAAATATAAAAAAATTGTGAATATGCTTGATGGCTGTTTTGCTGCTGTTGGTGTCAGTGGATTTGTTCAGACCGAGGACAATCGACTTTGGCCTGGACGGATCTATTGACAATAACAAAGATGTTATATAATGAAATTGTGAATATGTTTGATTTTCGAGAAGGTTTGTTCAAACCTCACTTTGTGTTTGCTGTTAAAAACGTAATATTGGAATATAATATTGTGAATGTGCTTAATTGCTGTTGAGATTGTCATGATTGTTTTCTGTTTTTAGTGTCAATAAATTTGTTCAAACCAAAAAAAAAACTTGATTGCTAATAAGATTTTCGAGAAGGGTTGTTCAAACCTCACTTTGTGTTTGCTGTTAAAAACGTCATATTGGAATATAATATTGTGAATGTGCTTAATTGCTGTTGAGATTGTCATGATTGTTTTCTGTGATTAGTGTCAATAAATTTGTTCAAACCAAAAAAACTTTTTTGCTTTTCTTCTTCACTCTCTTCCTCCTCTCCAGTCTCTGTCAATTCAGTTACTTATTCCTTCCCCTTCTGTGATTGTTTGTATGCTATCATTAAAAATGGCGTTTGGCTGGTTTCAATTGCTCTTTGAATCTACCTAGCCTGGGGGTTCAGTTTCTTATTCCTCCCCAATCTGTCTTTGTATACCAGCTATCCTCATTAAAATGGAACCTTATAGATGTTTGTTGAAAATTGCTTTTAATTTCTCTTTGAGTCTTTTAGGTAGAGGGTTCAGTTACTTATTCTTCCCACTTCTGTTGTTTGCATGATATCCTTATTAAAATATGGAAACTGATCAATGGTGAAAATTGCTTTCAATGTTTTTGGGAGTCTTGTGCAGAAGGTTGGGTTACTAATCCCTTCCCTTTCTGTCATTGATTGCATGCTATCGTTAATGAAAAATATTAAAAAACTCTAAATATTTGTCTGCTTCCAATTGCTCTTTGAGTCTCCTTAGCCAGAGTCTTGTTATTTACTATACTATTCATTTGAATTTTGTATGGGTCAAGAGTTTGTTCCTTTCTCTTAAGTGTTTTATTTTATCAAGTCAAGTTCAGTCATATTTATTTGTATAGCCCTTAGTCACAAAGTCTCAAAGGGCTGCACAGACCACAGATTATTGCAAAGCACAGACTATTATTACATCAACCCCTGATCTAAAACCTACATATCGACTTAAAATTTGGCCTATAGTCTCTCAAGAATGAGGACATGAAAGGAGAGTGACACGGTAATAAATACCGTTTTTTGGTTATAATGACACGGGAGTAAATTAGGTTTCTTCGCGATAATGGCCGTCCCAGCTGTTTAGCCCTATGTGGGAATGAGCAACTGAGGAAAGCCGACTCTCTTCTCGCACAAGACTGCGATCGTGCCCCTAAGCTATAGTATCCGAAAACATATAGCTGCAGGTGTGTCTCAAGTCATCTGTCATGTGTTACCGGATATGAGACGAGACAACAGAAAAACATCCCAAGAATGTGCTACATGTCTATTCCGGTGATGAATAGGATTCCAAAAACGAGGAGAGGTTATTTCCATATCTGGGAGCAAAGTTCAAAGGTTGTTATTATTGTTCAGTTAGTGAGTGAAGACGTTTGTCATCAAAGTCAGGAATTTTTCAACGATTCTTGTAAAACATCCTCTGTCATTACAACAACCTACCACACGCATTGCAGGAGAAATAAAAAATAAAACATTTTTACTGTTGGATAATAAATGAGTCATATTCTGGGGGGGATACAGTACATTTATTTTATTTATTAGGATTGCACCTACTTCTGAAAAAAAAACTATACACATCAAAGAAGAAATAAAGAAATATTTGCCATTGTAAGATAATGAATAAGTAACATGTTTTGTGTCCTACGTACAGTGGCTTGCGAAACTATTTGGCCCACTTGAACTTTGTGACCTTTTGCCTTATTTCACACATAAAGATCTAAAACTTTACTTTCTTGTGAAGAATCAACAATAAGTGGGACACAATCATGAAGTGGAACACACTTTATTGGATATTTTAAACTTTTTTAACAAGTAAAAAATGAAAAAGCATGTGGGCAAAATTATTCAGCCCTTTCACTTTCAGTGCAGCAAACTCTGTCCAGAAGTTCAGTGAGGATCTCTGAATGATTCAATGTTGATCTAAATGACTAACGATGAAAAATCCACCTGTGTGTAATCAAGTCTCTGTATATAAGCACATCCACTGTGATAGTCTCAGAGGTCTGTTTAAAGCGCAGAGAGCATCACGAACATCGAGGAACACACCAGGCAGGTCCGGGATACTGTTGTGGAGGAGTTTAAAGCTGGATTTGGACACAAAACGATTTCCCAAGCTTTAAACATCCCAAGCAGCACAGTGCAAGCAATAATATTAAAATGGAAGAAGTATCAGACCACTGCAAATCTACCAAGATTGGGCCGCCCCCCTAAACTTTCAGCTCATACAAGGAGAAAACTGATCAGCGATGCAGCCAAGAGGCCCATGATCACTCTGGATGAACTGCAAAGTTCTACAGCTGAGGTGGGGGAATCTGTCCATAGGACAACAATCAGTCGTATACTGCACAAATTTAGCCTTAATGGAAGAGTGGCAAGAAGGAAGCCATTTCTTAAAGATATCCATAAAAAGTGTAGTTTAAAGTTTGCTAAAAGCAACCCGAAAGACACACCAAACATGTGGAAGAAGGTGCTCTGGTCACATGAGACCAAAATCGAATTTTTTGGTAACAATGCAAGACGTCATGTTTGGCGTAAAAGCAGCACAGCTCATCACCCTCATCACACCATCCCCACAGTCAAACATGATGGTGGAAGCATCATGGTTTGGGGATGTTTTTCTTCAGCGGGGACAGGGAAGGTTAAAATTGATGGGAAGATGGATAGATCCAAATACACATATTACTTCCCACCTTTCAATCAATCAATTCTTTACTGCAGTGGTTATCAAATACTCTGACATTAGAGAACTTGCTTTTTCCCCAGAATAAAGTGCAATTGCACCTCCACTACACTAGGTTGCAGTGGCGTTCTAATTAGCAGAGTTTTTGTTTACATACAGTATAGCCCCCAGGCAGTTCATATAGCAAATAGTCTAAGCATTGAGTATGTAGTGTAGAACACACCCTGAAAAAAATATTTAAAAAAGAGACAAGTGAAGAGAGACAGCAAACAAAAGTCTCCTCCCAAAAGCTAAGACAAGGAAGTTTGACAAAAGGTAAGTAGCACTTCACTGCGACCACAAAGGGACACGAGCAAAGACTATATTGCTTGCTGTGTTAAAAATGTTGCCAGCGGACGGCATGAAGCTAAATAAATTACACATTAAGAACCATTCACGCTGATAAGACGCTTGAGTTTTCTTTCAGCAAAAATGTGCGGAAAGGCATTGATTTGGCAGGGATGCTGAATAACCTGCTCACTTGTAGACATAGTAGGAAGTGTGCATGCACACACACTCGACAATGAAACTGATATTCGTGCACACCCCCTTCATTTTTAAAACAAGGGGACAATAGCTGGCCCCAGCTGTCTCCACAACGCCATTGAAATGGAGTCTTTGTGCATGTCCTCTTTGATGGTCACATTCTTTGTTCAGCTCGACATTTAAATGTGGCGTCTTTACTCTTCGATTATTTGGACACCCATTGAAATAAATTATGGTGACCTTATGCAAGGTTACACTTTCTTTGCTTTTTTTTGACCATGCACATTACATTTTATGTCGTTTATGTTTTGGATGTGTCTTTCACAACAATACACACACATTCATTTGATTTTATAGTTTGGTCGTTGGCCTTTGCGTCCGTGGGGAGAAATAATAGCTGCTTTGGACACGGAGGGGTTCTTATCTCACCCCCTTGGTGGGGAAAGACCATCTGCTTGTGCTCACTGTGTTTAAAACAGTTTTTAAATGCTAATTGTGTTTTTCGAAAACTGATTTATAAGGGATGCATGACAACTGTCTTTTTCATACGGATAACTGATAAAAGTCCTTCTTCCGGAGACTGATACTTTAATGGTTTTAACTGTAAGCTATGTTAAGAAAACACACACACACACACACACACACACACACACACACACACACAAAATCCAATTGTTCTCCTGCATATTTACAATTACCAAAACATAATACAACTTTGGTAAACATGTCTCCAAAAAGATATGTTGGAGAGAATAGAGCTTGGCTTGATCAATAACTTAAATGACAAGATATTGTTATGAGCACCAAAACACTAGGTCCATTGTATACATCTAGTAAACTGTTAAAGCAGATAAAGTGATAATAACACTCTAATATTGTTGCTGAAAACCAAATAATCATGCTAAAGCTATTCAAGCAATCACAGATTTATAGGGAATGGACTGGTGTCAACTTTGCCACAACCCCAAAACAGGCCAGGACTTGTCAACAGTGGAGAAAGCTGTCCAGAGTTGCGTCCCCATTGGTGCCCCGCGGCCTAGGTGGTTAAGGGATCTGTAAATTGTGAAGACAGGAGACATGACCAAGTATAGAAAATTTAAAACTATTCTAATGACAAACCTAAATTCTTAGAATCTTATCTTGGCTAAGATCTCCGGTGCTTCATGGTCCTTACAAAGACGAAAAGAAGCACACGACCAAGTTGTGGTGCTGCTTCTACTGAGAATTTTAATATACGGTATTCTAATGAGGAACATAAATGCTTAAACTCTTACCTTGGCCAAGTTCTCCAGTTTTTTGCCCACATATGAAGTGGACGGGAGGGGACACAACCAAGTTGTCTTACTACTTTTATTGGAAATCAAAATATATTCGAAGGACAATCATAAGAGGTTGGAATCTTAACTTGGCCACGATCTCCAGAGTTTTATGCACATTATGAATTGGTAGACAAGAGACACAATAGGAGACAGTTATGTTGCTATTTATACAGAAAAATCAAAATATTTTATATTAAGGAACATACCGTATTTTCACGGGCATAGGGTGCACTCTGTTAAAAGGGCCAGTCTCAGAAGCTGGTTCTATTTTTGTATTAAACACTACACAAGCCGTACCGCAATCTCGGCAAACACATTAGCCCAAGCGTCAACAGTACATTTTTCTTTATTATAATCCGCTGGAAGCTTCTGCGCCATGGTGGTCCTTGGTCCGGATGAAAAATGGATACCGTTTCATTGAACAAAAGCACCAAGACAATAACAATAACTATCAAATTGTTAGGGCCCGGTCACACAGCTGTTTGCGTCTGAATCACGGCCAGAAATTTCTGCCTGTGTAGAAGACGATGGGAAATTCACACGCGTTTGGCCGCGCGAAAAAGTTTTGCGCTGCTCAAAACTTTAGACCACGTGTTAACCGCGGGCGGCACACGAGGTAATGACGCGGAAATGACGCAGAACGACGTGCTCTGGCCGCGGCCAGGGCGTGGTTACACATGGGTAGGACGCGAAATTTCAGCGGCTAATCGTGGGTGGAGCACGGTCATAGCATGTTCTGCGCCTGTATCGCGGTGTTATTACGTGAAATTAGCGTGTTACGCGTGTGACGGTCAAACGCCTTTCTCCGTGTATATACAGCGCGCTTTGCTGAGCACACGTCAGTTGTGCTCGAGACGTCAAGAGGTGGACATGGATCCCCGTCTCCGTAGTGACCTCGTCTTAATCCATTTTTATTTCTTGACATTTCTTTTCATTTGATAACAAGATAACAAAATAAAAATGAAAAACTATTACAATAATAACATATTGGCTTCTTCGGTGCCAGAGCTTGAAGTCTTGATCTTCACGGGACTGTGTCTTGAGCGGTTATGATTTCTACAGCCCGGTGTTATGCCAAGAAATGCATCCCTGTCGATATTTGCATCCCCTCGCTACTACAACCACTTTTACCTCGTTTTATCTCACTTTTAGGGAATGTAATGGTGAACATATAACCAAATCCACTTCGTCTTGCATTTGTTGGGAATGTAATACAACATAAACCATTCCGTCTTGGTTTTTGTTGTGAACGTAATCGAACGGTAATGCACACCGTATATAAATCACTTTTGAGAACTGTTATGCACTCTACCGTAAAGCTTATTATGTAGAAATAAGCTTTATGGTAGAGTGCATAACAGTTTCAATACGAGCGATATGAATAGAAAAAGGCAAAATAAACATGTTACGTGCTCAAAAGTGATTTGTATACGGCGTGCATTACCGTTCGATTACATTCACAACAAATACAAAGACGGAATGGTTTAAGTTGTATTACATTCCCAACAAATGCAAGACAAAGTGGTTTTGGTTATATGTTCACCATTAAATTCCCTAAAAGTGATATAAAAGTGAGATAAAACGAGGTAAAAGTGGTTGTAGTAGCGAGGGGATGCAAATCTCGGCAACGGTGCATTTCTCGGCATAACGCCGGCTCGGCAGCTTTTATACCTGTGGTCCACACGAGAAAATGACGCAGAAATGACGTGATGAGGAAGGGGAACAGTCGCCGGCGTCTGTTTTGCGGGCATACCACCGATGAACAGCGGGTTGGCCAATTTTGCGCATTTTCCATCGCGGGCAACCACGGGCAAAAAAAAAAAAACGCAAAATTTTACCCGCGATACAGACGCAAACGGCTGTGTGACCGGGCCCTTATATACACTACGGCAATGCACTGCGTGTGGCGTCATGTGTCCTCTTCTGCTAGTGGGAAACTTGTAATTTTAACACGGGAGAAGGCATAAAAGTCATAGATCGCACACATTTTGCATTTAGTTGGAAATGTAAACAATCCCCACCCAAAAATGTTGTAATTTCTGACTTGGCCTAGCTCGAACCTCTGCTCTCTCGGTCTCGGAGCGGGCGCCTATGCCTAAGGCTATCGCGCTGATCTACGTCCACTGATTTACATGAAATAAAGGGCACACCACACAATAGGGCGTGCCACACAATTTGAAGAAAATGTGAGAAAATTTGATTAATCATAGCCAAGCTTTTCAGTGTCTCGTGTCCATTTTGAAGAGGTAGAGGGAGATATGACCAAGTTGTGCTTATACCTCTATCAAAAATGAAAATACATTCTAATGAAGAACATAAATGCTTAGAATCTTTCGAACAAGTCTCGTCGGCTCAAGCGTCAAAGTCATGAAATGTCCCAAGTTGTATTTTCGGTGTTGTGTTCCCAGGCTGAACACAAAGACAGGTTCATCCAAGAGCGTTACGGGGAGTATAACCTCAGCGATCCTTTTCTGGCCATGCAACGGGACGACCATGCGGTGGGGACCCCGAAAACCCTCGACAAGATGTATGGGGGCCAAAGTTCAGGCCCCAACCCCCAGGCGGTCCTCAAACTAGTCATGGCCCACTGCAAGAGGATGCAGGAAAGGATGATGAGGCAGTTGGCCGCTACTGAGAACAGACACAGAAGGGTGATTGTTTTTTTTTGCAGTTTGTAAAACCCTACAACGGAAAATTGGGGCATTTTCGCCGTTAGGGCAGAAAATCGAACGGAAATTTCCGAAAGAAATCATCCAATACACATGAAACTTTTTTAAAGAGTTTGTGTGTATCTTTGTTCTCTTTACTACAAGTCCCATAGTGCTATGTGGCATCTAAATATCCCGGATGAGGGAAAGTGTGCATGCCCAGAAGTGAGTACAAGTAAACAGGTACATTGGGTTATGCTATAATAAAAAACAAAAAAAATTATAAAAAAATATATATATATGAAAAATATAAATAAACATTATTAATTGGTTTTATGATTCTTATGTTATTTAACACTGGAAAATAAAAAAAGTACAATAATGAAATATAATAAAATTAAAATGAAAAATATTATTAAAATCAAAAAACAATAAAATCAATTAAAATAAATATAAATATTGCATTATAAGATTATAAATCTGAAATGTCCCCACAACCTTACGAATATATGACATTATGCGCATTATGACGTTGAGGGATGGGTATTGCGAAGATTAGTGTATAAAATATGTGATTATTGTAACTATTATAATTATTGATATCTGACCTATGTAATAAGTATATCTATGAGATTTTGTTGTATTGGACACAAGAGGAGCTATCTATAAAATGTATTTAATAGGGAAGATAAAGGGGTAGGAAAAATAAGCATCTGCTTCTGACTACCCCTTTTCGAACATGTTATGTGACATTATTTTGTTGTTGACTCATTGTTTTTGTCCTGTTTTTATTTTTATGTTTGAAATAAAAGTTTTAATTCATTTGTTAAAAAAATATATATATTTTTTTCTTATTTTATCAAACTAATTCTGAAAAAATAAAATAAAAAACATATATTTAAAAAAAAAAAACTTGATTAAA
Organism: Urocampus carinirostris; assembly: GCF_059441175.1. NCBI lineage: Eukaryota > Metazoa > Chordata > Actinopteri > Syngnathiformes > Syngnathidae > Urocampus > Urocampus carinirostris. The sequence goes on from NC_142351.1 coordinate 62,584,248, forward strand.
ATGAAAAATTGAAAATTTAAAATAATAGAAAATCCGTACGATTTATGAAGATTAAAATAAATGTCCTATTTCATTTGAAAGTAGATACATAACTTAAAAAAATCTGAATATTATTTTAAAAACTTTCCCATGTTTTTTTGTCATGCTGACCCCAATTTACCATCGCCCACTGCCGTTTGTGTTGACAGATAATGGCAGACCAGGCTGAAGAAAAGCTTCGACACGCCCAACAATCCGACAAGTTCTCCTTGATCCTGCAAACGGAACGAGATGAACTCTTGCAACAGGTGCTCAACCCGCAAAACAGCCCACAAATTATTCCATAATATTCTGTTTTGTCTGAAACTCGAATTTACGGCGGAAAACAGGAAAGCATGGGCGGGTCTTGGAAGGTTGGGCAGGGCTTTGAAAGGAAACAGATGAGGAAGAGGCTATTGTTTAGTCGTCCCGCTCGGGAGTTCATCACCTCAGGAAACTGCAGTTAATGTCTGGTCGCAATCTACATAAAGCCCTTACGTAATCCTCGCTGCTTCCTGTTTGAGAACATGACCTCCATTGTATAGCTTCGGCAAGCTGTTGAAGCAAATAAAATTCAAAAACTATGCTCTAATATCTATCTACCCTGGTCATATCCCTCGAGATGGGTGACCGACAGCAAGACAACACATACAAAAATCAAGAAAATAAAAAGGGAAAAGGTAGCAAAAAAACACACACAAACATTTTTGTCCCTCCAGATAAAATGGGACCCGAGAAAGCGGCCGTGTCACTCGGGTCAGGGTGACACAACACACTCTTCTGTTCAACAGCAGGGCCCGACAGCTTTCACTGGTTTACACCTGCTGCATCATACGGGTGGCCCTGGCCATCCCTTAGAACGCGTCCAAACATCCCACTATCCTTCCACAACACCTCTCCACTCATTCCTATCACCAACAAGAGCTCTAGCTTCCATTATATTTAGACCTCTTTCCTGCAGAGCACTCGTAACACTATCCAACCACGTCAATCACGGCTTTCCTCTTGGTCTCCTTCCATTTACTTCTGCTCTGTAGATCCTTTTCAACATTTGCTCCTCATCCATTCTTTCTATGTGTCCAAACCAACGGAGTACTCTCTTATCCACATTCTTGCTCAGTTCCACTACTACTCCAGTACTGTCCCTCACAATTTCATTTCTCAATCTATCCAATCTTGTCACTCCTAACATACTCCTCAAACACTTCATCTGAAAAACATTTAACCCAAAAAAACCCAAACATGCTCAAATTATTCTTTTCATAAAAATATCCTGAGGCACACCGTCCGTCCAAAATTAATGGAAAAAATCTCTGTTTTTTAAAAAAACTTAAATTATGTTGCCTGAATTGGCAGTATTTCTTTCTTTTTTTAATAATTTGTGGTCACCATCGGTCAGGAGGTGATACAACTTATTCATTTCGGTTTTGGATTTTACCTTTTTTTTTTAACATGTTTTTTCAAGTTTTACTAAATTTTGATCTTATTTTTCTGAAGAAATAACAAAAATAATAATTAAAATGGGCAAAAATTATTTTACTATGTTCTTTTTTTTTAAATATTTATTTAAAATGATCAATATTATGTTGTTATTATTACTATTATTATTCATTCAGCTTGTTTTTTGTGATTTTCTTTCCAATAACTTCATAAATGGTTTTTAAATGTATTTATACATTTCTGCACTGCCTTATGAGGAAATAACTAGGAACTATGGTAAAAATAAAAGATATTAATCTGACCTGGTACAGTTGAATTAGCCGGTGGATGCATATTGAACCCTTATACAAGGCTTAATTTTCATTTTTCCACAAATAACTCGTAACTCGTAATGATAAATAAAAGTTATAACAACAAAGTAAAAAGGAAGTGGAGACTGTTTGGCAAATGGGGATATAGAAAACAAGCAAGACTATGAAAAGTGAACCGCAATATAGTGTGTCTTAGTTAAAACATTATTCCAAATGACCTCATATTAGGCGTGCTCTCAAGAGAGAGACTTTTGACGAACCATGTTCATTCTGCCCCCTTGTGGCCATTATTACGAACCCCGACTCTCCTTTTCCCTTATCTCTCTTTAGCTTCATCTGGAGCGTGCCGCAGTGCACCGATTGGAGCAGGAAAAGGAACTTGTTGCAAACCAGGCCGAGGAGTCTCGGAAACAACATCAACGGATCATTGCTGATCTCCAGACAGCCAGCAACCAGGCTGACGAGGAAGCCCGGAAGGTCCTGCAGCTCCGTGATCTCCTCCAAGAAGAGACGGCAGCACTGAAAAAGCTCAGACAACTCCTGGAAGAGGAAAAAAAGAAAGGAGTGGAGCTTGAGAAAAAAATTGCGGATTTTCCTGGCGAACGAGACCAGCTGAATGCCAGGTTGGTACAGGAGGAGGAGAAAAGTCGATATTTGAGACAACAACTTGAAGAGCTGAGAAAGAGATTAGGTGACAGAGACTCTGTCTCCAAATCTGAGCCTTGTGGCAAAATGGCCTCCAGCGGACTCAAGGAAGCAGAGTTAACACAGGACGTAAAGGTAGCAGAAAATGGATGCAATTCACTTTCCCCCCTCAATCAGATTGGTCCCTACTCACCCTCTAGCACTGCCTCCTCCTCTCTTTCCTCCTCCCCAGTTTCCTCCCCAGTCTTCCCCAAACATTTTGGTAGCCCAGCCCTCCACCACTCCTACCAAGCGGGTGTCAACCAGCGCTTCCAAGCTGCTAGGCACAAGTTCCAAACCCAGGCAGAACTGGAACAGCAAAACCTCTCCAGTTCTGCTCCGCTTTCCCCCCGGGACCTGTCCCCTCAGGCTCCCCCGGAACACAGTGCCACCAAACAGTTAGCCCGCAATACCGTCACCCAGGTTCTGTCCCGATTTACAAGCCAACAAACCGGTGTCAAACCGGTTCCGATGAGCAGCTCCCCATTTGGGACCGACTACCGCAATGTGTGTGCTTCGCCACCAGGATGCAGATCGCCTTCCGGGCCACTTTCGCCGGGGGTCCGATCGCCCCTCACTCCGAGGGCCGAAAAGACTTACCCACCTCTTAAGAAACCGGGGGTGAGCCCGACTCACAGTTCGCCGGCGCATTCCATCCGGACCGGACTATTCTCGGAACTCCCGGGGAGTTGCAACAGTGGACATGATGTAGGGACAGAAACTGACTTGGTTTTGTCCTCTGGCAGTTAACGGAGTTCTAGAGCATAGAAGAACAAAACTGATCAGATATGAAAATAAATCAATACTGTAAACCCCCGGGATACAACATTAATCCATTCTGAAGTCGGGATTGTAAAGTGAAATTGCCATATAGAGGGGGATCGAAACTCATTGTCGTGTGTATCTAATGCGTTACATTCCCCCAGTAGTCGATATAAAAAAGAAAATAGTATGTTGTAAGTTCTACTTAGACTAAATATATGTGTGTATGATTTATAATCAAATATACATCTCAAGTAAAAATACAATTTGTATTACCTTTAGTGAGATGGGACTTAAGCTGGTATAATAGAGTAGCAGGTGGATGCAGAGGGGGTGCAGTGATGACAGATTCAAACTGATTTTGAAACTTCCACTTGCATTGATCGTCAAGCCCTTAATGTAGTGTTTCGTGGGCTACTGGGTTGAAAGTGTCGCATGCGTCCCAGGCAATAGAAATGCAAATTGTCATATTGATATATTTTTCTTGGATTCAATACCTTGGCAATACATTAGGCCTAGGCTTTTTTCCTTTACATTTTTCTTCTTTGCATTTATATGCACAAGTTATATTTTATTGTATATTTAATTATAGAGACAATTTCTTACAATTGGTTTTAAAGAAACTGAATTTATAAGTAAGTGTATTAAAAACCTCTATTCAAAGTAATTAAAGCAAAGTAATATCTCCCTTTTTCAATCACTAAATTCAATTATTAGCATTTAAAAACTTAAAATGCAATAAGACTAGTTCAGACGTACTTTATTCGATAAACATCTTGATAAAGATGATAAATGATAAAAGATAAATAGATAAAACTAGTACAGCGAGATGTAGCCATTTATTTGAATGTTAGCCATTAACACGATGAAACAGTTTTTGGGGGAGCACACGAAAAAACACTGAGAATAAATAAGTGACCTAAACAATTTCTTCTGTTTACTTTTTATTGACATATGGATGTTAACATTTTTTTGTATCATTTTCATTTGGCGGGCCGGATTAAAATGCCTGATGGGCCACATGGGCCGTAATTCTCCCACTTGCTTGAATTACCTTCATATTTTTAATAACGGGGCCAAATGTCAATTGGTTACGGCGATGCAACTTCGCGAGTGCCCTCTTTGTATTCGTTGATTATCAAAAGCTTCACCTCATTATCATATTTTTGCTTCTTTCTTGAGCATCAATACCTTGGCCCCATTAGCGAATATAGTACAAAATATACTGCAATGTATAGCAGATTTGCAAATTCTTCACGAAATACACACGTTACGGAATTGAACAGACCTAAAGACGTTAGTCAATGGCACTTCAGCATATACAGGACAACGTGACGCAAACAAATAGCAGACCAGCATCTCATACAACGTCAACCAATAGCAAAAATACATTTGATAACCCTACATATTCCCAAACACGGCAAAATTGGAATATTATACGTTTTGGGGCACAAAAATAATGTTGTTGATGTCGTACAGTGGGGAAAATGTCCATATAAAGGGGCTGAGAAACATCTCATTCCACCCAGTTCGCCAGTCCCGGGGGTCTACCGTATCCCTTGAGTCACTCTGTTGTCTATCTCACTGCTTCTTATTCTATAAGGCAGACGTTTAAGGTCACATGACAATTTGGAGGCTTCGATTGAAGAAATGACGCAACGGAAACCTGTTTCCAAGCTTATAAAACAACAGATGATTATATATATTGTATGTATAAACAATGTCTTTTTTTTACACAATAGAATGTGAAGTTCTTCCGTCCTTTATTTATTCAACAGAAAGGGAGCAGTACAATCAACACAACATTTCCATTGATTTGTTGAGTAGTATTCTTTCAAGAACGTCTGCGTTCAGATATTTACTGAGGTTTCCTTCTTGTTTTGCACGCAAACTCCATTTATGTACACTCGACATTCGTTAAGAGTACAGTATTTCTTGACTTCAAAAGTATAAACATGAATCCATTGGGTGGGAGAAAGGACTTCTTTACCATAGGAAAGAGTTTGGCAAACGGTTATTTGTGTCTTGCTTTTTTTCATAACAAAAAACCAGGAAAAGTCAGGAAAAAAAGATGGGGAATGGATTGTGCTACATTTTATTGCCCATAGAATCAATTTGAAGGGCAAATGTAAAGGTCTTAATGAGGAAATTGAACCTACTTCAGAATCCTTAAACTTGCACTGCACAAAAAAACATGTTTTGAAAGTTTAAAGCATTTTTCTTCATTCTTATTTCTTAAAGTAAAAAATATAAATTGAAAAATAACAAACCCTTAAAGTGAGGCCATTTAGATATTTTGGATGATAATTTTTATATAGGATTTTCTTTAAATTGAGAAAAAGAATATCAAAAGCAGGGGTCTCCAACATTTTCAAGATGTGAGCTGCTTTATGTTCCTAATTAGCCAGAGGACACCCAGTTTGATTCAGAAATAACTCGTCATGTTATTATTATGTTGTAACGATGTTACTATCTGGTCAATTACTGCAAGTAGATTAAAATAGACTCAATCAACCGCTAAAAACATAATTTTACCAGAAAATCCCAATGACGTAGTACTGGTGAGCTATTTTCAGGGCAGGTCTGCCGCCACCTGAGCTGTTCTCAGGGGGCAACATGGTGCCTGCGGGCACCATGTTGGACACCTCTGCTGAAAAGTGAACAATGATAGCCCCCAAATGATAATTCTCTTTTTTCTTAAGTATATATTTTGTTAGATTTTCTTTAAAAAAAGTCAATTATAATATCTATCAACCACTGATACATATTACTAAGAAGGTTTCATTGATTTAATAAGGAATCCAATTTAAAAGAGCAAAATTATCCCTTCGGGCTCATCACTTCTTTCATTTGAACATTTATTTGTTTTACTAAATTGAAAAAAAAAATACTCAACGACTAAATAAGCTTCCAATTTATCTTTTATATATATTTTTTTCCTTGAAAAGAGGGACATTATAATCAATTTGCTTCCAGTGGCAGGTTTAGCATTACTTTAAAATATAGTTTAGTGAATTTTCTTGACAAAAAGATAAATTACAATCAAAACTGATGAAGAGGAAAGAATGCTGGACTAAAATGTAACAAAAAATGTATCTTTTTGCAGTGCCTATACAATGATATTAATCTTCTCACTACCTTCTTTTGAATTTGGGCTGATTTTGGAGGAAAAATACTTCTTAAGTCTTCATAAAAATCCAAACACAACTGACTAAATTCCCTGACCTAACAAATGAATCGCAACCGTTTACTACAAACTCCAATAATAATCTTCTTGAGCACAATCCCCTCTAATAAGACAAGCATACCTCATAATAAAGTCTGTCATTGTTCGGTTTTGATGATTTATTATGTGCAGGTTGATTCCAGGTTTTGCTTTGGTGAGTTCACAGGGAAGATGAGGTCAGGATGACACCCATCCCGCTAGACGTTTTGCATTTCTTTGCCGATTTTGTAACTAAGTATCTTGTTCCAGTCAATCTTGGTGCGCGTGACGGGCAGCTGGCGACGTAGTGCCTTGAAGGTGGTGTCCGACATAGCCTGGTAGTTCTCACTGATTGCCGTCTGAAGACATAGAAAAAGACGACCGTTTATACGCAGGCAATCATCCGAATTGAAACAGACCAATGCCATCATTGTGATGGTGAGAAGCAGGCCCGGGCCATAAAACAATAAGGGGAATTATGGTCATACAATTTTTGCCACGATAAATAATGAAAACTCTCGATTAAAGTCGATAAGCTTAAACTTTAAGCACCACCAGACCCCTGGAGAAAAAGGGGGCCCTAATGAAATGGAAACGCAAGTTCCAGACCAGTAGTAGCTAGTGCTACTACTGTATTTAATTGTATCACAGTTGTAAAGAAAATAAAAGTTTGCAGAAAAACAACAGTTTACTGTAATCTGATTCAGGTCATCGTCCAACTGAGAGTATTTCGATTGCGATGGCCCTTTCATTTTCCGATGCATTGCTTGTGTGTGATTCCCTTCATCAGGGAGATTTGTGGTACTTGTATAATAGAGACGAATGATCCACATTAATTCCGGCTTACTCGCAAATAACCTCACATGTATTTGTCAGTTACTCCAGGACATTTCCATTTTATTTTCTGCCTCCATGGCAAAAATGCCACAGTTGTATCCATTGATATGTCGTGTAAGTCTGCTTCTGGCAAACCAAGTACAAGCACGACTTGCAAATTAGGTGGGAAGCAGTAATGGAGATAATTTATTCCGACTGCTTCAAAAATCTTCTACTCTGTTTCTAATCGAATTTTTGCCTTCAGCTAAACGTAATCAATGAGAGCATCTTACCTGGTACTCATTTTCTGCATTTTCAATAATGTCAACAAATCCCTTTGCTGCTTGAGTTTCACTCTGAAATACAAGAAAACCATTTCATTTACAGTGGAGAGCTACAAACAAGTAATGGTGTCAAAAAACAATCATTCAAAATAAAGGCTTGGCAAGGTTCCCGTTTTACCTTCCATCTCCTTCCTTCTTGTGAGCACAAATAAAAAATAAATAGCTATGTTTTACACTGACTCACCACCAAATCAAAACCAGTTTTGCAAGGCTCATCTCACTTTAGACATGACGTTATCAACATCGTTCTTTGGGAAGCATTTTATCCATGTTATTTTTCTCAGTCAGCCTGAAACATTTCAGAAAAATGTTCCTGGCCAAAAATTCGGTGCATCCCTACTATTACATATATTTTTGGAAATATATTGTTGTTTTTTGATTTGCTTCTGCTAATTCTATTGCACTTATTTTATACCACTACTATTACCATGCACTATTCACTTTCATTGAAATATTATTTTGACTTAGGCCAGTTTTTTAAGCCCTGGTTGGCTGGTTGGATGGAACCAGTAATCACTTATGTTTCTTGTATGCCTATGTATCCTCTTTAGTCTTATGTTTCTTCAAAGTATTTAGTGCATGTAAAACACTGAAGTGCCATGTCAAGTCAAGTCGGTAAAGGACTTTTTATTTGTATAGCCCTTAATCACAAAGTGTCTCAAAGGGCTGCACAGGTTATTGCAAACCACAGACTATTATTACAGACTATTATTACACCATCCCCTGGTCTAAAACCTACATGAGGGCAAGGAAAAACTCAAAAACCTCAACTTGAGGAAAATGAAGAAACCTTGAGAAGAGACCGCACATGTGGTAATCCCCCTTCCAGGGTGATCAGGCTGCAATGGATGTTGCAATAACAAATAATACACAGATATGTCTATTCTCATTGCATACAATGTTTTATAACATTGATATCAATGACAATAAAAACACATTTATTCTGTTCTAATGTAGCTAACATCACTGACACAGACGTCAGGATTAGTAACTAGCAAATAATCATGGTTAATTACTTCACAGCAATGCCAAAAAGTTCTAAAAGTGGTTTACTTACAGACACTGCTATTGTTTGTTCGATCTCCTTATGACTAACCAGTTGCACGTTCCCATCTTCATAGTAGTGCACCTTAGAACCACAAATGCAGGATTTAAGTGACCATTTTTACTTGCCATTTAACAAAAATTTTGAAAAGAAACATGTACTGAAGTGAACTCACCTGGATTTTCAACACTCCCACTACCTGTGCAGTGGACTGTCCAATAGTAAGTTTCCACTCTGACCGACAGCGACCGTTCCTGTTTGGCAATTAAAGATCCATCACCTTAGTAAACAGCAACGTAAATATTTATTTCACTGATTTAAAAATAGAATTGATTTGGTAAATAGACTATTAGATAAAGTTTAATAAATGAGGGTACCAAAAGTTTTTGGGTTGAAACTGATGTCCCTCAATGCAGGCTATGATGGTTTGCTGGCCTTCCACAGTTTTCCCGTACACCTGTGACACACAAACAAATAATACAGAGGTAGATTGTTGGGGGATGCTGTTCGTCTTAGAAATTCCGCATTTCACTTTACTGACTTCAGCACATATTAAAGCAATAAACAAACAAAAGGCTAAATCTCAATATATCATGCAAACAATTTCACTGGCACGTTTCTAAGTGTCACTGCTCCATTGAATCAGTCGCTTCTCAAAGTGAAGCAAGGCACGCCAGAGTCAATTAAACATGCAAGCCCAAAATATATTTTTTCGCTGAAAAGTAGATAATAAGGGACTGAAAAGCCATAGGCATGCGTGGGTTCATTCACTTTAGCAAAATTAATGATATCCAAATGTTCTCCATGTTATACAAGCTACAGCCTAAGCATTAATTGTTCTCCATTGTGCATTGTTTTTATTTTTTCAACTGTTCTTTCGAATGGGTCACCCTGTGGCACTTGTATCCAGATGATGTCATCATCATTTTCCTAGTCATCAGGATGCCAAGCACTTTGGTCGATAGACGACTGACAGTGCTGATATAGCCGTTGTTTGAAATGGTACTTTGTCTCCATCTTGCGGTGGAAAACCGTAGTTTCTGCGATGGCACCGTATCACCGTTGTGGGTTAAAGAAAACCGTACTGATTACGGCAAAACCGTAGTACTTGGCAGGTATGTAGTTCCAAGACGAATGATCGTTGTCAAACGGAACTGAAGCATAGTCATTGGGAGAAGACACACTATGAAAGCCCGAAAGATACTGAAGCAGTTTTCAGCTGCATACTTTTCAGTTTTGCTCCAAATTGTTTAAGTCACATTTTTGCAGATGTTGTATCCATTCAAATGGGTGATTACAAAGTTGAGCACATACTACTCGAAGAAAACGCGAATGAGGACTGCGTCATGTAAAATGTGAGCCATATATTTCTACACGCCAGCACCATGGTAACCATACTCTTGAGATCAGTGACAGGTGGCAACACACACATCTTTTTGTCATGTTGTCATCTGTGGTGATGGACTGCATTCACTTGACATTGTTCCTCAAGGATTAAAAGAAAATTGAGGGACCTTAAATTGACACACATGATACAGAAAGAGGCAGCAGAGCGGCGCAGTGGATTGCGCGTGTGTTCTGAGGTCATGAGATCGAACCTCCTGTGAGTTTGCATGTTCTCCCCATGCTTGCATGGATTCCCTCTGGGCACTCCGGTTTCCTCCCACATTCCAAAAACATGCATGTTAGGTTAATAAGCCGGTCCAAATTGTCCCCAGGTGTGAATGCGAATTGTCTTGTGTGCCCTGCGACTCGCTGGCAGCCAGTTCAGGGTGCCCCCTGCCAACTGCCCGAAGATGGCTGGAATGGGCTCCAGCAACCCCCGCAACTCTACTGAAGATAAGCGGTGCAGAAAATGGATGGATGTAGACAGAAAGAAAAAAGTAGCATTTTTGATTGTGTTTAAATCACATTTGAAAATTGAGGACTTGATTTGTGGGTGAACACATTAAAATATCCGTATGTTGTAAATACTAAATCAAAACCCCTTCTGGGAACCTTCGCTTTTTGCACCTATTATGCATTATATCAATAATGTCGTTAAAAACACAAACTAATTTCACGTGAAGGACGTCATAAAGATTTCCAGACGTCACCGTGGTGTTTTTTTATTTAGAATGCATGCGTTGCTGTAATAGAGCAGCTCACGGTTTTTCTGCGTGCAGCCACAAGAAAAGAATAAGCTGCATCATATTTACAACTGCAGTGATGAAAATGTAGCTTGTTTTCTTTCCTTTTATTGCCTTTTGGTGGCGAGCAGGCCAAAAACAAAACTCGTAAAAAAAGACTTACTGTGCAGACTCCGGTGGGGTAGTGCTCTTTCACGTATGCACTGAGAGCGCTGTCGCAAGTATCTCTCCAATTTTTAAGCAAAATGTCGCCATCGTATGACTGCACGTCGCTCACTTCTTTCCGAAGGTGATCGAAGAGGAAGGTCAAGTTGTTGCGAGGGTCCAGGAAGCGACCCTTGCCCAGGTCACCGTGCTCTGTAATCAGGACCTGGAGATAAAAAGTGGGGTGCATTATTATTATTATTATTATAATACAGTGGTACCCCTACAAGCAAATTCAATTGGTTCCAGCAGTGACGTTGTTATAATGAAACCGTTGAAAATCAGAACACGTTTTTCTATTGAAATGAATTGACCAATTCTGTTATCGATTTTTGTCAACCAAAATGTTCAGGCCTAATGGATTGATAAAGGGCTAGTTGTAGTCTCTGCAACACTCCCTTTTGGACACATGTTTACCAGAGCTAAGTAATTTTACTGTGGACAAAAACATACAAATGAAAATACTTGGACGTTGTGTGTGTTATTTTTAAATTTATTTTAAATAAAGCCTGCAGTTGACAAAGGTTATTGGTATTGGTTGCAAAAAGCAAGATTTTATCAGTTGTCAGTCAAAAAAAGCAACAATAATCGTGTATCTATTATTGGCATATTCAGAGAAGAAAAATTGGCAATGCAGTTATTGAAGAAAAAAAAAAATAAAGTACTGGTGACATACCGGTTCATCAAAGCCGTCCAGTCTGGCAGGAGTGAACTGATCCATGTTATACTGGGCAAAAGATCTGGATAAATATATAAAAATACAATTAGAATCGCCATCATGGCACTGTATGAGTGAACAGTACTTACTCCGATCCTTCCTCCCTGAGGAGCGTATCATTGTCAAGAAGAAGCCGCACATCTATAAAGACAAAAAAATAATGCTTGCTGGTAAATATACAAGACCGATCTTAAGGGATATTTTCGAAATTATGAAATCATTACAAAGTAGTGCTGTATCGGGTACATCGGGGATGAACAAAGTATCTATCTATCTATCTATCTAAATCCCGGGCTATTATGTTGTTTACAGATATTTTTTTTCCGGCCGTTATCAGTACGATAATCAACATGCATCCCTAACATTGTTCACACACAAACATTGTCAGTTTCAAACATTTTTAATATAATTTTTAATTAATGGTTGAAGTGATCAGTAGCTTATTAGAGTTTCTGCTTTTTTAAGTTAGCCTTAAGTGAGAATTTTGCAACGTAAAACCTGATTTCACTGCTTGTTGGGGTGATCGCGGTTTCTTGTATTTGTTATATAATTTTGGTTATTTCTGTGGCTAATGAATGACTGACTTACTTAAAACCTATACCTAAAATTGAGCTGTCCTACCATTAAAGACCTCGTTGAACTCTCCTGGGGGGGCACGGGTCACAAAGTTGGCTGCAATGCGAACCTATTCGAACAAAAATAGATACACAGTGTGACATTATCTTTAAGGTGAACTGCAGAATTAAAAACAAACATCACATGAAATCCACTTTAAATTGGTCGAACATGAAGTCATGCACGCATTTTTTTATTTTATTTATTAAAAGCGTGCAATTAGGACAAAGCTGATTATGTGATATTGCAAATGCTTGTTTGAAATTGATTTCTTTATCGAAGTGACATTGTGTAACAGTTAAGTGTTTGTTGTGGCTTCGAATGGAGCTGAAGCAGTGTGTGTTCAAAGAAGACCCACTACAGATGCCCATACTATACAATTAAGCATAATTGTATAGCCTACTTCCATATTTTCTATAGTGAACAGCAACAGGACATGAAAACTTAAATTAATTCCCAACAGCAACTACAAAAGACCGAACCAGCTAGATAAACTTGGGTGAGGCTGAGAAGAGCCAGTAGCTGAAGTTGGTTAGAGATGGTGTAAGTCGCTAACATAAATGGCTACCTGGAGAAGCCAGTGTAATACAGTAATCCCTCGGTTATCGCGGTTAATGGGGACCAAAACCACCCGCGAAAAGTGAAAATCCGCCCCTTCAAAAATGCTTTAAAAAAATATATATTATTATTTTATTTATTTATTTATTTTTAGACCTGCGAAGCTCTGAACCCGCGAACGTGGAACCACAATTTAGCGGCGCCCCTCAAAAATGCTTACAAAAATTTTTAATTTTTTTTTCTCTTCTTTTTTTAAATTATTTTATTTTATTATTATTATTTTTTAGACCTGCAAAGCTCTGAACCCGCGAACGTTGAACCGAGAAGTAGCGATGTCCTACTGTATTGAATTTATCAACCATCAGGACCCTGAATCACTGAACTGAGCTTTATTTACAGCTAGCACTAAAAGCTATTGGAGAACAAAAGCATTCAGCCAAGTTGCTAATGTGAATGATTAAGAGAAGGATAACGTGGAAAGAATGTGGAAGATGACAAACGCTGGATGCCTGGAACACAGGACTCTCCATCAATAACAGTAGAGGCCAGCGGCCAGCCATAGCCCGCATCCAACTGGCCAACATTGAGTGGCTTGAGAAAGTGACAGGGGTAAAAATGGCCTTAATCACAAGACTTGCCGATGTTCGTTTTAATGGCCTTCTGTGGACGGTGAGTGACACGGAAGGACAAAGCAAGCTTTTTTTGCTCAAAACAGCTAACAACAACAGTGGCTAGCGGTGAGCTATAACCTGCTGCCAAGTGATGAATAGAATAGAATAGAATTGAATATATCTTTATTGTCATTGTTACAAAATGGGTTAACATATTGTGACAACGAAATTGTAGAACGTGAGTAATTAGAAAATGAAAATAATGTCAAAAATGATGCAGAAATCACAGAACTTAGTGACAGTCACTTGCATGACCAGCTTTGCAAACAAGTAGCTAACATGAGTGTTTAGAGAAAGAAACTAGGGTGAAAAAAAATCAAATATGCCTGGTTCACGGGACTCGGCGACCATCACGTGCAGGGTTAAGTCTTGTGCAGTAAGCTGTAAGTACTAAAAGCATCGCTAGGACAAGCTACCTTCGCAAATTGGTCATTTAGGCTTCTGTAATTGTGAGATGGCAGCCAAGCAAGTTAGCTTTTTCAAGTTATGTAAATCAACAACAAATGTCTAGACCAGTGTTTTTCAACCAGTGTGCTGGGGGCACATTAGTGTACTGTTTAATGTGCTGCAGGATATTACCCAATTTTATCCTTGCTTTCTTCCAGTGATCAGTTGGGTAATTGTAACATTCATTCATAGCAGTAGGTTACAGCAGATTAATAGAATTTCGTTTTATTTTTATGAACCAACTTTCAGTTGACGATGTAACAGAGAGAAATAGTTTTAATAACTTTTTTGTTTGACAAAGCTGTTTAAGATTGTACTTCAGAGGAAAACAAACCCGATGAAGCAAAAATGACCAACCAAACAATATAAAGATTTGTAATGATAAAGAAGTGCGGGTAACCAAAATTAATATCCTGTGTTAATTTCACATGCACAGTGACCATAAATCATAGAAACAACTTTATATTGTAAATTTAGGCAACATGACAATTTATGCTTTGATAATAACCATGAAAATGGTGCCGGAAATTCTGGTCTAGACCTCGGAGTTGCTTACAATGTGTTTATGGCACAGTGCACGTGTTTTATTTCAATTAAAAGTGTTTATATAAATAAATAAAGTATTTTACATCACTAAGGGTATTTTTCTAATGCACACTGTGGCTTCAATAAACTTCCTTGCAGGTGCTGACATTTCGGTGTTCGCAGTCACATTAGGAGTCTGCAAGCCACAAACGGGACTTTGATGGCCACGTAATAAAAGAAACAAGTAAGAAACCTAATTGTTGGGAGTTTGCAACCTTATTTGTTTCTTTGTCGGAAAACGAACGACTCAAAATGAAGACTTGAAGCAGTAAGTCATGTGAGGATATTTGAGATGCAACAGTATCCTTCTCACCCGAGAAAACCTTCGGGTTGGCTGACAAGGCTGAATAACAAAGACTAACACAACACATAAATGTTTAACATAATACTATTTCAATTCTCGCGTAATTTAACACGTAGATCTCAGACATAACCAAGAGAAATACATTCCGTTAGCTGGGCCATAAGCGTAATGTAGCTTAAGAAATGCTGTCAAAGTCGGCCCTGCACCACGGTTTTTTACATAATTTGACCAACGTTTGAACTTTACTTTTTTTAAAGATAAAGGCAAAGCATGATGGATAAAATAATTGGAAACAATTCAAACCTTTTCCACCTCTGACAAGGGCTCCTCAAAGTCGGCCATCTTTGCTCATTGTGACCCCACCTACTCGAATCGATTCATTCCGAAAAAAAGTGGCGTCTTGTGTCCCAGAAAAGAAAAAGAAAACAAACAATAAATTGAGCAGATTTAATTATGACTTAAAACTTATTGGTTGGTGATAGTGGTTTTCTACTCGGGAATATTATAGACTATTTTATTACTTTCGATTATTTATTGTGATATGAACTATTCAAAATAAAAGTTAGCGATTACAAATTCAGTACATTACGGTAAATTTTTAAGCGCATCTTATAACCACAGAAAATAAAAACATATATTGAACAATATACCGCATTTTAACATGTATTTAAGCAGCTATTAAAACAACTTAACACGTATATATTTTATTGTGAATGACATCAAAGGAACTCGTTTTGATAACGCCACTTTTTTAACACACTTTTTAATGTCTATTGTCTAGCCATGGCTTTAAAATGCAAACATTCTTAAAATTAAACTTTTACAATCATGAAGTCAAAAAAGTATGGTCGATTTTGTATCGCAAATTAGGGATGATAACATTTATGAATATATAAAGTAGTATACAATGAGACACTTGTTCGATAACCTTACTCATTCCTTCGGCGTGCTTTCAATGACTGTCACGATAAAGCCATAGTGTAACAGAGGAAAAGGCAATTCAAAACAAAACTTTGGTATCACGCAATGAACACAGTATTATCTATTTACAATTACAATTCAAGACTAATTTTTTAAATGTGTTAAAATATGCAGTACTTTTGTCACTTATTTCTGCCATTATTTTCAACACCATTTAGTTCAGGTTTGTTTTAATGTGAAAAACATTTGTGTAACTGCATCTGGTTCGCCAGTGAAATGTGACTATCATTGCCGAGTCATGCAGACATAGATGAAAAATCATTCAAAATAAAATGTTTAATTTAAAATTAAACAATGTTTGACCGAGTTTTAATCAGAAATTACAACTACATGATGTTATAAAGTATGGTGTGATTCCCAGAATTAAAACAGACTTTCATCATTATAACATTATTTAGTTTGAGAATATTGGGCTGTTATTTTGACAGAACCTCGAGCACTGGTATGTTATTGTGACTGAGATTAAAGGAACTTTTTTTTTGTGCCGCTGTTTCAGGAAGTATCAACGACGTCCAACCATGGTGTCACAGGTATAATTAATCATGTTTTCGTGACCATAACCTAGTAAATCTAGGTTTATAAATGTACAAGTATCGGTGGTGGTAGTTCTGCATTTGGTCAATGGACTTGATTTTTTAACTGTGTTCTACTTCCGTGTCTTAAACGAGGAGGGCTTTTTTCTACACAGTTCCGTTATATCTCCAGCAAAACTGTATTTACATAATGAACTTTTGAAACAAAATAGTAAAGTTATTACTACCTCTAAGTAACGTGTATATTACAAAGTAACATTTTATACATGTAAAGGCAAAATGAAACATTTGTTTACCTTCGGTGTTACGTGATTGAGCTAGTGGAGTGGAGTAGCGGGTGGATGCAGAAGGGAAGAGGAAACTGTAGATTAAACATAGATGTCCACTTGCAATGCCTGTGATGCCATTACACGACTTTTTTGCTATAATGACATACTTATTCTTAGTAAATGACCTGATTGTTAAACGGTTAGGGCCATTTTTCTTGTAAAGGTAACAATGTGTGTGCCCTTTTGGAACCTATGTTTCCATAATTATCACGTTTTTGTTTCTCCTTTCAGCATCTTTGCAAGTAATGGGACCCGTAGCTCATAAATTAAATTAAAAAAGAAAATCTCAAGCACATTACTGCTCTTTTCGAAGCTAACTTGAGAGAAAAGGGATCATTGTGATATTTAGTTTAGCCAATGGCATATCTGCATCTTCATTATGCCGTTACGTAAACCAATAGCAGACCAGCATTGTCTTTGATGTCGACCTATAGCAGACAGGCATCCTTGTTACGTAACTACACAAGCACAAACGCTGCAAAGTTTTTTTTTTTTTAATAAAAGTCCACTGGAAATGATTTGTGGGTCCAATGTCATATAGTGGGGAAAATGTTGTATGGGACAGAAAACCATCTTATTCCACACTGTAATGGAAAACGTATAGTATTTCTTGCAGCATTTTTTTACCAATTGCAGGCTTTTGATGCTAGACTTAGTGAGACCGGAGAAAAGTATGTTGTACAATACATTAGAAAATATATACTATGTACAAAATGTATAGTATAAATAATGGTACATGAGAGTAATCGAGACGAGAGAAAATCCAAGTCCCGAATATTTCCAGAAGATAGCACTAGGATGGCTCTAGCGCTTACTGCCAGCATCAGCTCGTCCCAGTTAGTGCGTTCATTTTCTATGTTTAATTACGTGTTTTAATGATCAGGAAAATGTGATTTATAGCTATTTAGTGTTAACTTGGATACTTTTGGCAGGCTGGGAAGAAATTAATTGGTTTTCAGTCATTTTGTATCGGTAAAATCTGCTCGACATTTTAACAATTCTAGATATGAAAATACTATTTTGACTGAAAGTGTCGTGTGCACAATCTTCTTATCTACTGGATCCAAAATAAACAGCACACATTTGCAAAAGCAGCAAGAGGAAGCGACGTTCATTCTGAACAAAATCAAGAAACAGCAGCTTAACCAATGAGAACACAACTCCAAGGCTAGTCCAGGAGGGAGCAAACTACAGCCAACGGACCTCGTTAGGCTTTGTAATTCGGTCCGTCAAACAGAAATGTTAAATATCACATGGTATTTATCCAAAACGGTTAAAAAAAAAAAAAACATACCCCCTTGGATTTGACGACACTGCCCTACGATATTTTCACTCTACAATGTGGAGTACGAGTTTTTTTTAGTCCCCTCTTTATGGCTTTTTCCTCACTATATAAAATCAACAATTTATTTTGCGTGCCCCAAAACGTACAAATTCAAACTGTATGACGATAACGTCTCTATGATGCCTCCCTGCTATTGGTCGAGGTCATGTTAAGTCAAGACCATAAAGTCATGAGCTGAATGGTTGAAGCTATCTAAGTTCACCTGCTGTCGCATGAAATACGCTTTTGTATCAGAAAATTACTGGTATTTGAGGGTTGTTTTTATGTGCAGTTACTTCAAAGAAATTGAAAAAAAAATCCATCCTACAAAATGGTGGTCTGCTATTAGTTTGCATCACAGCATCATGAAAATATGAATATCTTACTGGCTGAACTAGATAGATAGATAGATAGATACTTTATTAATCCCCGAAGGGAAATTCACACTACCTACCTCCCACAATGCCCTTTTCTTCATTCAGAAACTCGTGTGCTTCGTAAATACTGTGAATTAACGATACAACACTGTTCTTGTACTGAAATTATTAGCTATGGGTCTCAAGACTTGCAGTGATGCTAACGGGAGAAGCAAAAACATGATAATCATGGGAACAAAGCTTGTGAAAATAAAGAAATGACAAAAAGGCACCCATCGCTAAGTCACGTCACACCAGGAGATCTCACAACTCACTGTCATTGTACCCGAGTGAGACCTTGTCTAGAGAAGGGACTGCACAATACACAAAGAGGTAAGTATTAGTTTCAGGAGCGAGCAGCAGCAAGTCAACTGCAGGAGAGAGAGTGGGAAAGGTGAGAGGAGAGAGAGTGGGAAAGGTGAGATGGCACAACATTCATTTGGACAGGTAACTTAAAATTAGTTTTACCTGGTTATATCAGTATTATTTTCCCCCCATTTTATTAACACTCCACTTATTGAAACATGAATATTTTGTTTGTTTGTTTGTTTGTACATGATTCAATTGTTTGTTTGTTTGTACATGATTCAAATTGAATCTTTTCTTCCGGCGCCGTCACGAATGGCAGCCACTCCAGCAGCTCCCGTGTTATTTTCGATTGTTCTCGATTGTTCTCAGCTCAGGGATGCTGCTGGAAATGTGAATTTCCCTTCGGGGATGAACAAAGTATCTATCTATCTATCTATCTATCTACCAAACGTATAAAAAAGTCATTTTTCATCAGATATATTTACTGACTAAAAGCCGCATGTGCCCACATTGAAACATGAACGTGCGCCACCCCATGGACTTGGACTGCGGACTTTAATGATGACGCAGCAAGGCTTTAGGGCTAGGACCTTAGCTTGGCCTTTGGGCTGAGAGTAAGTGTCCCGGCTCCTAGGCTTTGTAGCGTATTGTGAACTGACCGATAACGGATAATGGATAATGAATAACGAAGATAGAACAATAACCCTTAAAAACCCCAAACCCCATGAGATATTTACAAAGAAAAACGGTATACAGAAAGAGTTTTCATAATATACTGTACCGTAACCCCTCTACGTTCCTGCGTCCCGCCGGTGGTCCGCCTGGCTATTGATAAACATACAAGTCTGTATAATGTCACTAGTCAAGTATTATTGGACATTTTTAACTCTTGGGATTGAAAATATGAGGACCATTTCAAAATATACTCATCATAAAGTTGGCGTAACTCACCAGTACGTCCCCTGGCTGTCTTCAACTTCTTTGAATGTCGGCGAAAATTGCTTAGTTACATCAAGGACAAGCCATAGAATCAAACAGTGTAAAATATTTACTCCAAAACGCCCAATAATGTGAACAGATGAATTAGAATTTGCCTTAAACATTTCTGCTTTGTTGGACGTTGCTTCTTGTAATCCGTTTGTTTCGCCACATTATTTCCATTTACAAATCCGCAGACTCTTAAAATTATTCCAAATATAGTAGTTAGTGCGTCCCTTCCGATTGACACCTTTTCCATGACGAGGGTCTGTTCATGCTAGTTTTAGTCATGTACAGGGCGCAAAGTTAGATTAAACTTGTGTCTTCCTCGACACATATATTCCATCTGTTTCACTCTTACCTTTAGTTTTCAAGCGCCCCTGGCGGCCGTTAGAAAACATGCATGAATTAGCTGCATCATTGCATAAGCCGCAGGATCGAAAGCTTGGGAATTTCTTTTACGGCTTATAGTCCGAATTTTACGGTATTTCTTTTTTGATTTAGAAATATACACTTAAAAGTAGTACTCACTACACACTATTTTGTTGTTTTTATGTTCTTATCTAGGTTACAGGGGTTTCAGAATACATAAGCTACAATTTACCGTATCTCCTGCTATACGACAACTTCATTTTGCGATCCCCACTTCTACTGTACTAAAAACAATGTTTTGATCTAGTGCCACTCTTGTCCCCAGCGTCCATTTGTGTGTCTTCTGCCACCTAATAATGATATATTATACTTAAATTTGTGTTGTTTTCCCGAAAAACTGCCAATTTTACATCCTTTTGAGTTGTTGTCCTGTGTGTTGTCAGGTAATAACCAACCCAGAAGAAATCTCCCGACTCTATCGACAGCTCAGCTTCTTCCCATCACTCACTAGGGCCGATGTGGGGCCCGTTATCACCTCTCAGTACGGAGGCAAATACAGCAACATCTACACAGGTGAAACAGTGAAAAAAAAAAAAAAGAGAAGCGCATCCCTCTTTACAGGTGCTAAAAATCCTTTAAAAAAATGTTCATTTTATTTTGTGTTGCCATGGTTTGGAAAGTGGGTGAAGTATTTGTAAATATAAAATGTAAATGGTCTGCATCTCTATAGCGCTTTTCAAGTCAATGAAGACCTCCCAAAGTACTTTATAATGTGCTTCACACTTTTCCCTTTTACACACTAATTGTTGTCATTTCCATATTTCTTGACAGTTTGACTTGATACATGTTATGACGAAAAATAAAACAAGTATGCTTAAAAATGATGTCGAAAACGCCTGCTCTTTCCTTGTGATTAATGACATCTGTCATTATGGCGTTGTCATGTAAAGCGTCACTGCCCCCTACTGGTTGCATCCAAGCAACTTTAAAGTCAAGCAAGATCACAAAACAATTTTAGCTTTTAACTCACTGTTTAGATTTAAATTCAAACAACACAGAATCCCTGAAAATGCAATATAGTTAAATATTAATACAAAATAACCCCAGTGGTACGATAAAAACTAAAATGAAAAAATTAACTATTTGCAATATTTCTTTTAACCAATTCATACACAGAGCCTCTAAAAACACGCAAAAAAATTATAAATAAAAATATGCAAAACAATTTATTATTTTTTTTAAATTGTTATTATTTTTTAGACCCGGTTAATGGGGACCAAAACCACCCACGAAAAGTGAAAATCTGCAAAGTAGCGACGCCCCTTCAAAAATGCTAAAAAAAAAAAAATATATTATTTTATTTTTTTGTAATTATTTTATTTTATTATTATTATTATTTTTTAGGCCCGCGAAGCTCTGAACCCGTAAACGTGGAACCACGAAGTAGCGACCCTTCAAAAATGCTTTTAAAAAATATATATATATTACTATTTTTTTTTTTTTTAATTATTTTATTTTATTATTATTATTTTTTAGGCCCACGAAGCTCTAAACCCGCGAACGTCGAACCGTGAAGTAGCGAGGTCCCACTGTATATATATATATATATATATATATATATATATATATATATATATATATATATATATATATCTCATCTCATCTCATTAGCTGCACCGCTTATCCTCAGTAGGGTCGCGGGGGTGCTGGAGCCCATCCCAGCAATCATCGGGCAGTGGGCAGGGGACACCCTGAACTGGTTGCCAGCCAATCGCAGGGCACACAGGGACGGACAACACGCTCGCTCATTCACACCTAGGGACAATTTGGACCGGCCAATCCACCTGAAATGCATGTCTTTGGAATGTGGGAGGAAACCGGAGTGCCCGGAGGAAACCCACGCAAGCACGGGGAGAACATACAAAGTCCGGTAGCTGGATTTGAACCCACACAGGAGGTTCCCAAGACCTTAGAACTGTGCCGCACACGTGCTAACCACTGTGCCGCCGTGCTGCCCCTGTATATATGTATATATATATATATATATATATATATATATATATATAATATATATATATATAATATATGCTGTGAAAGGATAGTGGGATTGTGGACGCGTTCTTAAGGATGGGCTGGGCACCCGTATGATGCGGCAGGGGTAAACCAGTGAAAGCGGTCGGGCCCTACTGTTGAACAAAAGAGTGTGTTGTGTCACCCTGACCTGAGTGACATGGCCGCTTTCTGGTGTCCCGTTTCGTCTGGAGCGACGAAAGTATGACCAATTTAGGTGCCGAAGTGCCTAACTTGTTTGGGTGTTTGGGCAATTGGGTTGGCCATGGTCCAAAATTTTTTGTGTGTGTTTTTTTGCTATTTTTTTTCCCTTTTATTTTCTTTGTTATTGTATGTGTTGTCTTGCTGTTGGTCACCCCTCTTGAGGGATATGACCAAGGTGTATATATATATATAATATATATATATATAGTGCAGCTGGGTTGTCAGCGCGCAGCCCAACAGGCGCAGAAGTCTAAGGTTCAAGTCCACCAACCGCGGCCTTCCTGTGTGGGGTTTGCATGTTCTCCCCGTGCCTGTGTCGGTTTCCTCCGGGCACTGTGGTTTGCTCCCACATTCCAAAAACGTGCATGTCAGGTTAATTGGCTGGTTTAAATTGTCCCTAGAATATGCGAGTTGTTGCCTGTGTGCTCTGCGACTGGCTGGCAACCAGTTCAGAGTATCCCCTGCCCACTGCTTGCTAGAATATAATAAAATAGAATTTACTTTTATTGTCATTCTTTGTAACCATGCACACAGAATGAAATGTCGATACACCTGACCCGTACAGATAAACTGTAGCGAGCCGATGCAGCCGCAGCCAAACAGGGCGCAGCCATTTTAGTCATTAGGTGACCAAACCCCCCAATTCCAACCCTTAATGCCAAGCGCCAAGCAGGGAGGCAATGAGTACCAATGTTGTAAGTCTTGTGAAAGGATAGTGGGATTGTGGACGCGTATATATACCAGTCTCGGAGCGGGCACCCTACCATCCAGGCTACCGAGCTGGTACTCCCGCCACCCTCGTAAGGCTAAGCGGTGCAGAAAATGAATGGATGGATATATACTGGACTGTCTCAGAAAATTAGAATATTGTGATAAAGTTCTTTATTTTCTGTAATGCAATTAAAAAAACAAAAATGTCATACATTCTGGATTCATTACACATCAACTGAACTATTTCAAGCCTTTTATTATTTTAATATTGCTGAATTTGGCCTACAGCTTAAGAAAACTCAAAAATCCTATCTCAAAATATTAGAATATCATGAAAAAGTATACAAGTAGGCTATTCAACTAATCACCTGAATCATCTAATTAACTCGAAACACCTTGCGAGGTTTCCTGAGCCTTAAAAACACTCAGCTTGGTTCAGTAAACTACATCACAAGTATGGGGAAGACTGCTGATCTGACTGCTGTCCAGAGGACCATCATTGATACCCTCCATCAGGAGGATAAGACACAAAAATACATTTCTCAAAGAGCAGGCTGTTCACAGAGTGCAGTTTCAAAGCATATCCACAAAAAGTCTGTTGGAAGGGAAAAATGTGGCCGGAAACACTGCACAACCAAGAGAGATGACCGCAGCCTTAACAAAATTGTGAAGAAGAGCCGCTTCCAGAATTTGGGGGAGCTTCAAAGACAGTGGACTGAAGGTGGAGTCCAGGTATCAAAAGCCACAGTTTACAGACGTGTCCGGGAAATAGCCGTATTCCCATGGTCAAGCCACTTCTGAACTCAAGACAACGGAAGAAGCGTCTGACTTGGGCTATGGAGAAGAAGCACTGGACAGTTGCAGAGTGGTCCAAAGTCCTCTTTTCAGACGAAAGCAAGTTTTGCATTTCATTTGGAAGTCAAGGCGCCAGAGTCTGGAGAAAGGCTGGAGAGGAGCAAAATCCAAGTTGCTTGAAATCCAGTGTGAAGTTCCCACAGTCAGCAATGGTTTGGGGAGCCATGTCAGCTGCTGGTGTTGGTCCACTGTGTTTCATCAAGTCCAGAGTAAATGCAACTGTGTACCAAGAGATTTTAGAGCACTACATGCTTCCATCTGCTGAAAAGCTCTATAGAGATGAGGATTTCATTTTCCAGCATGATCTGGCACCTGCCCACAGTGCCAAAACCACCAGTAACTTGTGCACTGACCATGGCATCACTGTCCTTGATTGGCCTGCTAATTCCCCTGACCTGAACCCCATCGAGAATTTGTGGGGTATAGTTAAGAAGAAGATGAAAGACACCAGACCTGCAAATGCAAATGAGCTGAAGGCCGCTATCGAAGCATCCTGGGCATCAATAACACCCCAGCAATGCCACAGGCTGATTGCCTCCATGCCACGCCGGATTGATGCAGTAATCCGTGCAAAATGATTCCCAACCAAGTACTGAGTGCATAAATGGACATTTTCAAATGTTTGATTTAGTTTTGCTGTTATAAAATTATTTTTTTACTTGGTCTGAGGAAGTATTCTGATATTTTGAGATAGGATTTTTGAGTTTTCTTAAGCTGTAGGCCAAATTCAGCAATATTAAAATAATAAAAGGCTTGAAATAGTTCAGTTGATGTGTAATGAATCCAGAATGTATGACATTTTTGTTTTTTTAATTGCATTACAGAAAATAAAGAACTTTATCACAATATTCTAATTTTCTGAGACAGTCCAGTATATGTATGTATGTGTGTATGTATGTATGTCTGGCTATTTTAAAATTGGTTGGATGATCTGAAACCTTTTTGAGTGATAAATATGCAAAGAACACTGAATTCAGAAATGGGGCAAATGCTTTTTTACTGTACTGTATGTGCTAGCAGCAAGATTGTCACTTTATTTTAGCGATCAAAGTAAAAAATAAATATGTAATTTTGATGGGTGCTGGAGTTTTTAAAATTTGCTTTGAAAATCCTAAAAAAAGGGCTTGAATTTGGCCATGTGAAAGGTGTACCAACCCTGTTGCTCACTCTAGAGATATTCTGCAGAATGGAGCCAGCGCAACCTGGAGAGGAACGAGAACGTCAAGTTCTGCAAACAATACATTGTGTTCCACGACGACAAGTCGGTGGTGTTCTCTGCGCCTTCAGGAAACTGCACCGAAGTCCAAGGAGTGTATGTATGGATTGCGCTTTTTTATTGCTGTATGCTTTTGTATAAAAACTTGCTTTTCTCCCCTGTCAGATTGCTTAGTAAAGATTCCCCATCTGGAGAAATGAAGGCTGTTGTCAGAAAAAGCACAG
The DNA here is from genome assembly GCF_059441175.1 of Urocampus carinirostris. Lineage (NCBI taxonomy): Eukaryota > Metazoa > Chordata > Actinopteri > Syngnathiformes > Syngnathidae > Urocampus > Urocampus carinirostris. The sequence continues at coordinate 62,609,626 of NC_142351.1, forward strand.
TAAAGGGGGAGGAGAACCAATTTATTGAGGTGTGTTTATTGTTTTCAATACATCATTGGCATACACTTGGGAAATTAAAACACTCTCCTGTTTTTTTAGGGGGCGTGAGGGTTATGTTTTAGAAAATGTTTGGGTCGGTTTGAATGTTGTTTTTCCTTCTTTTTGGATCATTTTTAATATAAATCAGTTTTAAACAATATATTTTTGCTCATTTTGAATTTTTTTTTCAGTTTTATGTATTTTTGTCCCTTTTTTCTCTCTTTAAAATTATTATTTTTGGTTATTTGAATCATCTTTTTCCTTTTTTCCTGTGTTAGGTTGCTAAGTAACAGTATTCCAAAACATTTTTTGTCTATTTTTAAAAGGTATTTTTGTTGTTTTTGAAAGGTAATTTTCTTAAATTGTTAAAAATACTTAGGTCCTTTTTTGGGGAATATTTTTTTTCAATTTTTTGAAAACATTATTTTTCAGTATTTTCTTTTCCCTTTCATGAAAATACACGTGTTAGTTTAAGGTAATTTTTTTTGCCTTTTTGAAATATTTTTGTCTTTTTAGAAAATAATTTAAAAAAAAAACATTTATTGTCTGATTTTTTTTTAAAGTTGAATTATTGTTTTCTTTGCTGATTTTTTTTCAAAATATTTTTGATCTGTTTATCAAAATTGTAGAAATTCAGCTTTTTCAAACTTTTTTTTTTCAGTTTTTTTAAATCGTTTTGTGTCTGTTTTTGAAAAAAAATGTTGTCTTCTCCAAAATACTTTTTTTCCCCCTCTTTCAAACTATTTTGTTTGATTGTTGAGGATTTTTTTTTAATTCAAAAAAATATTTTGTTAAAATATATTTCTGTTGTTACTTTTCAAAAAAAGTACTTTTTTGTTTTAATAAAATGAATTTTTTTCAGGAAAAAAAATATCCAGATTTTTTTTCTAAATATTTCTTTGTCTTTATTACCAGTATTCAATGTTTTTCAAATAATTATGTCTTTTAATAGATTTACAATACTGTTTTAAAAATATATTTATTCTTCTTTTACCCCGCAACCCTAGTGTGGATAAGCAGCACAGAGAATGAATGGATGGATATTTCTCTTTTATAAAAAAAAAATCTGTATTTTTACACCCATTAGGCGCACTGTTTTAAAGGGCGCTTATGGTTAGAATTATTTTTTTGTCAGCTCATATGGCGCACTGGCCTATTAGACGCGAGTCTCATTTGCCTTTAATACAGCAACAAGTGTGCATATAAAAAAAGCACACAAAGTAAAACAACAGAATAAAACAAAATTGTAAAATCAAAAACAAAAAAAAAACAGTTTGGGATTTACATTTTTACACAAAGCCCTCGAACTCTTCATCTTCTCGGACATGAATAGCTGCGCCAAAGCTTCATTTTCTGAGTCACTTTCCGTGCCGTGTGGTCCTTAGGAAATTCTGCCGGCTTTTGAAAACGATCGAACGACAATCCAAGTAGAAACGCCAGCCCAAGCGTCCACAATCCATTCGTAAATTGTAGCGTAACCCGCCCGGCGCCCACTCTGTGAAACTGTGTACCCCTTCAGTCATCCAGCGCTCCCACGTCTCACCTTTAGCGGTCGGTGATGTGCCGAGAATCGTCTCCCCGCCGAGAATTGGCTCCCCGCTGAGAATTGTCTCCCCGCCGAGAATTGTCCCCACTTGTGGAAGCTTGCACGGTATCTGTTTATTCAAGTCAAATACAATTTTTCATGTGTTACGCCTCGTTTGATGACAAGAAATCAGAAACGTTCTCCTGTTATATCTGTTGATCATTTGACAGTTCATTTCAGCGTGATAAGCTTTATGGTAGAGCCTATAACATTTTTAATTCCAGTCATATTGGGAATAAAATGCAAAATAAAGATGCTACTTGCTCAAATGCGCATTACCGTTTTATTGCATTCCCAACAAATAAGAGACGAAATGTTTTGTGACAGGGCGGCACGGCGGCTGGGTTTTTAGCGCGCAGCCCCACTGTGCAGAGGTTCAGGGTTCAAGTCCAGCTACCGCAGCCTCCCCGTGTGGAGTTTGCATGTTCTCCCCATGTCTGCGTGGGTTTCGTCCGGGCACTCCGGTTTCCTCCCACACTCTAAAAACATGCAAGTCAGGTTAATTGGCCGGTCCAAATTGTCCCTTGATGATAATAAGCGAGTGAGTTGTCTGTCTCCTTCTGCGCTGCGACTGACTGGCAACCAGTTCCGGGTGTCCCTTGCCCACTGCCCGAAGAGAGCTGGGATGGGTTCCAGCACCTCCGCAACCCTACTGAGGATAAGCGGCGCAGAAAATGGATGGATGTTTTGTGACATGTTCGCCATTGCATTCCTAAAAAGTGAGAAACCAAGTGGTTTTATGGTTTTGGTGACATAGTGCGAATTACGTGTACACGCTCCTGCTGGGGGGGGGCAGTTCTTAGCACAACACCGGTTGACACCGATGTCTAGCGGTTGAAGGTCCTTCGTCAGCTGCCAGATAATAGCAAGAACGGAGTTCATTTGCTTCATTGTTTTTTTACATCGGCCGTCAGATGGGCACCCATAGAGTCACAAATCAAGAGCGAAAGGGCGGCATGAAAAAAAAAACACCTGGTCTTATGACATAAACATCCCTCAGCCATCTCTGTGTGATAGGGCGCAACTCATATTTTAAATGGAATCAGTGACTTTGGTGTGCGCCTTATGGGTGTTAAAATAAGGTAGCTTTTCTAAATATGTTTTTCTGTTTTACCAAATATCTTGTCTGTCACAAAAAAACATCTGATTCCGTAATAATTTTCTGACTTATTTGTTCTTCAGATTTGGAATCAAAACACAGTGAAAAGCCTCAATCTCACATCTTTAAAGAAGCACGGGAAAGTTTATGAAGATGGTGAGTTAATTAAAGAGACAGTGTGCATATTTAGTGCCTCTAGTGGTACCAAAAACTTTCATTCAGTAAGAAAATACATTGATTTGAATTCTAGGCAAAAATACCTGAACTATCATGCCAATGTTGATTTTTATAAACAATCATAGGTCGATAAATTGGTATTTCTTTTACCTAGGTAATCCCTACCCAGAAGTCGCCGCCATGTCCGTCTCGGAACTTGCTTGTTGGCATTAGATAATACAATGCTATTTAGTAGTCAAATATTACGCATGGGGGCTTTAAAAAAAGTGATATTTCTCAGACTTTGCAGTTAATTTTCAAATAACCTTGCTTTGTATTTTTTTTTTTTTTTTTTTCAGTACAGTTTGGTTGCTTAGTCTGGTCCCAGTCTGAGACACACCTGCTGTATGTGGCTGAGAAAAAGAGACCCGATGCACAGTCTTTTTTCCAGGTCTTTATATATCTGTTTATCCTAATGGGGCTTGTCGGAGGAAACTTAGAAACACGTCTCTAGGATATGATCCTGTTTTGTGTTTTTTTATTTCAGACTGAGCCTTCAGCGTCGGTGGAAGAGAACGAGACTTTAAAATCAGAAAAAATCGAAGTTGTCAAAGTAAGCTCCACAACGCACTTCTTAAACATTTTTCTTTTATCGTTAGTGTTATGTAGTTAATGCTAAAGACGCTCAACAATTATTCAGTCGAAGGGAAAAAATAGACCACTTAATTAGTCGGATTAGAAATTATAAAGTACAGCTGTGGTGGAAACATCCACTGCACGACAATCCTTTGTTAAACAGGTTTGTATTATAAAGTTTATGGCCAGCTCTGGCTACAAAATAGACACACAACTCAGATCAAGAAAGAAGTGGAACAATGACGACTAAATAAACGAAGAAGTTATGAATGACTGAAATAATTATACGGTTATAAAACGATGATAATAGATTGGCAGTGACACATTTCAATTAATCGGTTATTGTTACCAGTAGGAAATAAAGCATTTATCCTTCAACCCTAGCAAATGCATTTTTTTTTATTAGGGGGACCAGTTTGTCTTTTATGAGGACTGGGGAGAGTCGCTGGTTAACAAAAGTGTCCCGGTCCTCTGCGTTGTTGACATTGAGGGAAACAATGTTTCTGTGTTAGAAGGAGTGCCTGAGGACATCTCACCTGGACAGGTCGGTACAATATTCATTTTTTGTTTTTCTTTTGTATAAACTGACTGTTTGGCTTTGCTACCAATCCATATGGTAATTTTACATTCGAGGTTTAGTACTTTTTTCAGGTGGACACTAATCTGCACAATAATTGTAATCTTAAAGCAATTCTATCATAATCCAGTATAACAGGAAAAGCGTGAAAATAAAAAAACAATGGATATGTCAGAAAAATTACTTAAACTGAATAAATGCATGAAAGAAAGATAACGCAGGGAATGTTGAAACATAAACTAGCTCACCCAGAACACAACAAAAGAGTAAGAAGGGAACATTTGCACATAGATAGAACACGTTCATTTCCACACAAACCAACTCTAACATAAGAAAACATGAAAGTAAGACAACCCCAAAAAACATTCCCACATGTAGACAGAACAACAAACTACTATGATGATGAAACCATGAACTATACTGCAGGCACACTAACTCTAACTGAACAAAAAATGAAATAAGGACAACAAAGAATATGTTGGAACACTAGTTAACTGTATCAAGAAAACACAAAAGGTAGGCAAAGTGGAATCTGTTGCAACAATAATGGAAAAAAAAACATGAGAGAAATATGATGCAGGGTATGTTGAAAATTTAACTGAACAAAAAACATAAATGAAAGGCAACGCGGGATATTTTTTAATACTAATCCCAACAGAAAAAAAACATGAAAGGTTAATGACACAAGATACAGAACGTGTCTTGACAAGACCATGAAATATATTGCAGGCACTCTCACTAAATGTAACTCAACAAAAACATCAAAGTAAAAAAGTAAAATGTCGACGCTCACAATTGCTCTACCTGACCAAAACATCAAAGTAATACATTGTGGGATATGTTGGAACACGAACTGAACAAAATCATGAAAGCAAAACAATGGAGGATAGCTTAAAACGCTAACTAGCTTTAACTGAATAAAACAAGAAAGGAACATAGGTGTGTAAGCTGCCAGTGGCCTTACTTACACCAAAGAACTCTCAAGGACATCAAATCCTTGAGACATCGAAGAGCAAAATCCCATCGAAAGCACCAAAAAAACAACATGAAAGTCCATAAAGTACAGAACATTGTATATCCACTTTGTGTTTGGACACTTTTTTGTGTGTGTTAATTATTTATTAATTTATTGTACTTTCTGGAGTTACAAGATTAAATTATGTCCTTTTCTATATCTCACAGGCATTTTGGGCTCCAGGTGACACAGGTGTGGTGTTTGTCGGTTGGTGTCACGAACCTTTCAGACTTGGACTCAGGTCCTGTCCCAACAGGAGGTGATTGGATAATATGTGTGACAAATTCATGATAAAGCACCTCAAAAAATATAATTTACTTTATCACAACTATCTATGAACTTGACATTCAGGGCATATTATGTATGGCAAGTATATCACGATTTTTGGTAACAAAATTACCATCTTATTCTTGATCGTTATTTTACAGGATTTTTTTTGCCACCAAAGTTATGCTGTTTGCTAATTAGCCTGGGCAAATCTTCGCCAGAACAGAATAGGCACCAGAGATGATATGAAAATCTTCAGATGCATTTTAAGTCCTTCACAATCTAATATTGTCTTAATATCTTCCCCCAGCTCAAATTTGTACTATGTAGATCTCACCGGAGGGAAATGTGGTAAGTGAAAAAATCACAACTTTTATTTTTTTTAATTATTTTAAGTTTGCTTTCTCTTTTTCTTTGCCCATGATGTACATTTCAGAACAATTGTCATCTGGAAACAGCGCAGTGTCCTCCCCGAGGCTCAGCCCAGACCAGTGCCGGATTGTCTACCAAGAAAATGAACTCTTTGGACCACATATGCAGTGTAGCCGACTGTGTATGGTAAAGCTAACCATAGTATCTTCTATAGAATAGAAAATAGTTGTCTATTTTGTCATTGATAACCACGTACTATTCATTGTTTACAAGGTGATTTGACGTGGCACTCCATGTAAGAAAATATTTAAAGAAAGAAAAAAAAAAAAGAAAAAAATATTTAAAAAGAAAAAGATGAAAAGCAAACCCTTAATGATGTTGTTGGCTATGTCCTTCAGGCTGGTCGAGAGCTGGGCTTTTTTTCTGCGTCTGTTGATGACTCTCTGAAAGCTTGTTTGTTTGAAATTGTGCCTTTATCTAGTATGATTGGTATACTAAGAAGACCTCAGTGGTGGTCGATTTGGTGAAGAGACCAGGAGAAGGTAATCCACTTTTGTTGATCTTCGTATTGTACGCGTTTCTCATAATTTTTTTTGTAGATGGCTTCACTGGCATCTATTGCCCTCATTTGCAACCCAACTGCTGGTCAGCTGATAGTCAGCGAATTATTCTCGCTTCGCCCCAGCGCAGTCGCCAGGTTTGTTGTTTTGAAGCGGTCCATTTTCCTTCCAAAGCAAAGTCCTTGACAAAAGCTTGTCTGTGTTAAAGGAGCTGCTGCTCTTGGATATCAATACAGGGAGTGTCACTTCTCTGACTTCAAGTGAGTCGATACATTGATTTATTACAAATTAGGGATGCACAATAGGCCAAACATGAAGTCATATTCAACAGCCCGAAATAGTAAAAAAAAAGACCTTTTAATTAGTCACTTTTCACCTGTCTTGTCCAGAGAAATCAAGAAACCAAAAGTATTTAAACAATGAAAAGACACATTAAAAACTGCGTTATGGAGAATGATGTAAGAGGCAGGTGCTTGAAATCCTTGAAAATGCTTGAATCTTATTGTTGTGAAAAGCAAAAAGCAAAACATCAGCAGTAAGAGAATACATGTAACAGTATTAGGTATTCAAGACACAAAATGTAATTGTATTTTGTTACAGAAAAAAGACATACGGGAATCAAATTAGAGGTACATTTAGTTAAAATAAGGATTACTTAGCAGGATTACAATTTTATTTCAAAACAATTCGTACACATAATACGCCAATAGACGAATTGTGTCATTATTTCAAATACTGACACGAGATTGAGAGATTTGGTTTACACACACACACACACACACACACAGAAGCTACGTGTGCGAGACAAATTTGTTGCGCAGAAAAGAAGTCCAGTTACATTACTTCAATATTATAGTATTTGGATTATGTTGCTGATTATATTTTTCAACAGGTTGGATAACATTTCCTAACCCCGCACATAAGATACATAATTATTTAATGGGAAAACCAGCAGATACAAAATGTTATTCGCCGATAGTAAACCCAAGCAAAAAAAAAAGACTTTCGAACGTCTTGATTGTTATTCTTTGTCAAGGTGAGGGTTTTCCCTGTCAGCAAATCGAACTCCAGGCCTTCTTTTTTGCAAGAGAAGCATTAAAATATTTTGAAAGCATTTTGAGTTAAAAGACAACTAAGGCACAGTTTCACATGCGTTACTATAATATTCAACCAGTTGTCTACTTGTGAGAACCATTCCAAACATTTGCCAACATTTTTACATGTTGCAACAGGGTGTGCGGCAAATGTCTTTCTGGTAGTCAATGAGTTTTATTTATAGTGAAATGTCTTATTGTCTTCTTCAGATTCCGGCATGGGCGCTTGGAATTTGCTGACAGTCGAGAGAGATCTCATTGTAGCAAGCTGCTCTTCTCCAAACTGCCCTCCAAGTCTGGTACATAGACACCCATGCTACGTCATGATTCGGTTATCGCTGGTTCACTCCTTCGTGGAAATAAAAATATTGATTTGATTTTTTTTTTTATTATAAAATAATTAAAAAAAATGAAAATCTTCCCACACCACTGTGTGTCCTACTCCCTCTTAAACGATGCATCTGCAATTGTTCTTCCCCCGCAAAAAAAAAAAAAAATCCATCAACTAATTTAAAATCTAAACATTTTTTATTTGCTATATTTGTTTTCTCTCCTTTGGTATTTAGAGGCTTCCGTATTTTTTAATTATGGGATGCAAAAAATGACAGAAGGAGGGAGGAATAAGTAACTAAATCCTCTACCTAAGGAGACCCAAAGAGCAGTTGGAAGCAAAATGTTTTTCATCTATACTTCTTTGCTTCTCTTTACTCTCTTACTCCTCTATACTCTTTGTCGGTCAAGTTACTTATTCTTCCCCATTCTGCCATTGTTCGCATGCTATACCTATTAAAACATGGTAGCATATAAATACTTTTGTGCTTCTCGTGAAAGCAGACATGCTTTTTGAATCTCCTTATTCAGTGAGTTTAGTTACTTATTCCTCCCCCTTCTCTCATTATTTGCATGTTATTCTCATTGAGATGTGGAAACCTACCTTACACATGTTGGGCTGCTTTAGTCAAAGCAGACACAATTTTTAAAACCGTGTGATTTTGGCGAAATTCGGATCACTTTTGATGGTGAAAAATTTCTGTTGGGTTCACTTAGGCTAGGTTCACACTGCAGGTGCATCAGATTTTTTTTGCACGGACGCGACCTGTATCTGTTTTTAAAGTCAGCCTTTTGGGCACATTTTTTCACACCAGACCCAGGCCCCTTTCATATGTGGTCCTAAATGTGATAAATATCTGATCTTTAGGAATGCACTAGTGTCCTCTAGTGGCAGTTAACAATACTTACATTCAAATCCCGCCACACAGACAGATTTCAATGGGTGGAAGCGGGGTTTTGGATTCAATAATATTTTGGGGGACAACGCTCCGCTGTTAAAATCCATGAGTGCTTCTGCAAACATGAGTGCATTGCGTGTGATGTCACGTGTACACTTTTGTGCATGCCTGACGGTTTTGGCGTTTACACAGGGAGATCAAGTCGCATACAAGTCACCTTTAGTTGGAAATGTGAGCGATCTCACAAAAACATCAGATTTCACCCAAAAATCGGAATTGAGCATTGCGCTCTGCTGTGTGAACCTAGCCTTATTTTTCATACCAATGTATTAGCCATCTGGGTTTTACCTGTTTGTTGACGGAAAGTTGTTAAGGCAAGTCTCAAGTAGTCTCAACTTGACCTATTACTCTCCCAACCCTAACACAATGCTTGCCTTATACGACAAAATAGTTCAACCTCCCAATCTTGGCTAATAAATCAGCATTTTTGCACACATTGTTGACATCTTTGCTCTTGGTTTGTGGAATTGTGTGTAAAAAATGTTTTTTTTTGTATATCATATCCAGAGAGTTGGCTTCCTTCCAAGCAAAGATTCTGTAGAAGAAGTGTCATGGATCACATTGGAGGAATCTCAGACGATACCTGAAATTGATTGGCAGATCTTAACGTTTACCCCGCCTTCGGATCAAGACAACAGCCAATACCGTAAGGGTCACACTCAGTTTGTTTGTACCGGTTTTTCAACCTCCAAATTTACACAATACTAAAACATTTTTAAAAATATACCAAAATTAAAATCCGCCCAAAAAAACAAAAATAATGCTAAAAACTGTACATAATAATAGGGATATCACACATATTACAATATTAAAAAGATACCAAGAATATGACAAACATAGAAAAATAAATAAATGTACATAATAAGAAACTTGTGCAGAAGTCTGGGGCAATAATTACAAAAGTTCACTACAGCCCCTTTTTATCCTCCAAAAACGTGCAATTAGAACTATACACAGGGTAGGATATCGAGATCATACTAATATTTTGTTCCTGCAGTCCAAACTATTAAAATTAGATGATTTAGTAAAATTTTCCACTGCACTACTGCTTTTTAAGGTCAACAAAAACATAATGCCAGAAAACATCCATAAATTATTCATTCGAAAAGAAGGAAATTATAACTTCTGTAGTGCATTCATGATCCCAAACGTGAGAACCACCAGTAGAAGTATGTGTGTGTCTGTGTGAGGAGTCAAGCTCTGGAACGGTTTGCAAGACAAGATCAAACGATGTCCATCTATTCACTTGTTCAATTTTAAATGCAAAATGCAAAAAAAACATTCCTGGCAGAATACAGGGATGAAGAAAATCAGGTATGAGTGATACGAGTGCGTCTAGAACTATGATTAACTTTGTGTTATTGTTGCTGTTGTTATACCACAACTGTTATTATTAATAGTATTACAATTGTTGTTATATAATTGATGTGTTTAATAGCGAAGATGAAGGGGTAGGGAATATAAGTTTCTGACTACCCCTTTTCGAACATCCATCCATCGTCTTCCGCTTATCCGAGGTCGGGTCGCGGGGGCAGCAGCGTTAAAAGGGAAGCCCAGACGTCCCTATCCCCAGCCACCTCCTCCAGCTCATCCGACGGGACCCCGAGGCGTTCCCAAGCCAGCCGAGAGACATAGTCTCTCCAACGTGTCCTGAGCCGCCCCCGGGGCCTCTTGCCGGTGGGACATGCCCGGAACACCTCCCGAGGGAGGCGTCCAGGAGGCATCCTTATTAGATGCCCGAGCCACCTCAACTGGCTCCTCTCAACGCGGAGGAGCAGTGGCTCTACACCGAGTCCCTCCCGGATCACTGAGCTTCTCACCTTCTCTCTAAGGGAGAACCCAGCCACCCTGCGGAGGAAACTCATTTCAGCCACTTGTATCCGGGATCGAGTTCTTTCGGTCATGACCCAAAGTTCATGACCATAGGTGAGGGTAGGAACGAAAATCGACCGGTAGATCGAGAGCTTTGCCTTTCGGCTCAGCTCCCTCTTCACCACGACGGACCGGTACAGGGTCCGAATGACGGCAGACGCTGCACCGACCCGTCTGTCGATCTCCCGTTCCATCCTACCCTCACTCGTGAACAAGACCCCAAGATACTTGGGGCAAGACCTCCTCCCCGACCCGGAGGGAGCATACCACCCTTTTCCGACTGAGAACCATGGCCTCGGACTTGGAGGTGCTGATCCCCATCCCGGCCGCTTCACACTCGGCTGCGAATCGCTCCAGCGAGAGCTGAAGATCACGGCCTGAGGAAGCCAACAGCACCACGTCATCTGCAAAAAGCAGTGACGCAATGCTGAGGCCCCCAAACCGGACTCCATCCCCGCCAAGGCTGCGCCTAGAAATTCTGTCCATAAAAGTTATGAACAGAACCGGTGACAAAGGGCAGCCCTGGCGGAGCCCAACCCTCACCGGGAACGAATCCGACTTAGTGCCGACAATGCGGACCAGACTCTGGCACCGGGCATACAGGGACCGCACAGCCCGGATAAAACTGTGCGGTACCCCATACTCCCGAAGCACCCCCCACAGGGCCTCCCGAGGAAGTCCACAAAACACATGTAGACCGGACAGGCAAACTCCCATGCACCCTCAAAGACCCTGAAGAGTGTATAGAGCTGGTCCAGTGTTCCACGGCCAGGACGAAAACCACACTGTTCCTCCTGAATCCGAGATTCGACTTCCTGGCGGACCCTCCTCTCCAGTACCCCTGAATAGACCTTACCAGGGAGGCTGAGAAGTGTGATTCCCCTGTAGTTGGAACACACTCTCCGGTCCCCCTTCTTAAAGACGGGAACCACCACCCCAGTCTGCCAGTCCAGAGGCACTGTCCCCGATGTCCACGCGATGTTGCAGAGGCGCGTCAACCATGACACGCCCACAACATCCAGAGCCTTAATGAAGTCCGGGCGGATCTCATCGACCCCCGGGGCCCTGCCACCGAGGAGTTTTTTGACAACCTCGGTGACTTCAACCCCAGTGATACGAGAGCCCAACCCAGAGTCCTCAGGCTCTGCTTCCCCAGAGGAAGACGTGCCGGTGGAATTGAGGAGGTCTTCGAAGTACTCCGCCCACCGATTCACAACGTCCCGGGTTGAGGTCAGCAGCGCCCCATCGGCACTATACACAGTGTCGATGGCACACCGCTTCCCCCCCCTAAGACGTCGGATGGTGGACCAGAATTTCCTCGAAGCCGTTCGGAAGTCGGCTTCCATGGCCTCGCCAAACTCCTCCCATGCCCGAGTTTTTGCCTCGGCAACCGCCAAAGCCGCATTCCGCTTGGCCAGCCGATACCTGCCAGCTGCTTCCAGAGTCCCACAGGCCAGGAAGGCCCGATAAGCCTCCTTCTTCAGCTTGACGGCATCCCTCACCGCCGGTGACCACCAACGGGTCTGAGGGTTGCCGCCGCGGCAGGCACCGACTACCTTACGGCCACAGCTCCGATCAGCTGCCTCGACAATGGAGGCGCGGAACATGGTCCACTCAGACTTAATGTCCCCCGCCTCCCTCGGGATATGGGCGAAGTTCTGCCGGAGGTGCGAATTGAAACTTCTTCTGACAGGAGATTCTGCCAGCCGTTCCCAACAGACCCTCACAACACGCTTGGGTCTGCCGGGTCGGGCCGGCATCTTCCCCCACCATCGAAGCCAACCCACCACTAGGTGGTGATCAGTTGACAGCTCCGCCCCTCTCTTCACCCGAGTGTCCAGAACATGCGGCCGCAGGTCCGACGAAACGATGACAAAGTCGATCATCGAACTACGGTCTAGGGTGTCCTGGTGCCAAGTGCACATATGGACACCCTTATGTCTGAACATGGTGTTCATTAAGGACAGACCGTGACGAGCACAGAAGTCCAATAACGAAACACCACTCGGGTTCAGGTCAGGGGGGCCGTTCTTCCCAATCACGCCCCTCCAGGTCTCACTGTCATTGCCCACGTGAGCGTTGAAGTCTCCCAGCAGTACGAGGGAGTCCCCAGGGGGCGCGCTCTCAAGCACACCCTCTAAGGACCCCAAGAAGGGTGGGTACTCCGAACTGCTATTTGGTGCATAAGCACAAACAACAGTCAGGACCCGTCTCCCCACCCGAAGGCGGAGGGAGGCTACCCTCTCGTCTACCGGGGTGAACCCCAACGTACAGGCGCCGAGCCGTGGAGCAATTAATATGCCCACACCGGCTCTGCGCCTCTCACCACGGGCAACTCCAGAGTGGAAGAGAGTCCAACCCCTCTCGAGAGGACTGGTACCAGAGCCCAAGCCGTGCGTAGAGGTGAGTCCGACTATATCTAGTCGGAATTTCTCAACCTCACGCACCAACTCGGGCTCCTTCCCTGCCAGAGAGGTAACGTTCCATGTCCCAAAAGCCAGTTTCTGTAGCTGGGGATCGTCGCGCCAAGGACCCCTCCCTTGGCTGCTACCCAGCTCTCTGCGCACCCGACCCCTTTGGCCCCTCCTACAGGTGGTGAGCCCATGGGAAGAGGGTCCCACGTCGTCCCTTCGGGCTGTGCCCGGCTGGCCCCCGTGGGTAAGGGTCCGGCCACCAGGCGCTCGCCAGCAGACCCCACCTCCAGGCCTGGCTCCAGAAGGGGGCCCCGGTAACCCGCGTCCGGGCGAGGGAAATCGAGGACCAAATTTTGTCTCATCATTAGGGGTCTTCTGATCTGCGTTTTGTCTGGCCACTCACCTAGGACCTGTTTGCCATGGGTGACCCTACCAGGGGCTTAAAGCCCCCGACAACATAGCTCCTAGGATCATTGGGACACACAAACTCCTCCACCACGATAAGGTAGCAGATCAAGGAGGAGCCTTTTCGAACATATTATGTAATATTATTTTGCTGTTGAGTTATTGTTTTTGTTCTGTTTTTATTTTAATGCTTGAATAAAGTTTTAATTTATTCATTCATTCATTCAACATGTTAGAAAACAACCAAGATAATAATGCTAAAAACTGTACATAATAAAACAAAGCTAAAAAAATTCAACAAAAGTAATGATGCAAAAAATACATAATAAAACGTTCAAAAAATTAGTAAAACAAAAATAATTCTTAAAAAAAACGCACATAATAAACATTTTAAATAATTTATGTTAAAAAATATACAGAATAAGAATAATACAAATGAAACTAAAATATAAAACAAAATAAGAATCCAAAAATGTACATAGTAATGAAAAAAATAAATGGCAAAAATAATAATGCAAACAATTTGGATCATACGCAGGAGCTGTTTCTGCAGTCTAAGTTGTTTAAATTTCAGGACCTTGTCAAATATAATACAGCTATAATCGTTTTTAAAGCTTTTAACACAATGTTACCCTTAAATGTACAGATCATGTTTGAAATTCACGAAAGGGATCATAATTTGAGAGGATATGCAGAGTTTGAAAATACTTGAATTCGAGCCAACGCCTAAAGGTTTTTATGTGTCTATGCATGGTGTGAAACTCTGGAACAATGCAAAAACATTCACAGGTTTAAACTACTTGTCATAGTATGCACTGCAAGGGTTTTGGTGTGTTAAGTAATGTTTGTCTGTTCTCTTAGCATTATGGGTATTTTGTCCTTACCGTTTTTGGTACTTGTTCTGACACTATTGGTATACTATTGTGATGAAATTACCCTTTTCTTCTCTTTGCCGGTGCTAGTATTGAATTTCATTAACACTTCTGGTGAATACATTATTAATGTCTCTGTCTCTCTGTGTGTGTATATGTATATATACACTCGCGTTACCATGTAATATTATCGTTCTGCTACCTGAAGTAACACCGTTTCTGTTACAAAAATTTGATTTTTTTATATGTTGTCTATTAGTTGGCTGTGTTTTGTGCTACTTGTTTTTCAACTGCTGGGAATATCTTTTAGCAAAAGTGGCGGGAAATTTAATCTGCTTTATGTTTTGTATATATGAGAAAAGGGGTGGGATTTAATGTTTTCTTCGTCTGACTCTCTTTCAGGCATTCTGTTTTGCTTGAAGTGATATTTAGATGTATTCACAAAGAATGTAACTGCCTGAAATGAATAAATAAATGAGTGTCGAAAATATAATGATAAAATTCAAATCAAACAATAACCACAAAAAAGAAAATATTCACGCATATCTAAGATTAAAAGAAAATCTCACCGATCGTGCAGTTTTATTTTTAAAAACGCATTCTTCTTTGCAGCTGGGCTTGACTTTGAAGCGTTACTGATTAAACCAAAGAATGTCAAGGAAGGTGCCAAGCTGCCTCTTGTTGTCACCCCCCATGGTAAGTGCATGACTTTGATTCATCCATCTTCCACTCTTTCCATTGTTTCCGTCTCTAGCCACTCATGTATGCCACTTGCCTGCAGGCTGTGGCTCCTCACTAGCCACTCTTGTTGTTCGCTGTTATATGTAAATATGGCTTCATCTTGCAATCTCGTGTTTTAGTAGCCATTCCCGCTAGCTGCTAAAGTTAGCGACTTTCAGCAGCTCATTTGTAAAAGGCCAACTCACAAGTAGGATTAAAAGATAGTTGTACCTTATTCACTATTGTTGAATAATTAACTGTACCTCAAATGTTTTGCTGCGGTAGGAGGGCCACACTCTGTAACTGTCGCAGACTGGCTTCTGACCCCTGCTGTGCAATGCAAGATGGGCTTTGCCGTGTTGTTAGGTGAGAAATCCCAAAGTGAAACCTTTCACTAATTTGTCATGCTAACACACAATTTTTCTTCTTTTTTTCAGTAAACTATCGTGGATCTCTCGGATTCGGCCTAGATAATATCCACTCATTGCCTGGCAATGTTGGCGTGCAGGATGTCAAAGATGTTCATGTAAACTTGTTTTCTATGTCATACTGTCATTGAAGCGTATATATTTCAAAGAGGATTTTTCACTGGGCTGGAATGGACTGCTATTCATATCAAAGATCTGTTAATACCAGGCTGACAGTGAACCAGTTAAATAATTTTAGTAGGAATGCGCAATAATTATTGGGCTGATAACAAACAAAGATAACGTCACAATTATGGGCCTGATTAAAAAAAATAAAAAAAATTTTTTACCGGACTTTCAGGACTAAAAGGCGCTCCAGAAGACCCCAAATTGTCAAGAAATTTAAAATTGCGCTTTAGAATTCGGTGCGCCTTATATAACGCAAAATACAATGGATAGGATCTGAAATACATGTAGTACTTAAATGTGTGCGTTACGACATGACATTTTACAATAAACTCGCGTATTTGTGCGGTGATTTCTCAGTCAGTAAAATACCGTCGATGAAAACAATGTGTGCAACGGGAATCAAACCCGGGTTGCGGCGGTTAGTGTAACCTAAGCACTAGACATAGAGATAGTATTAGATTTTAATATTATTATCACACAATTATTTCTCAGAGTGATAGGAACGAATGTTAAAGAATTAAAAACACAAAAAGATTATATATATAATATATATATATATATATATATATATATATATATATATACTGGTCTGTCTCAGAAAATTAGAATATTGTGATAAAGTTCTTTATTTTCTGTAATGCAATTAAAAAAACAAAAATGTCATACATTCTGGATTCATTACACATCAACTGAACTATTTCAAGCCTTTTATTATTTGAATATTGCTGATTTTGGCTTACAGCTGAAAAAAACTCAAAAATCCCATCTCAAAATATTAGAATACTTCCTCAGACCAAGTAAAAAAATAATTTTATAACAGCAAAACTAAATCAAACATTTGAAAATGTCCATTGATGCACTCAGTACTTGGTTGGGAATCCTTTTGCACGGATTACTGCATCAATCCGGCGTGGCATGGAGGCAATCAGCCTGTGACATTGCTGAGGTGTTATTGATGCCCAGGATGCTTCGATAGCGGCCTTCAGCTCATTTGCATTTGTAGGTCTGGTGTCTTTCATCTTCTTCCTAACTATACCCCACAAATTCTCGATAGGGTTCAGGTCAGGGGAATTAGCAGGCCAATCAAGGACAGTGATGCCATGGTCAGTGCACCAGTTACTGGTGGTTTTGGCACTGTGAGCAGGTGCCAGATCATGCTGGAAAATGAAATACTCATCTCCATAGAGCTTTTCAGCAGATGGAAGCATGTAGTGCTCTAAAATCTCTTGGTACACAGTTGCATTTACTCTGGACTTGATGAAACACAGTGGACCAACACCAGCAGCTGACATGGCTCCCCAAACCATTGCTGACTGTGGGAACTTCACACTGGATTTCAAGCAACTTGGATTTTGCTCTTCTCCAGCCTTTCTCCAGACTCTGGCGCCTTGACTTCCAAATGAAATGCAAAACTTGCTTTCGTCTGAAAAGAGGACTTTGGACCACTCTGCAACTGTCCAGTGCTTCTTCTCCATAGCCCAAGTCAGACGCTTCTTCCGTTGTCTTGAGTTCAGAAGTGGCTTGACCATGGGAATACGGCTATTGTAGCCCATTTCCCGGACATGTCTGTGAACTGTGGCTTTTGATACCTGGACTCCAGCTTCAGCCCACTGTCTTTGAAGCTCCCCCAAATTCTGGAAGCGGCTCTTCTTCACAATTTTGTTAAGGCTGCGGTCATCTCTCTTGGTTGTGCAGCGTTTCCGGCCACATTTTTCCCTTCCAACAGACTTTTTGTGGATATGCTTTGAAACTGCACTCTGTGAACAGCCTGCTCTTTGAGAAATTTCTTTTTGTGTCTTACCCTCCTGATGGAGGGTATCAATGATGGTCCTCTGGACAGCAGACAGATCAGCAGTCTTCCCCATACTTGTGATTTAGTTTACTGAACCAAGCTGAGTGTTTTTAAGGCTCAGGAAACCCTCGCAAGGTGTTTCGAGTTAATTAGATGATTCAGGTGATTAGTTGAATAGCCTACTTGTATACTTTTTCATGATATTCTAATATTTTGAGATAGGATTTTTGAGTTTTCTTAAGCTGTAAGCCAAATTCAGCAATATTAAAATAATAAAAGGCTTGAAATAGTTCAGTTGATGTGTAATGAATCCAGAATGTATGACATTTTTGTTTTTTTAATTGCATTACAGAACTTTATCACAATATTCTAATTTTCTGAGACAGTCCAGTATATGTTTAATGAAACATATATATATGTGTGTGTGTATATAGAAATATATATGTGTTTAATGAAACATAATGAGGGAAACGAAATATCATAAGTGTATAAAATGCATAACAGTTATACACGAATACATTCGGTACCTTTTACTGTTGTTTTAATTTCATGCGCCCTATAGTACAGGGCGCTTTGTATATTTAAAAAAAAATGACAAAGGATTATTTTGGGGGAAGTATGCCTTATGATCCAGTGCGCCTTATACTTTGGAAAATACGATACTTGGTGTCACGCTAAAATATTTAATTACACAAGTCAAGTCAATTCATGTTTTTTTGTATAGCCCTTAATCACAGAGTCTCAAAGGGCTGCACAGACCACAGGTTATTGCAAACCACACACTATTATTACACCAAACCCTGTTTTAAAACCTAACACGACTTGTATTTTGATTTTCTGTAGATTATATGGCTTCACCTTCGATCAGGTGTGTCAAACTCATTTGATCACGAGGGCTTAAATGTTATAAAAATATGTGCCTTCACTGGAGAACTGGGGGTCTTTTTTGAGGCTCACAGTTAAAGTATGATTGCCAAATGTAAGATTTAAATATACAACGTTTTTTCCCTTCCAATATTTTTTTATCTCTTGTAGTGTTAAAAAAACAAAAAAAAAAACAGCAAAACAATTAAACTCAATTACACTACAGTTTATTTAACTTGGGGAAACGAATGCAGACTGGAAGTCGCCAAAATAGCAATTAGTTTGACACATGTGCCTCTAATAATGAGTTTTTAGTAGAAAAACCCCGGTTGAATATTGGAAGTTGATGCTTACTTGCTGTGTATAATATTAAAAGAGATTGAAAGGTAACTATAACTTTTTTTTTTTAATTTTAGATAGATATATAGATACTTTATTCATCCCCGCAGGGAAATTCACATTTCCAGCAGCATTCCTTTGCTGAGAACAGTACAATAATAAAGCAAAAGGAATACAATATACAAATACCCAATGGGACATTACGTGCTAATACCCACTGTAGCGTGTTGTATAGAGTATTTAAATAGTGCTACATAAAATACACACTCCAATAAAAATACGGTAATATGTAATGCAGGGGGTGTGGTTTAATGTGGGCCTTTGCTACGTCGGGTGGAGTTAAAAAGCCTCATGGCACGAGGAAGAAAAGATCTCTTCAGTCTGTCTGTGGTGCAAGACAGTGACAGCAGTCTGTCGCTGAAGCTGCTCTTCTGTCTGGATATAATGCTGTGTAGTGGATGTGATGAATCGTCCATGATTGACTGCAGCTTTTTCAGTGCCCGTCTCTCAGCTACTGTTGTCAGGCTGTCCAGCTCTGTGCCCACAACAGAGCTCGCTTTCCTCACCAGTTTATTGAGAAGAGAGGCATCCTTCTTCATGACGCTGCCTCCCCAACACGCTGCCGCATAGAAGAGGGCGCTTGCCACAACTGTCTCATAGAATATTTTCAGGAGCCTTTTGCAGATGTTGAAGGAGGCCAGCCTTCTGAGGAAGTAAAGTCGGCTTTGACCTTTCCTACATAGAGCTTCTGTGTTGGCAGTCCAGTCCAGTTTGTTGTCCAGCTGCACACCCAGGTATTTGCAGGTCTGGACAAATTCTACACATTCTCCTTTGATGGGTACAGGAACCGGGTGAGTTCTAGTTCTCCTGAAGTCCACCACCATCTCCCTGGTCTTGGTGGTGTTCAGGTGCAGGTGGTTTGCGTCGCTCCATTGGACAAAGTCCTGAATCAATTTCCTGTACTACTCCTCCTACCCACTTCTGATACATCCCACGATCGCAGTGTCATCAGCAAACTTTTGCACGCGGCAGGACTCAAGAGTTGTACTGAAAGTCCGATGTATACAGAGTGAATAGGAACAGAGAGAGCACGGTCCCCTGCGGAGATCCTGTGCTGCTAACCTCAGTGTCCGATGTACAGCCCCCCTGTTTCACATACTGGGGTCTGCCTGTCAGGTAGTCCGTAAGCCATTCTACAAGGTGTGAGCTAACTCCCATCTCTGTCAGTTTCCTACTAAGTAGCAGAGGCTGTATGGTATTGAAGGCACTGGAGAAGTCCAAAAATGTAATCCTCACAGCCCCCTTAGCCCTATCCAGGTGAGAGAGGGATCAGTGTAGCATGTAGACTATAGCATCCTCCACTCCCACCTTCTCCTGGTAAGCAAATTGCAGAGGGTCGATGGCGTGACAGACCTGTAGCCTCAGGTGGTGCAGCACTATGTTCTTTGCTAGTTTGGACTGTATACCAGCTAAAATCAGGGCTAATAATCACTCCGGGAAACTTAAACTCTTTAACTTTTAGTATTTTAACATTACCTATATTTAATTGTGTTTCAATGTCTTCTTTTGAATTTCCCAAATAAAACTACTTTTGTCTTTGTTAGTTTGAATGTTAGTTAGTTTGTAAGTATTAAACCATTCCTCAATTGTTTAGTTAGAAAAAAACGTTATTACTGTACTTTGATAACGTCTTTTATGGCTAAGTGGGATCAGGGTTGGCCCAAGCCTTCATGGGGCTCCAAGCAAAATTAAATCTGGGGGCTCCCTATTTTCGATCATTTGAATACCAACTAAAGGTAATTCCGTGTTCTACTCTGTTATTACGAACACTCTTAAAATACTAGGTATGAGATGTTTCTGTTGTAGCTAGATTGTAATCCACAGTGAATAAGGCTACCTAGGCAGACAACACATTTGAAAATGTCAAAATTAATATTTGGCAAAGTAAGCAACTTGGAATCAATACAGAAATATCAAAGGGAAACAATGCTTGTTTTACCTTACCTTATAATCTTAAATGGTACAAAATACAACTACAAGAACAGCCTTTCACTAACTATGCAAAGTGATATAGTACAACGTGGGATACTGAAAGCCATCTAAAAGTAACGAAATATACCAATTATTTACTGTAAAAACAATCTACTTTATTATTTGTGTTTTAAATTAATTTCGGCAGGGGCGGCAGTAGCTCAGGAGGTAGAGCGCTCGTCTTGGGATCAAGGGATCCCATTTCGAATCCCAGCTTGTCCGTGTTACTTGTCGAAGTGTCCTTGGGTAAGACACTGAACCCCTAATACCCCCAATAAGCAGGTTAGCGCCTTACATGGCTGCAAGGCCGCTATTGGGAAATGTGGAGCACATTGTAAAGCGCTTTGGGAAGTCATTGACTTGAAAAGCACTATATAAATGCAGATCATTTCATTTCATTTCAACAACAAATCTACAGAAAAATGAATTTAATTGAAATAACTAAATAATATATATGAACAGAGGTACATGAAACCAGGTTAACAAAAGGATTTTTGTTTTAAACAAACTGCAACAACAAATATCCTAAAAGTTTTAAATAAAATAGACTTTAAAATGATCAAAAAAATACTTGAGTAATTATGTAAATGTATAGAGGTACCTAGAAGAACAGAATATATAGTTGAACAAAAATACATCTGAAAACTATGTAACATGTGCAAAAACCTGTGAGTTAAAAAAATGAAGAGGAAAAAAAAAATCTAAATTAACTACCGCAATCCAAACATTTGACTATTATGCTATATTGTCCCTTTAAAACTCTGTTTACGCCTCAGAACCTATTTCCTGGCTTTTCTGGAGGCAAAGTTATTTATGACATAATTAAAAGAACTTTGATGGCCAACTCTGTGGTTTATTTAAAAAATGTATATACAGTATATATATTAAATTAGATTAACGTTAACCGCTCTTGGTGTCTACCTTGTGGTCGCGGGCCCTAAGCAACCACTTACAGTAGTTCGCTTATGCCTTGGCTCTGAGTGTAATTGAATGTGTTTGAGTCGGTTCTTACTGGTTTAAATGTTTGACCATCAGTTTGCGGTGGAAAGTGTCCTGGAAGACGGGCAGTTCGACAAGAATTGGTTGGCAATTTCTGGAGCTTCCCACGGCGGATTCTTAGCCTGCCACCTCATCGGCCAATATCCCGATTTCTACAAAGCTTGCGTGGCTCTTAACCCTGTCGTCAATTTGGCTTCTATGGTTTGCACCACTGACATCCCAGACTGGTAGAGACAAACTATTTTGTCGTGATTGTGTTTCTCTCACTCAATTGTTTTATGTTTGTTTTTTTTCAGGTGTATCATTGAGACCGGCCTTGAATACAATATGGATTACATGCATGATCCTGTAGTTCTAGGAGAAATGTTGAGCAAGTCGCCCATCAAGCTAGCAGCACAAGTACGAGCGGCTATTTTGTGTTACTTACTAATTATGTTTCCATGCAGGCAATAATACGACTGAAAATGGAATACAGTGAAGCCTCGCTAAAATATGATTCATTTTCACATTCTTGCCACTTCATTGATTTGCACCGTGCAGTACTACTACGTAATACTTGTGTGTAATGTACATGTATATGATTAAATAACAATATAAATGGCTACATCTTAAGGAAAAATTAAATTTGATTTACCTTTGCTGTGACATAACTTGAGCTGGTACAGTCGAGTTAGTGGGTGGATGCACAGGGAGGAGGCAAAATTGGATGACAAATGTAACTGTTTTTTAATTTCCACTCGTAATGATTGTTTGTCTTATGGAAGATTTTCATTCCTATAACCGCCTCCTTTTGTTTAACTCATTCAGTGCCAGACGTTTCTTTAAAATCTGAAGTGCCGCTGCCAACTAATTTTTGCCATTTTGACTCATTTTCGACGGCCTGATGAACATGTAACTCTTTAGCTATATATACATAGACACATCAAAAGAAAGATTGAACCCTTATCTTTCTTTAGAAAAGAAATATGCTTCTAGCTTTTACCATTGTGTTGTAAACAACAGTTGAACATTACACAGTTTCTTGAAAATACTCGAAAGCTCCTGAGAAAAATGAATTTTTTTGAAAGCAAGTGAAAACTATGCTTGAAACCTTGTTTGAAACCTTCACTTTAAAGCATTAACAGTATCAATGTATATCTTCGCTTTTCTCACTACGCACCTACTGTCCATATGGGCCGGCGCCTACACACTGCCATACAGTGTCATACGGTGGATACAGGAATGAAACTAGGGCCTAGTTACTAGGCACTAAGTGTTATGACAAAGATTTGATCAAACCCACTCTTGCCATCCAGTGGGGATTTCTCATACTGAAAGTGTTCCCAAGATGCTTAATACTCACCTAAGGGTTGCACCAAATCCTCAAGAATAGTTCAAAAAAACAAAACAAAAAAAAGACAAAAAACATATTTTTATGTTTTGGCACTCAGGGACAATAATTTTGAAAAAGTATTTATACGTTGGAGCACTGAATGAGTTGATAATAGACCCCAACAGCTATTGGTTGCAACCATGCTTCAGGTCAGTCATGTTTTTCCTTCTACCCTTTAACATCCTTACATATTTGGGGACCCTTAGTGAATAAATAACCATCCATTATCTGCACCGCTTATCCTCAGCAGGGGCAGCTGAGTGGTTAGCGCGTCCGTGGCACAGTTCTGAGATTATGGGTTCAAATCCGGCTACCAGCCTTCCTATGCAGAGTTTGCATGCTCTCTCCGTGCTTGTGTGGGTTTCCTCCAGGCACTCCGGTTTCCTCCCGCATTGCAAAAATATGCATTTCAGGTTAACTGGCCGGTTTAAATTGTCCCAAGGTGTGAATGAGCGGGCGAATTGTCTGTCCCTGTGTGCCCTGTGACTGGCTGGCAACCAGTTCAGGGTGTCCCCTGACCACTGCCCGAAGATAGCTGGGATGTGCTCCAGCATCCCCGCAACCCTACTGAGGATAAGCGGTGCAGATAATCGATGGAATGGATGGATGGATAAATTATGTACCTCTTTGTTCTCAAAAACAAGCTGTAAAAATTGAGAGCGGTGCTAGGAACCATTTCAAGCCAGTTGAGTATTTCAGATGCTGCGTTGTTCAAATTGTTGTTTTGTTTTAACTTTTTATTCTTTATCTAGCATTGTTTTTATCATATTTAAGACTACCCTGTCCTTTATTAGGGAACAGAGAGTTTCAAAAAGACTATAATTTGGGGGGTGCTTAGGTTGAATTTGGGGGTGCTTGAGCACCCCCATAGACAGGCTGGTTACGTCCATGGTCACCGCTATATCCAGTTCAAAGAGTAGGCTTTTTGAAAATCACATTGTAACC
Organism: Urocampus carinirostris; assembly: GCF_059441175.1. Lineage (NCBI taxonomy): Eukaryota > Metazoa > Chordata > Actinopteri > Syngnathiformes > Syngnathidae > Urocampus > Urocampus carinirostris. Next base: position 62,633,536 of record NC_142351.1, read on the forward strand.
AAATAAATGAATACATCACATACATCGAGAAAGGAACGGGCCTCCCAAAATAATAAACGATCTAATGATCTAGTAGTTTTTACAAGATGATCATGATATATCTTCTGAATATCGTCATGTCACCAAACCCCTATCCTCACTGTTTTTTATTGTATTACCTATATTTTTTCTAACTGTAGCTAATCCATGTCATACAAACTTCAGGTCAAGACGCCTGTATTGCTTGTCCTGGGAGAAGACGACAAACGTGTTCCCAACAAACAAGGGATTGAATATTACAGAGCTATGAAAGCGAAGGGGGTGCCTGTTCGGTAAGCTGATTCATTATATATTGATACATTAATTCATACCATATTATTTAAACATAATTATTGATTGTTCTTATCTTTATATTGTAGCTTACTGATGTACCCTGGAAACAACCACTCTCTGTCTAACGTGGATGCTGAGTCTGACAGCTTCATGAACAGCATTCTTTGGATAATACAACATTTGTCTGTGTGAAAAAAGTGTACAAACTATAGCAAAAGATAAAAAGTTTTTTCATTCTTGGATTTTTTTATGGTAAGTTTTTTTTTTTTGCATGGTGGTGACTAACATCTCTCCTTCAACATCTACGATCACTTTTCAAATGTCTTGGTACTACAAATTCTTAATAAAGGCTTTTCAAAGTAGGATTCCTTGTTGTCGTCTATCCATCTATTAATATTGGCTTATCCCGGGTGGGGTGGCATGGGCAGCCCAGACATCCCGTTTCCCAGCCACTTAGTCTATCTCTTCCAATGGAGTGGTTCCCAGGCCAGCTTGACTGTTGGGGTCTCTCCTTGGTGCCACATGCTCGAAATACCTCGCCAGGGTGGCATGTGAAGCTGTTCCCTAAGCCACTTCAACTGGCTCTAATCAGGTCATGCTCATTTAAAGTGACAGTACGATGAAAAAGTATTTGCCCCCTTCCAGACTTTTCTGTTTCTTGCATATTTATCACTCACAAAGGTTTCAGATCATGCGACCAATTTTAATATTATATAGAGACAACCCTAGAAAATACAAAAGGCAGTTTTGAAGTTTTGATTCCATTTATTAAGGAACCCAAAAAATCAACTCATCTGACCCTATGTGAAAAAGTTAATAGCGAGTTGGGCCACCTCTGGTAGCGATCACAGAAAACAAATATTTACAATAATTGTTAACGAGTCTTTCACAATCCTGTGGAGGAATATTATACTCTTCTTTGCTAAATTGTTTTCTAATCTGCCATGTTGGGAGGTTTCTGTCATGATATGCCTCATTTAGGTCACACCACAGCATCTCAACTGAAATTAAATCTGGACATCTTTTTTTGAGCCATTTAGAGGTGGACTTGGTGTGTTTTGGTTCACTGTCCTGCGGAATGATCCAAGAGCGCTTGAGTTGGAGGACACGAACTGATGGCCGGATGTTCTTCTTAAGGAACTTCTCGTAAACACTAAAATTCATTATTCCGTCAACCATTGCAAGTTGTCTTGGTCTTGAGGCTGCAAAGCAGCCCAGGTTAATGTCAGTGCTCATGACTCTACTAGATGAATGGCACTGGCAAAAAATGGGATCCTTAGGTGAGTTCCCAGGCAAAAACCACTGCTGTCACAAAAGTACACAAATAGTCGTCTCACATTTGCCAAAAAGCATCTCGATTACCCTCAAGACTTCTGGAGAAACATTCTGTGGTAAATTCAGAAAGCTAAGTCTATATTTTCTTGCATGACCTAAGATGAATTTCAACAGTAAATGAAAGCTGCTATGCCGTGCTGTGAGCAACAGAAAAAGACAAACAAACTGGATCCACCCAGAGTTGCTGAAAAGAGCCAGTAGCTGGATTTGGTCAGACCTCATGGAAGTGACAGAATTTAGCAGATAGTGAAAGAAGCTCATAAAAGGGCAAGTAAGATTGCAGGAGTGAATGCGAATTTTATTTATACTTATTTCACAGCTAAAAACAACGGCAACTGGCAGGCAAGTAGCTAACATGTGTGGAAGGAAACAGCGGTTACTTTTTTGTCTCTACTGATACGGTTTCAAATCTGATACTTCTACAATTCATGAGAGAGAAAATAATCTTGACCAGGGTTCTGGAACCTTTTTGACCCAAAGAGCCATAAAAGCAAACACTTTTGATTTTTTTTTCTTTTTCGAGTGAGCAACACTCTATATTTTAAAACAAAATTCAACAAAACTGCCAAATCCGGTCTTAAGACAAACGGTAATTCTTCTGCGCATTTTATTTTACTGTGTGACGTTTGATGAATTGAAAACATATTTGAAATAAGAATGATCCTCAAGCCTGTGTCCCATAAACAATTATATATATATATATATATATATATATATGTATAACCGCGGTGTACCTGTCCCACCAAAGATCCACATTCACGCTGGACTGGATGATGAGGTTTTTATTACAGTTTCTGCAGATGAAATGAGTCACAACATTAGCTTTTTTGCTGGGTTTGATCTCTTTGATCTCGTTGGCAGCTCTCTGTAGACTGCCAACAAACCCCGCCTCCCGGTCATATGTCAGAAGCCCAAACCAAACCCTACCCCATACCAGCAGGTGGCACTGTTGGACTCATCATTGCAGGACACTTACCAAAAACTATACACATATTTCAGCAGGAATTTCAATAAAACAAAAGTAATTATTACACCCGTTACATATATATACCATGTAGGGGGACAGCACGGCGGAGCAGTGGTTAGCGCATGTGCGGCACAGTTCTGAGGTCGTGGGAATCTCCTGCGTGGGTTCAAATTCGGCCTTCCTGTGTGGAGTTTTTATGTTCTCCCCGTGCTTGCATGGGTTTCCTCCGGGCACTCCGGTTTCCTCCCACATTCCAAAGACATGCATTTCAGGTCAATTGGCCGGTCCAAATTGTCCCTAGGTGTAACTGAGCTGGCAACCAGTTCAGGGTGTCCCCTGCCCGGAGATGGCTGGGATGGGCTCCAGCCCCCCGCGACCCTAATAAGGATAAGCGGTACAGCTAATGAGATGAGATATACCATGTAAAATTGGTCTCCCTCCCACAGTAACTTGAGTGTAGAGGCTCATTTTGACGGTCATGTTTGTCCAAAGCTGTGTTGGGAATAACGCAATTACAAATTACGGCATTACATAACGGCGCTATTTTTCAATAAACAGGTAATCTAACTAATTATTTTCTCCACCGTTTTAAACGCCGTTACTGTTACTGACGATCAAAAGCGGTGCATTACTTTGGCTTCAGAATACCAATGTCAGAGTGCCCCTGCAAACGTGACGACCATACTTTTAGATAGAGAATCCGAATGTGCATTCCCTTAGCAAGGTTTCTTCATTTTCCTCATGCTGAGGTTTTTGAGTTTTCTGTGGTCTGTGTAGTCTGTGGTCTGTGCAGACCCCAGACTCCTTGTGATTCAGGGCTGTACAAATAAACATGACTTGACTATTTACTCATGTGCAAAAAGAAAAGGCAATGAAAGCAGAGTCGGGAAAATTGTAAGCCCAATGTTTGACAGCACCCGACTTGCGTCGTTCACCAAATAAGAAACGTCTCATTGAGCCATTATAAGTAATCGAAGGACCGGCTCCCTACAAATTAACAGCTGGTTCCCTCCCTTCTATGTCCCCCGTTTTTAAGTCATTCTTTGCATAATGTTAATAGTTGGTAATGAAGGGGTCAAAGTAACAAAATCAATCTGCAAAGCCGTTAAGGATGCCAGACAATCATGGTGACGATCTAAGTGGGGGATTCCACTGTTTAAAACAGGTAAACATTCCTCAATCTATGACTATTTTATACAAAAATAAAATTGGTATGATAGTTCATGTATTTTTGCCTTGTATTTAAATCAATGTTCTTTACTGAGTGAACGTTTATTTTGTACCACTAGGAGACATTAAATATTACACACTGTTCCTTTAAAAACTTTTCAAGACATTGTGTCTCAAACAATAACATACCTGTCAACCTGTACGTTTTTGCCGTACAAAGTACGTTCATAATGCATTTTAAGATGTGTACGATGTACACGAAAATTTGTACGGTAAAACGCATTATTTATACACCGACTATCACGAAACGGCAGATCAATCAAGTCAAACGAGTTCGCTGCCGTAGCCTCTATCTCGGTTTCGTTTTTTTTTTTCGTTTCAAACGAAGCGAGCGGTTTGATGCTACTGTGCGCATGCATCTGCCGCCTCGGATTTCATGTGATAGTTATGTAGTGAAAGGAAGTCCGTCTCTTTTTAGAGAACCGGCTTTTTCGGCTCAACTCATTAAAGAGAGCCGTCTCTCAAACGGCTCACTTGCTTCGATGCATTATATTACGAATAATTATTGTCGTATAAAAAGTTAAGAAAAAAAGGAAGTATAAAAGGAGAAAATTAAAAAAGACAGGTTTGTGGTTATCCCTTTAATCAGTATATTGCCAACAATAATTTAATGCAGAAAATGAATTAATAATTTGAATAAGAAAATGTATTATTCTACATAATTATATATGCATGTATTTTTTCCTTCTACAGTGAACGTCCAAGCTACTTAACTTTTGAACTTTTTGTATAATAAACCACATTCATGTCGATCAACTCAGTATCTCACAACAAAATGCTAATTAACAATACATATGATATTACGAAACGCATGTACAATATAACATGTGAAACTACATAAATAAACACGTTTGAATAAAAAAATATCGTGTAAGATTATTTTGTAAGGGAAAATACAACATTTTGTAAGGGCCTGGAGCCGAGGGGGTTGACAGGTATGCAATAAAATAGGACGAATGGACAGTTACTGTGTATGAAAAATGACAACCGATCCTTTGACCTCGGAGTTTTTGCGCATGCGTAAACATTTGACATCGGCCGCGCGCATTTACGATGAGGTCACGTGCACGCAGAAGAGACAAAACCAAACGTGTGACCATGTTGATGGACTTGTGGACGCGAGAAATGTGCGCGTGCGCACGGTGCTAGTTTTTTTTCTGCGGCATTGTCAATTTCGGTTGTAGGACAACGACGATATGTGGATGGAGATTAATTATTATGTAAGGCATCAGACTCGCATGGGAGCAGGAAAATAATCCACCAGTTGTAGTAGGAGGACGTGGGAGAGGCTGGAGAATTTGTCCCTGAAATAGCGTGAAAATAAACTTTTGTTTTTGATTGTGTTCTACGGAAGTTGATGTGGGCACTATGAAGTGATTTCGTCGCCACGTTTTACGACAAATTGAAGGTAAGCACTCTTTGGGGTTTACCTACAAAGTGACTGTTTTGTTAACCGTGCAACTTTTTTGTGTGTTTTTATCACGTTAATTGTACTTAAAATATCGGTTTTCCAAATATTACACTGTTGTAGTACTGATAAGGATGAGAGTGACATCTGTGCAATGAGTGACAGGGAGACTGAACCAATCACTCAGTTTGGATGAGCAATGCCGTCCAATCCTTTAGGATTAGAGGAGGGATTAGGTGTTTATGTATGATTTTCATGCCAATAGTTTGAATTATTTCTCTGTAAGAGGTATTTATTTTTGGAATTATTTTTCAAATCCTCGTGGAGTTTATTTCCAGTCTAATTTAGAAACTTGTTAACTTCTGCTTTCATTTAAGATAATGCTATGGGACGTCTTTAACTGGAATTGATGTAAAATAAAATGTCAAATACATTTAGATTTCAAATTATTTCCGTGTGAGATGAATTAAAAATGAATAGATGATCTTGAACAAAATATAAAACAATAAAACAAAGTGACCAGGTTGTTATATGCAAACATCACAGCTCTGGGAAACTTAACTTGGCAGACCAAATACAAAAATACATTACACAGCATTTGCAGCAACACGGGAAAAATATAAGAAGTGCATAAAAATTACTTCAATGGTGGCCCCAGTCCTCGTTATCGAGTTTTCATGTGAAGCGTTACTGTCACCTACTGTTGCATCCAAGTAGACAGTTTTATCAGAATCATAGCTCAGGAGGTAGAGCGCTCATCTTGGAATCAAGAGGTCGTAAGTTCGATTCCCGGCAAGACACTGAATCCCTAATGCCCACGGTATTGGTTATTTAGTGTGTATTATTATTATTATTATTATTATTATTATAAAAAGGAAAAGTGTGAAGCACATCATAGAGCGCTTTGGGAGGTCTTCATTGACTTTAAAAGCTCTATATCAATGTAGACCATTTAAAATGTTTTCAATCTAAAAATAAAACAAAACTCGACGTACTGACTAAAGTTCAGGAGCCTTGTGACTGGTTTAGGTTGAAATATCCAGTGCCTCATGCTAATAATGTAGAGGTATAAAGGAGACACGACCAAATTGTGCTACAACTTTTATAGAAAATCAAAATATTCACTGATAAGATTTAAAGCATATATGTTCCTTATCTTGGCCGAGCTCTGAGGGTGCCTCGAGCAAATTAGGGAGAGGTAAAGAGGAGACACCATCGAGTTGTGCTGCTATCCCAAAATAAAATAAAATATATCCTAATGAGGAAGGCAAATGTTCTGAATATTATCATGACCAAGCTCTCCAGTGCCTCACACACTCAATGAAGAGATAGAGAGGAGAAATGACCAAGTTGTGATACTACTATAGAAAATCAAAATATATTCCGATGAGGAACGTATATGCTTTGAATCTTACCTTGGCTGAGCTTTCCAATTCCTCAAGCACATTATGAAACGGTAAAAAAGAAGAGACTATCAAGTTGTGTCACTAGGCCTATAGAAAATGAAAAGATATTCTAATGAGGACTATACATGCTCTGAATATTATCTTGGCTGAGCTGTCCCGTCCCTTGCGTACTTTTTAAAGATGTGGAGAGGAGACGCGATGAAGTTGTGCTTGTACTTTTAATCAAAAATTACAATATTTTCTGATGAGGAGCCTAAATGCTTTGCATCTTACACTTTGCTGAACATCCAGTGCCTCGCACACATAATGAAGAGCTGGAGAGGAGACACAATTAAGTTTTGCTACCACTTCTATAGAAGATTAAAATACATGTATTTTCCAACAAGAAACATAAAGGCTAAGAATCTTAACTTGGAAAAGATCCCTGGTGCCTGGCACACATTATGAAGAGTTAGAATAGAGACACGACCATGTTGGGCTACCACTTCTATTGAAAATCACAATATTTTCTAATAAGGAATGTAAATGTTTTGGATCTTATCTTCGCCAAGCTCTCCGTAGCCTCGCACACATTATAAGGAATGAAAATGTTGACCCTGCTAAGTTGTGCAATTCTATAGAAAATACAAGAATTTGGAATGGGGAACATAAATGCTTCAAATAGGTCTCACTTGTAGTGTCTTCTAACTGAATATTATAGCTTGGTGTTAAGTGACTAGGAGGTGCCGCGATTAAGTTGTGCTACTACTTCTACATAAAATGAAAATCTATTCTAGTGAAGGACATATATGGTTTAAAACTTTCCGACTAGTATTTTCAGCTGATTGAATACTATAGTGTGGCGTCGAGTGACAAATTTTTAGGTCTCTGGTGCTTGTGCACATTAGGAAGAAGCCCAAAGGCTGGACAACCAAGTCGTGCTTCTATTTATATAGACCTGGGGTCGGCAACCTATGACACGCGTGCCAGCACTAGCACACGAGGTGTTATCCAGTGGCACGCAAGCGCACGGCAAAGTAATAATGTTTTTTTTTAAATGCGCATTTTTACTTGAAATTTAGACATTTTTCATTGCGCTGTGTGTTGTTTAGCGGATGTAAGGTGAGCGTGTGTCTGCGCAGTGCCTCGCAGAGGACGAGAGATTTGTGTTTTAACCCTCCCACAGAAACACCGGCGCGCGATAAATGAACGAATCTCGTTCTTTTCAGACGGCGTGGACAGATGACTGGGGCTTTTTCTGCAAAAAATGACCGTGCTGTTTGTTCATTATGCCTCGAGAGCATTGTACCTCACACGTCAAGTGTTAGTCATCACGAGACGAAACATGAACATGAATTCAAGGACGAGTCTGAAAAGGCTACATTACAACGTGCTGTGTCCAAGTACGGTGGAGTGCCTAAATCCGACTCCCCTTCAAAATCCTCCCCCCCTCGCATGAACGCGCATTTTGCTGTGCTTCCGACAAAAGCGATCTTATTTTATATAATAAGTTTATTAAAACATTAAACCGAGCTAATTAAAACAATTAAGCTATCGTTGTCTATATAACATGTTTATTAAAACAAAAAAGCGCGATCGTATTCTACAAAATGCGTTTGTTAACGCGGATGCAAAGGTAACGAATACCGGAGACAAATCAATGTACGCTATGATATCCACGATCACAACTAATTGTACACAAATAGTCTTTATTTGATGTACTATGATAGTTATATGTAATGTATTTTAGTGTGAATGAAACCCTGGTTGCATTGGATCCCGCGGTGTAAACAATTTTTTTTTTTATCATTTAAAATCGGACTTCCCTGCCTAATACTGTTTGCAAAGTAAGACACACTTTAAACTTATTATGTCTTTTTGGCTTTGGGATCCAACTACAGAAGAATACCTCCACTTTGTGATGTGTTACTGAATAGGTGTTCAACAAATCTAGATTGTTTTTATAATCACCATTATTACTAATAATAGTAATACCGTAATATGAGAAACGTCTGAAACTCTTCATAATCACTGTGCTGACATATTTATGTCACAGAGGTTTACCCTAGAAGTCACAAGTATGTATCTCAAACAGGGTCCATTTTAGCAGGGGAATCAGATTTTGGCAGGTAAAATTCCACATGCCACAGGTATAATCCCTGTGGTGAGGGGCCCTCTCCTTGTGAGAGGTAAGAGAATTCTCCCACCATGGTCCGCTGTGTGTCGTAAGAGGCGACTATAGTGGAGGGAGCGAGGGGACTGGGGATCCTCTCCTTTCTATCTCTACTCCCTAAGAGACAGCAAGGCAAATAAAGGGGGGCGGGAGACCGAAAGGTCTCGCAAACCCTAGTTATAGGGTCACTAAATGTGAGAGGATGTGGAAGTGAAGCTTCTGAGGGGAAGAAAGAGGAGATCGGAAGGATGATGACTAAAAGGAAGGTTGATGTGTTAGCCTTGAGTGAAACAAAGATGAAAGGAAAGGGTGAATTACAGCTTGGAGGTATGTATGGTAGAAGGTCTGGAGTTACGGGTGGACATGCTAGAGAAGGAATGGCTGTGCTTGTGAGTGAGAAAGCAAAGGAAAAACTGGTGGAGTGGAAAGATATCTTCCAGATTGATGTGGGTGAGGTTGAAATGGGGTGTAGAAGTGTGGATGTTTATACGTGCATATGGACCTGGTTCAGAAAGAAGCGCTGAGGAGAGAGAGGAGTTCTGGAAGGACTTGTCCGAATGTGTGGAAAGTGGTAATACTAGGTGACCTGAATGCTAGAGTGGGTGATGAAACAGTTGAAAATGTGATTGGTAGATATGGAGTACCAGGAAGAAATGAGAGTGGGAAGAAATTGATTGAGTTATGTGTGGAAAATGAGTTGGTGATTGGAAATACATTGTTTGAAAAGAGGGACGTGAATAAGTATACCTTTGTCAGAGTGGATAGTGGCAAGATGGTGGACAGAGCACTGATGGATTATGTAGTGGTTAAGAAAGGGATGTTAAGTAGATTGTTGGATGTGCATGTTTACAGAGGTGAAATGAGTGTTATAGCTGATCATTTTTATGTGGAAGGAAAACTGAGAATAGATGGATCGTGGAGGGCTAGTTATAAGAAGAGTGTGAGGGAAGAGGTGAAAATGTCATTTTCTATTGAGAGAATGCCCGTGTTGGGTGATTTAAATGTGAAGCTTGTCTGATTCTGAGGAAACATTGAGAAGGTTGGTAACGGAGTTTGGAAGAGTATGTGATAGGCGAGGGTTATGTGTGAATGTTGGTAAGAGTAAGGTGATGAAGTGTTCATGTGATGGAGTGGGCATGACGTTAGAAATCAGGTTGCATGGACAGGTGCTGGAAGAAGTTGAAAGCTTTAGGTACCTGGGTTGTGATGTGGCTGCAGTTGGTGGAATGGAGTGCGAGGTATTGCACAGAGTGAATCAAGGAAGCAAGGTTTTGGGTGCTCTGAGGAGAGTGATAGTGATGAACAACAAGAGTATGAGTATGGATGCTAAGAGGGGACTGTATGAGAGTGTGATTGTGCCGACTGTTTTGTATGGTGCAGAGACTTGGAGCCTGAATGCACATTTAAGAAGGAAATTGAATGTTTTCTCATCTCATCAGCTGCACCGCTTATCCTCAGTAGGGTCGCGGGGATGCTGGAGCCCATCCCAGCAATCATCGGGCAGTGGGCAGGGGACATATTTTCCGCGACCCTACTGAGGATAAGCGGTACGGCTAATGAGATGAGATGAGATTGAATGTTTTTGAGATGAAGTGTTTGAGGACTATGTAAGGAGTGACAAGATGGGATAGATTGACTCAATCTGATTGAGAAATGAAATTGTGAGAGACAGAACTGGAGTAGTCGTGGAACTGAGCAAGCGTGTTGATAAGAGAGTACTTGGTTGGTTTGGACACATGGAGAGGATGGATGAGGAGCAAATGTTGAAGAGGATCTACAGAGCAGAAGTCAACGGAAGCAGACCAAGAGGAAGGCCGTGATTGACGTGGATGGATGGTGTTATGAGTGCACTGTAGGAAAGAGGTCCAAATATAATGGAAGCTAGAGCTCTTGTTGGTGATAGAAAGGAGTGGAGAGATGTTGTGAAAGGATAGTGGGATTGTGGACGCGTTCTTAAGGATGGGCTGGGCACCCGTATGATGCGGCAGGGGTAAACCAGTGAAAGCGGTCGGGCCCTGCTGTTGAACAAAAGAGTGTGTTGTGTCACCCTGACCCGAGTGACATGGCTGCTTTTTGGTGTCCCGTTTAATCTGGAGGGACGAAAGCATGACCAATTTAGGTGTCGAGGTGCCTAACTTGTTTGGGCAATTGGGTTGGCCATGGTCCTAAAATGTTTGTGTGTGGTTTTTTTTTGCTATTTTTTTCCTTTTTATTTTTTTTGTTATTGTATGTGTTTTTCTTGCTGTCGGTCACCCCTCTTGAGGGATATGACCAAGGTAGATAGATAGATAGATAGATAGAAAATTCCTGCCATGTCAACGCCCCCCAAAACACCCAAAAGGTTGCTGTCCCCTGAGATCTAAATATAAGGAAACAAAGAACAAATGCAGACTCATCACAAATAAATAACGGAAAATTACTCGCAAACTTTGCAAAATGGGTAATTGTCGGTTAGACATGGTTTTTAGCACTGTTTTTGATTTTTCCACATTTGCCTCCTGGAGAAGATTCAAATATTAATCATGATATTTATGTCTCGGCTTATATTTAGGGGTTTGGTGGGCATGAACATCCTCGGTAGGTGATAATTTTATTTTCTCATTGCTCTCTTTTTCCCTTTTGTTATTTTATTATTAAAAGGAGTCCATGGTCTGTATAGCCCCTTGAGACTTCTTGGGATTAAGGACTATACAAAGAAAAATGACTTGATTCAACAGGATGATAACTGACGCCATATTTGGGCTGATATCAGCTTGACATTTATCGTGCATCCCTCTCACAAACCTAAAAAACGAAATTTTATCTATGGGCGGCACAGCGGGGCAGTGGTTAGCACGTGTGCGGCACAATTCTGAGGTCATGAGATCGAATCTCCTGTGTGGAGTTGGCATGTTCTCCCCGTGCTTGCGTGGGTTTCCTCCGGGCAACCTGGTTTCCTCCCACATTCCAAAAACATGCATGTTAGGTTATTTGGCCGGTCAAATTGTCCCTAGGTGTGAATGAGTGAGCAAATTTTCTGTCCCTGTGTGCCCTGCAACTGGCTGGCAACCGATTCAGGGTGTCCCCTACCCACTGCCCGAAGATAGCTGGGATGGGCTCCAGCACCCCCACAACCCTACTGAGGATATGCGGTGCAGATAATGGATGGATGGTCTATCTCTTTTTTCGACTGAATTTTGTTTCCTTTTCCTTTAACTCTTCTAGGATTTACAATGTCCAGTTCCGTCCCCGAAACCAAACCATGTTCGGCGGTGGCACTCTGTATCCCGGCTGCCCGTTGCCCATGGCAACCGCTCGTCGTTATTTGGACAAAGCACCGTAAGTCTCCTCTTCAAGTGCCGTCGAATCCGGCGACTGAGAACTGAAATTCTGACCTCAAAAGACACCTGGAAATGCCTCTAAACATTCGAGCCAAGCCGGCATCGAGCAAGCTCTCCGCCGCATCCAAGAGCGCTGGGTCAGCGGACAGTGCCGCAGCGCATGCTCGCTTTTCCAAGTCTCCAAAACAGGCAAGAGGTAAAAACACCAGGACCAGTTCCACTCCAGGATGCCGATCAGGACTGGAACCCGGTTCTGTGTCCACGCCTGTTGCCAAAAGTTCCACTCCCAGGCCAGCTCCAAAGAACCCCACCTCGGAATCTGGTCTAAAGGTGCCATGCTGTTCTGATACTGCCCCGGTTAGTAAAACCCTGTCCATGGAGAATATCCAGTCTTTAAACGCCGCCTACGGAATTTCAGGTGTGTACTCCTGTCAGGAACGTTCTGGAAGTTCCCTAAAAGGTACCATGACCCTTGGAAGAAATGCGGGCCGGTTCTACGGTGCTGATGCCCACCCCCCTAACGGCAGAGTGCAAAGTCTGCAGCGGCAGTCCGAGAGGAGTCGGCAAGCACCGGAATCCAGAAATCAGCAGGATTCTCCTGAATCTGGTCTCCGTGCCCAGCTGACAGAGCTTCGGAGGGAAAACAAAAACCTGAGGAGAGAATTGGATGGGGGCAAAGATGCAGGAGGAGGAATGAATAACGTAGACTTGTGGTACAAAGACTACCATGATGGACCCGGGACTTCTGACTATTATGGGATGGATCGAGATCACACTCAGGTGACGATGTATTGTTGCCGGGTTATTTGGGAGGGAAGTTTTGAATTATCGTTCCTACTCCTTCCTCTTTTTATTTCTTTGAATTTCTCTTTTTCTCTTTCGCCTCCTTCTCATTTACATTTTTTTATTATTATCCTCCTCCCTTTCCTTGTATTTCCTATTTGTTCTCTTCTTCTTTGTGTGTAAGGACTATACAAATAAATGACTTGACTTGACTTCTCCCTTTTATTCATTTTTCTTACTTCCACTCCGCTTCCCCCCTTGCCCATTCTTATGTTTTTCCTTCTTCTTCCTCTTTTTCTGCTGAAGTTGTTTCTTTTTCCATCATCTCCTACTTTTCCTCCCTCACCTCTTCCCTATTTTTTCTTTTTCTCCTTATTCTCATTTGGATTTTTCTTTTTTCCTTGTTTTTCCTCTCCCTCTTTTCATTATTTTTTTTCCCTCATTCTTCTCATTTTTCTCTCTCTTCCACCTTTTCATTATTTGATTATTTGTCTCCTTTTTCCTATTCTTCCCTTTTTCCTACTCTTTAAATTGGCTTTTCAGCTGTTCTAATTTTCAAATATTTGCTTGATTTTAGATAAAATAATCGATGCAATCACAGTTGCATTCTTTTGCATTTTCATAAAATTTATTTAAAAAAAAAAAGAGTAAACCTCATCAAAGTTTAACCAGATGAGGAAAACCAATATTATATTATTTGTATGTGCCTTTTATTATAAAATCTCAGACATTACATTTGTTTCTAAACTAAGTATAATTTGTAGCAACAAAAAATATAACCCTAAATTTGAATAAATGCCTTCAATGGAATTTATCTTTTAGTGCTTTGAGGTGAAATGTCACCCTTTTAAAGGACAAAATAATCAATTCCACCGCATTTGCTTCCAGCTTCCACTGACTGTTCAGGAGCTCCAGGAAGAACTGAGGGCCCACCGGGTGATGAACAGCCTTTTGCGGCGACCCCACCTCCAAAGATCTTCTGGTTCCTGTCGCGATCTCCGCACGGACCAGGACCACAGGGAAGGGCTCAGTCCAGGAAGCCTCCACAGTCCTGGACTTGAGAACAGTCCAAGAGCCAGCCCGTCCCACACTTACGATCTCAGACAGCAGGAAACTGATGTCCCCAGCTCCCGGTGCCCGGGCCTTAAGCGTGTTCTGGATGGACCCGTGTCCCCCGGCACTGCCCGGTGCCGCAGCCCCTGCCTGGTCCCAGGTTGCGACAGTTTGACTTCTCCGCCGCAGGAGAATTTGGTCCTGTTACAGTCAGAGCCCGAGCGGCAGGCCAAGGAACTTTTCCTACTAAGAAAAACCATGGAGGAGATGGAGGCCAGGATCGACTCCCAGAAACGAACCCTGGGGGCCCGGGACGAGAGCATTCAGCGGCTGCTGGAGATGCTTCAGGGACAGGTGCCCGCCTGGGGACGGGGGGCCAGGGCGGAAGCGCAACTGGAAAATATGCATGTAAGAGAGGTGAGTTTTCATTCAATACGATCTCTGTGCACTAAAAAAAAACGTTATTAGAAAATAAAGCGCAGCATGATCTATTATGGCAGATATTTATTGTCATTTTACAACTTTTATTTTACTAAAATAATTTATTTTTAAAAAATGAGAGGAAAAAACATAAAATTTGAGATTATTATATTGTATTTTCATCATATTATTTTGGAATAAAAACAATTACTAAAATATATTCCAGATTTTAATAATAATAAAAAAAAACTAAAGATTCGAAATAAAATTTGAAAAAATACAATTGGTATGATGGGATTATGATTTAGAGATTTTTTCTGTAATGTATAGTGTCCTTTAAAAAAAATAATACATTTGGAAAAATACTTTTTTTCCTGTATTATTTATTTAATGAAAAACAACTAATGCTATTTTTCTAACTAAATCAAATCTAAATTATGTAAGTTAATTTTAAAAATACCAGGCTAAATAATTCAAAGATTAATTTAAATTTAGGAAAATTCCTTATGTTTAACTGAAAATATATATTTTTAAAAAAGACACAAATTACTGTATATCTTGTCCCATTAGGAATAGCTTTGCTCATTTTGAGCATTTATTTCAAACTTAACTAAAGATTTATGTTTAGACCATTTAAAATCCTAAAATGATCATCAAAAAATGTAATCTTTGTGACCCTAAATCTGTGGTCAGCAAAGTACGGCCAGTCGGCACATACGGGTTCATCATGCTTTTTAATTTGACCGGCCCAACAAGTTTAAAAAGTACTACAAATAAAGGCATAGGACACTCCAGATAAAGCCTGAACCCTCATCTTTCATTAGAAAAAAAGTATGCATTTAGCATTGTGTAGTAAACAACAGTTGAACATTGCAAAGTTTCTTGAAAATACTCGCTTACGAGAAAACTTCGGAGAAAACTTCGGAGAAAAACCTCTTTTTGTTAAAGGATGCATTTCCAGCATAACTTTCATCTGGTGCTTTCCTTTTAACGTACTGTATATTTTTGAACCCGATAATATCTAAACAATGCTTTCTAGGAACTTTGCTTTCAAAATAACATTTTATTGCAAGAGCACTGAACTTATGCATGAGCGATGCCTGAACCTCACAAGAACTTTTTAGCCAAAGAAGTTTCCGGTGACCCCATGATTTGGGTCATCATGGCGATCGCGGAGGTGCACGAAACATCAATCCTCTGTGTCCCGACGATCACTAAGGCTCTTCGTCATTTTATTTAGAAAGAATAAAGCTTTGAAGTGTTAACTGTGTAAACCTGCGCGTACTCTGCATATGGGCCTATACACTATCGTACGTTGTCATACGGTGGATACAGGAATGGAACTAGACACAAAGCGCTGACAAAGATCTGAACAAAACCACTCCTGCCATCTATTACTATACTGATACCATTCACAGAGGCTTAATAATCACCAAAGGGCTGTGCCAAAACCTATGGAATATAGTTCAACGACAAAAAAAACTATTTTTTTATTTTGTAACTCGGAACAAGTCTTCTGAAAACGTGTTTTTACTTTAAGGCACTGAATGAGTAGAAATAAGGTGTGTTGAGCTCCTCAGTGTTACATGTCGAAGTGTAAGACACTGAACCCGTAATACCCCCAATAAGCAGGTTGACACCTTGCGTGGCTGAACGGCCGCTATTGGTATGTGAGTGTGTGTGATTGTAAAGTGCATTGGGAAGTCTTCATTGACTTGAAAAGCGCTATATAAATGCAGAACATTTCATTTCATTTGCAGGCATGTGCAGTTCCGCCACTCCCCCTGGTTGGCGCCTTCTGTTGGAAGGTGGGCTGTCAGATACTGACAATGTCTACATTATCTTTTTTCTTGTGTATTGCTGACGTATCAGATTGAGAATTTGTATTAGCAGATACAAAAAAGAACAATCTATCAATCAATTTTTTGTTCTTCTTTCGCAAACCCCTCTCATTTTTTTTAAACCCAATGTGGTTTGTGACTCAAAAATTCGCCAAGTAAATGGAAATTACAAATCTCAACAAAATACTTAGTGTATCCATGTATTTAGAGACGTAAAACAGGGTCCGCCTTTTATTATGGTAGCAAGCTGTGGGATTGGCGGCCCGCCGCTTTGGCTTCCTGCCTCCTGCCTCCTGCTGCAGTTATTTTTAACTCTAAAATCTTCTTAGCTCTTCATTTCCCTACCTGAGTGTGTGTGAGTGTGTTAGAGTAAGGGAATACTCTAGCTATGGTTTTTTTTTTCTTTTCGGCATTGTACGATTGCGAACTCGGGCGAACATCTGGCCGGCTTAATGTTTGTGGCTGGGCCACGCCCCTCAGACTTGGACACGCCCATCACCGATGTCGGTGAGTATTCGTTCGTGTGGAATCGTTTTCTGTGTTTGGCTTTTTGAGTGCTTGTGCAAAAACAATTGTGCGGCATTTTGATTGGATTTGCTTGATAATGTGTAAAAGTTGAATTTTCTGTCTGAACATAGGTATTTAATTATTCATAAATAGAAATAACTGTCGGATGTTTTTTTTTTTTTCTTTTTTCGGGGCTCAAGTTTCTTTGTTTATTGTTTTGTGACCAAAGCCAACTCGACTTTAGACCAGATGCTGTCGGGTTTAATTTGTGGCGTAACGTTTTGTGAATTTAACATTGTTGAACCACAGGGTTTTAAAAAACATTAAACTTTGGACAAAGAAAAAAAAAACAACAACACAATCATGAGCGGGTTGACAAAAGCTTTTGGATACATAAGTAAACCAAATAAGTGTAACAAATTAATATGTAAATATAAAAATCAAATATACCAAATAAGTAAATAAATAAATGCAACATAATAACCAAACCAAATTAATAAACCCGGAAAATATCCCAAATAATTAAATAATTATACAAAATAAATGGTATAAAGAATAAATAATAGTACAAAATAAATAAAATCAATAAATATACCAGCTAAATATATAGATATAGAAATTAAATATTCTAAATAAGTAAATTAACTACACACCAAATAAATAACCCCCAAAATACAAATTAATTGAAATAAATATCAAATAATTATACCAACTCCTTAGCATACCGGATCTACCATATACATTAAGTAAATAAATGAACTAAATAACTACAGTAAACCAAATGAATAACCCCATAAAAATGAAAAAAAAACAAAAATGAAAAAAAACAAAACAAATGATATACCAAAAAAATTAATGTACCGCTGGCTATGAAACATTATAACAAATATATAGATGTACAAATGATATGTTCCTAATAAGTATTTAAATAAATGAATCAACCCTTAAAGCAATGAATTCCGCAAAATATACCGAATAAATAGTATACCAAATAAATTAATACTTGTACCTATTAAATACTGTATACCTAATAAATAAGTATCCCAAATAAATGTATCAAAATATACTGAATAAAAAAATCCACTGCATGAATAAAACATATACATATATATAATATATGTATTTATATTTGTAATATCCATTCCATCCGTCATCTGCACCGCTTATCCTTAGTAGGGTTGCAGGGGTGCTGGAGCCCATCCCAGCTATCTTCGGGCAGTGGGCAGGGGACACCCTGAACTGGTTGCCAGCCAATCGCAGGGCACACAGGGACCGACAATTCACTCGCTGATTCACACCTAGGGACAATTTGGACCGGCCAATTAACCTAACATGCATGTTTTTGGAGAACATTCAAACTCCACACAGGAAGGTTTGATCTCACAACATCAGAACTGTGCCGCACACACGCTAACTACTGCACTGCCGTGCTGCCCTTATATATATATATATATATATATATATATATATATATATATATATAATTACAAAGTAAATTAATGCATATACCAACTAAATACACCAAATGAATAATATTAAATGTGCCAAATTATTACAGTACAAGAATAAAATAAATTCATAATTAAAATAAGTACAAAAATTTAAACAAATACACGAATTAAGTATTCAAAATTATGAAAAATCATAATAAATATCTAAAACAATTATAACAAATAAATATGAAAAATAGAATTGGAACAAAAAAGTCCAGTACCAGCAATAACCACACAGGGGCAATGTTGTATTGGGATTGAACTGGAATAGGGACGCTTAATCTCTCTTCTCTTTTCTCTCATCGTTAACAGCCCCCTCTGGCACTGCGATTCTTTTCCCCCTCTTTTTCTGTTTTTTTTCCCTCTTTACGCTCCCCCTCCCGTGGCTTTTCCCCCTCTTTTTCTCTTTCTCGTTGTTGCAGTGTCCCACTCCTCTGTCTGTCGTCCTCTCTCGCCTTCTTTTCCCCCCTCCTCTTTCTAATCTTGTCACTTTTTTCTCTCGTCCTTTCTGTTTCTCATTCTTCCTCTTTTCTCTGTTCCTCTATAACTCTCTCATCTTCTCTCGCGGTTATTCTCTATTTCCCTCAATCGCTTTCTCCTCTCTTCCAACACTTTCTCTCTACGTCTCACCATTCTTCTTTCTTTCTAAAGACATTAGCTTGAAGCCTTACCTGATAACCTTTCAAATTTGATCACAATCTAAATCTATAAAACTAAACATTGTATTTTACGCATTTGTGTAAAGGTATGTCATGGCATTTCCAAAAGCGGCCAGTTGGAGACGTCTGCAACCGGGTATTTGTTTTTAGCCAATTTTGAGACAAGAGTTGTAAATGTTTGACTTCTCTTTCCAGAAGCCAATCACTGATTATGCACACTTGCATGTGGTAATCACGTGTTGAAATGGACCCCGAGTTGAATTACGCACGTTTATTTTCGGCTCCGATATGAATACACATTGTAAATATGGATACCTTTATGTTGGAAATTTTATATGCTAAACAATGTGTGAATCATCATTTGAATCGGTCGCTCAATATTTTTTAAGCCAAAGTAGGTCAAGTCCGTTTTTTCAACACAGGCCGTCATAGGCTATCGCAGGCGAATGACCGAGAAAAAAAGCTTGCAATTGGTGAAGACTGATGTCAATCAAAAGGTCAGAGGCTACCAGCCATATTGGAAATCATCTCACAATTTTTTTTTTTCTTTTAAAACGGAATTCTGGGGTGAAACAAACCGAGTATAAGAAGGATTGTCAAATGACGCAGAAATGCTTTTAGGCAGTTTTTTTATATGTCTCCATTATAGGTGTGTTTGTGAGTACATTTTTTTACACAGTTGGATTCACTGGACTGTAGTGAATTTAACAAGACCATGTTTGGGGAGAATCGTGTTTTCAGCTGTATATCAGAGAACGTTATTGGTGAGCTTTGCAGTCTTTGTAGTTTTCAGGTATCATGTTTAAGACAAACTGTGATTTTTCTGTCATGCAATTGCCATCACATCTCAAATCATAAGAAATTTCCAATGATATGTGGCATGAAATATTTTAGTGTCAGGTGACATCAAGAAGACATGTCTGTTTTTCTCAACAGTGTGACGGCCTGCCAGTGGGCCGTCAGAACGTTAAGGGGTTATAATAAATACAGAATTGTATTGTACTAACTTTTTACGGAGCTCAGAGCTTAGCAGCTTCATGAAATTGTGATGTCGACCAATAGCAGTAAGGAATCCTAGAGGTGCATGTAACTTTCATAGTCGTAATGATGAATTTTATAAATATTGGGGCACGCCAAAAGATTTGCGGTTGATCACGTATGGTGAAGAAAATACCTTAAAGTCCCAGTGTATAATATGTCCACTAGATGGCACTGTTGTCAAATGCTGCTACGTTTTGCTTTGTTGCACTAGCTTTTGTCAGCAAGAAGCCAGACAAACATGGTAGTGACCTTTAGGTTCGGATTCCACAAAATAAATTAAGTACAAATTTCTCAACCTATGATTTTTTATAAATAAAAATTAACATTTGTATGAAATTTGTTTTTGTACCACTATACACCAGCTCAGTAGCCTAGATGGTAAGGCGCCCGCTTTGAGACTGGGAGGTCGCTGGTTCGCGCCTCGGCCGAGTCATACCAAAGACTGATAACATTGGTAAAATGGCGGCGCCCTCTGTTGGCTGCGGCTGCATCGGCTCGCTACAACGGGTCAGGTGTATCGACATTTCGTTCTGTGTACATTGTTACACAGAATGACAATACAAAGGAAATTATTATTATTATTATTAGTATGAGGCACTAAATAATACGTGATGTTCCTTTAATGAGAAGGTGGGTGGGGTGGGGAAGAAAAACATTATATCCACATAGAAATGATAAAATATCGTAAGCCAGGGACACAGAAACCTGTGAGTCTACTGTAGATTGAAAAAAAAAAAGTTCTGGGGTATTGGTCTCCGGAAGTATTATTGTATTTGGTATCCGTAGGGGAAACGAACCACTAGTTAAGAGAAAAGTTGAATTGCAAAATGTTTTGGGGTGATGCTGAAATGTTAAACTGGATCCAGCACTAAGTGTCGCGGTAGTACATGCATGCTTGGTGAGCAGCGACAGAGTCGCTCTTAGACGAATAATCCCTCTCATGCACAAGTGAGAAGGGGATAAAGCTCCATTTCACTGCCGGAACTTGTGTCTGTCTACACTGCAAAAAAGAAAACATGTAAATGTTTACCTTTGTGTAGGCATACGTGTACACAAGGATTCTTTTCCTCATTTCACTATTATTTTAACTCATTTTTTCATTAAAAAAAACAATCAAATTAAAGTATTGTAAACTGATTTTGGAAAAAAATGTGATTACAAAAAATATTTATTTAAAAAAAAATGCATGTAAATATTTTTACTAGTTTCGCTTCATCTAGTAACTGATTGTATGGCCGTAGAAATGGATCCCATAAATGTAAACACAAAATAAGATTTCAGGAAAGGATGTATTTACAGAAAAAGAATCAGTATAGAATAATGTGCATTCAGGGAACAACAAAGTTTACTGGAATCTTTGTAATTCAAAGACACTTGTGTCTCAGTGTGTAGTGTGTCCTAGCATAATGGTTTTTTTTTTTTCTGGACACTGAGGGCCGAGAGAATCACAATTTATATTCTTAGTTTATGAGGCAGAATTGACAATAAAGCCGAATTTGACATCAAAGCTACTGTAATACAGACTCAACTATGCATCCCTGCTCCAAGTTGAAACACAGACTAGATCTAAATGAACAAAACAATAAAGGAAACACAATGGAATATGTTGAAAAAACTAGTTCTGAACAGAACAAAACATAAAAGGAAATGACCCAGAAACCATACTGTACCTGCTTTGACTTAAAACCTAATAGTCAAACACTATCTACCTCGAACAGTACAAAAAATGAAAGTGAGAAGACACAAATTACCAGAACTTGGCGGCAAATCATAAGGAAAAATAAAAACTATGCAGAAACAATTCTCACAAACAGCTGGAATTAAAATACAATGCTTAAACACTAACAAGCATGCACAGCTCTAAACATGAAAGGAGACATAGGATATGTTGTATCACAGCCGAGGTTTAATTGAACAAAACATTAATTGCTGGAATACCTACAGGTTCTATCTAAAGAAAAACAACGCAAACAAAATCATGTGTCCTAATGTTCCAACACCAACTAACCCTAACAGAACAAAACATGAAAACACGACGGCACAGGGACCATTCTCACACATAGACAGAGCAGGAGTGCCATTATGACAAGACTTATGAAATATAACTCCAACTGAACAAAACATGAAAGTAAGACAACACAGACTATGTTGGGAGACTAACTAGCTTTAACAAAACAAAACATGAAAAGAGTCCACTCAGGTTATGTTGGAACCCTAACTTTAACTGAAAAAATGTCAAATATGGACACAACTTGATATGAGGGACACTAGATCTAACGAAACAAAACTTGAGAAAAGGACAATGCAGGACACATACTCACATGTTGATAGAA
Organism: Urocampus carinirostris; assembly: GCF_059441175.1. Lineage (NCBI taxonomy): Eukaryota > Metazoa > Chordata > Actinopteri > Syngnathiformes > Syngnathidae > Urocampus > Urocampus carinirostris. The sequence continues at coordinate 62,655,796 of NC_142351.1, forward strand.
CAATACTGGCAGTGCCAGAAAGTACAGATCACGACAGTATGGTTGCATAAGGGTAACATGAGTAAAAGCTATCATTATTTATTGATGGGTGGAGCAAGTCACATGAGCCGACAAAGTGTTTTTGGTCAACACGTCTTTAAGAAAACCGGAGAAATATAAAAGCAGGAAAAGGTGAGAATAAACAAAGGATTTACCTGAATATTTTCAAAACTTGATAATAATTTCCAGAAGATGATGAGCCGCCAAGCGTATTTTTATCGGGTTCCTCCTCAAGAACTTCATCGGAGGAATCAGCAAGAGAAACCGACGGCTCAGGCCAGGCCCTTGCAGATCGGCGTCGATATAAAGGTGGGACTTCCACCAAATTGTTCCTGTCACTTAATAATCGTAACATTCATCTCCAAGTTTTTGGAATATAAAAGCAGGGATGCACAAGGAAAGTTTTACGTCACTTAATTATACTAATGCTCCCACTCAGTGTTTTCAACCAGTTTGCCAGGGCACACTAGTGTGCCATGAACTTCCACTAGTGTGCCACAGGAAATTACTCGATTTTTTAATTTTTTAATTATGTTCTTTAAAACTACATGTCATTGCTTTCCTCCAGTAATCAGCCAAGTAATTGTAAATCAATATCAGTAGGTGGCAGCACATTACTTTTTTTCTTATTATATGACGTAGGACATATTTAATAACTTTTGTATAATATAGCTATTTGGCATTGGCTCGCAAACAAATAATAAAATGAACAAAGTAAAAATCTGGCACACAAGTTAAATCATTTTCTTATTTTCACTAAATAAAACAAAATTCTGAAAAACGTTAAAACATGATTAGATGAAATTCCACTGACAAGAATTTTTGCACATTCATCCATCCAGTTTCTGCACAGCTTAAGATCACTAGGGTTGCGAGGATTTTTGCTCATTCAAAGTGTTATTTTTCTCTAGAAAAAACAGATAAAAAAATAGCAAAACTTGGAAAACAGATTAAACATATAATAAAATAAAAACATTATGTTTAGGGCGGCATTAGCTCAGGAGGTAGAGCGCTCACCTTTTCATCAAGAGGTCGCAGATTTGATTCCCAGCTCCTCCATGTCGAAGTGTCCTTGGGCTAGACACTAAATCGCATATGCCCCCGATAAGCAGGAAGCTGCCTTGCATGGCTGACGCTGCTATCAATAGTTAGTGTGTAAAAGTAAAGCGCTATATAAAGAAGACCATTTACATTTCACCAAAATTAATAACACACAATAAGAAACATTTTAGACTCAATTTAAACTTGAAAAGAGAGCATGGAAGTCATTCCGGCAATTCATTTTTATATATTTTTGAAATATGGTGTGCTTTGACCCAAGCAAGGTGGAAAAATGCTGCTCCAACACAGAATGGAATACATGCCTTGGATAATTCAAATAGATAGCTCATTCTTATCAAGTAACTTTATATCAGCTTTACATATTAGGATCTATAATAAATCAAAATAAACATACAAATGCTACATTGGGCAAACGTAACGATTGGTCAATTGCGGCTCTAGAGGTCTAGGGTATTGATCAAGTTGTGCTACTACAAATGCTGAGAATATTTCTTTTGATTTTGTGATTCCAGAAGAGTTCTCCTTTCTATTTTGATCCTGACGTTATCTGGCAGGTACGACCTTTTTTCTTTTTGTGTCTTAAGAAGAGGACACTAGTTTTCTTAGGACAGGGATCGGCAATCTCAAATGTTGAAAGGCTTTTATTGGACCAAAAAAACAAATTTGTCAGGAGCCAGAAAAAGTAAAAGTTTCATATAAGCCTTATAGTGAATGCAACACATGTTTTGTCTTTCTTGATTAGCTACATTAGCCTACCATCAAAATGACTACGTTTATTGGAGCGCATTCTGTGGAGAATGATGCTCCATATCACTACTCTATTGGAGGATAGCTCCTCAAGTTTAACATCATTACATTACTAATTAATTACAATATGTTTCATTTATTTGATAAAATTAAAGAAATAAAACGAGGAAATCTTTTTTTGATTTCCTGTCGATTTGGGGGATTTGCAAAAACGACACAATGGAACGTGCATAACGTGCCCCTTATCTGGGCAACAAAAACAAAAATAAGTCACTATTTTTCAATTTAGGAGAATAATGGAAAATTCTAGGGTCAGAAGCAGACTCTACAATTGGTCACTAAATTTTTCCCGGAGGAGCAGATACTCCCTTCGGGCAAAGTTAGTTATTGGAAAATAAGAATACGCTAGTAACCTCCATAGAGAAGAATGACACCTTTTAATAGGAAAATTCTAATTTCCAGCGATAAAGTTGATGTAGTTAGATTGTTTCTAAGGGAGAAGAAGACTACGCTAGTTTTAAAGGAAGAAGATGCACGTTTTCAACATAAGCACAGATAAAGTAGGCTTATTTCCAGCATAAAGAAAGATAACAGGAATTGTAGCGAAAGAAAAGCTTTCGGAATATTACTACATGAGACAAAACTTGTTCTCGAGTTTTAAATGCCAATGCTTTTGAGGAGACATCTTCTCTGGTTTGACGCATGAGCGTTTGAACAAACAATTGGACAACACACAAGAAAGTCGTTCTTTTACTCAAATCACCCGGTGCAGGACACCAAGATCACTTCATTGGAGAAGAACATCCGAGACTTAGAGGACGAAGTCCAGATGTTGAAGAGCAGCGGTTGTCTCCATCTTGATGAGAGGCAGGAAGAGTTCAAACATGCGGAGGTCTACAAAAGCCATTCCAAATTCATGAAAACCAAGGTGGAGTAATCTTGGAAATGGGCGATGCTGCAGTGTATGCGCATGTGTTCGGCATGCAAAAGTGTGGAGTGCTGTCTTCGTGTTTGGGAACATTAATAAACTTAAAGCCCTGGTGCTACCAATCCTGCTTTTGATAAAGTAGGCCACTATATTTCGTTGAATACGCCCAGAAACCTGATGGACATCTTTTGTATAGTATACCCCTGAAATATAAACACCTGGTACCCATGACAAAGTGGTATATAGTGTGTACTAATTATGTGTAATATATGCGTATATAATTATATTACATTGAGAAAAAATGAAATTGAATACAGTGTTGGTGTGACGTGACTTGAGCTACTACAGCAGTATTAGTGGGGGGCCATGGTGTTTCAAATTAAAACACATTTTAATTTTTACCTGGAAGCATTGTCAAGTCAAGTCATTTTTATTTGTATAGCCCTTAATCACAAAGAGTCTCAAAGGGCTACACAGGTTATTGCACAGACTATTTTTTCAGACTATTATTACACCGTCCCCGGATCTTAAACCAACATGAGGGCAAGGAAAAACTCAAAAACCTCAAATTGGGGAAAATGAAGAAACCTTGAGAAGGGACCACACATGTGGTAATCCCCCTTTCAGGATGACCAGGCTGCAATGGATGTTGCAAGTACATATAGTACAGAGATATTGTCAACAAAAAATATAGGTTATTCATATGCTATAGTGTAGAAGTGTGTTTTAAACATTTCCACTGAGGTTGCAGATCGGATCTCAGGGGGAAGAGCATTCCACAGCATGGGTACCCAGATGGAGAACGCTCTCGAACCTGCGGAACACTTCTTGGCTCTTGGGATCACCAGTAGACCAGCGCTTTCAGAACGAAGGCTTCGGACCGGAACATAGGGGGGAATCAAATCTGAAAGATATGAGGGAGCAAGTCCATGTATGAATTTGTATAATACCAAGAGAACCTTGAAATCACATCTTAGGCTAACAGGGAGCCAATGCAGGTTAGCCAAAATCGGCGTAATGCGTTCGGACTTTCTTGTCCTAGTTAAAAGCCTCGCTGCAGCATTTTGTACCAGCTGAAGACTCTTGATTCTGGACTTCGGGAGACCGGAGAGTAGTGCATTACAGTAATCGAGACGGGAGGTAACAAACTCGTGAATTATAATTTCCGCATCCGACTGAGACAGCATAGGACGACTTTTAGCAATGTTGCGGAGACGGAAGAAAGCGGTTCTAGTAATTTTCTTTACGTGTGTTTGAAAGGACACATAAACACCTACATTTTTAAGTGAGTCACTCTGTGTGATGTGACATTTGTGAATGTTCACAGCAGTTTTTGAGAATAAGTCACGGCATTTAGATGGACTCATAACTAACATTTCGGTCTTTTCAGAGTTAAGACGCAAGACATTGAGTGACATCCACTCTTTTATCTTGGTGAGGCAGGCTTCCAGATTTCCATAATTTAGTGTGGCAAATTCCTCCAACGGAAGATCTAGTTGAGTGTCAGCTGCGTAGCAGTGGAAACTGATATTATTCTTGCGAATAATATCACATAATAGAAGCATGTAAATGCTGAAAAGAAGGGGGCCAAGTACTGATCCCTGCGGAACACCACAGCTAACACTAAAGGGCTCAGACGTAATTTCGCCATATTTAACACATTGCGTCCTATCTGAGAGGTAGGATCTGAACAATGAGAGGACGGTTCCGGAGAGACCAATCCATTTGTCCAACAGTTCTAGTAAGATATTATGGTCCACTGTATCAAAAGCAGCACTAAGGTCAAGCAGCAGCAAAAGTGATGAAGCGCCAGAGTCCACTGCCAGTTGAAGATCATTGGTTACCTTAATCAGAGCTGTCTCAGTAGAGTGGTTAATCCTGATTGCATTGCATTGTCATACCCTCAAAGATTTTTGTTGCTCTAATCGCCTCCTTATTTTCACTAAAAGTCCGATCGTCGATTGGTTACGGCTATGCAAAGCAGCGATGCATTTTTTTTTTCCGTATTTGTTGATAATCCTGAACTTCATTTCCATAGTAATCATCCTCTTTCTTCTCCCGTTAGCATCAATGCAATCCTTGATAATAAAATACAGAGCAAAAAAAAAAAACATTATTGTATCGCCAACTCCCAAAGTCTTTACAAAGTAAACAGCATTCTGAACTGAATGAAGAGACGAATAGGCGTTTTTGGAGGTAGTTCAGCCAAGAGCATATCTGCATTTTCATGTTGCCATAACGGAGACCAATAGCAGACCAGAATTAGACCAGAAAAAAATAACCAGATGTAAACATTAAAAGCGTGGACATTGTACCATAAAATCGTGTCATCATTACTACTAAGGAAGAAGGTTGGAGGAAGTGGTAATGATTACATATTGCACAATGCAGCCAGTCCAGTAATTGTTAGTCGGTGCCCTGCTTTTGCTCATGCAAACGTGGAGGTGCTTATGCATGTTTTTATCTCCTCTCGTTTGGATTGAATTTAGTTTATTTATTTGGTCCCATTATGGAAAATGATTTGAACTTACTGTATAGGGGGAGGGGGGAGCTAACAGTCAGTGCGTGGGCCAAATGATTTGCAGCACCTTCGTATTCCCAGGCAATCTCCCATCCAATTACTAACCAGTCCAAAACCTGCTTAGCTTATTAAGATGAATTGTTCTCATGGATGTATGGCTATAAAACAGGTTAGCAGATGATTCAAAATCCCTGCTCTCCAGATTTTTCCTAAAGAATGCTGTTAGCGATTGTTTTTTTATCATTTGAAAACTATATATAGAGTCCGCACATTTATCTCTTAAGCAGCTACAGAGGTGCTAATGCATACTTTTATCTCTTTTTTTGGGTTATTGCAATTCCTTACTCTCCGGATTCCCCGCAAATATTTTACAATTGATTGTTTAATCCAATTTATAAAATATAGCCAGAGTCCGCCCATTCCCCTCACAGGCAAATACAAAGGTGTTGATGCATGCTTTTTTCTTTTTCTTCATATGATTTTATTTCCCTGCTTTCACGATCCCCTAAAAAGAATATGATAAGCCTGCAGATTTTGCTAAAATGATCTGTTCCATTGACAGATGGAGCATCAGAAGCAAGAGCTGAGTCGGAAGGAGTCCGAGATGCAGGCTCTGCAGACCAAACTGGAAACGCTGAGCAATCAGAATTCGGACTGCAAGCAACACATCGAGGTGCTGAAGGAATCGCTCAACGCCAAAGAGCAACGGGCCAACACGCTGCAGACAGAGGTCAGTTTTTGCCACTGTTATTATGCTGGGATAACAACAACATTCTATTTTTTCCCCAATTCTAATTCTTCTTTAGAATTATTTTTTTAAGAGTTTTTGTTTTGGGGAAAAATGCGAAGTTCCAGTGTTTCACTCAGTACATTTTCCTATATGCTGCTATTTCTTGAGTTAAATATCTTATCTCATCTCATTAGCTGCACCGCTTATCCTCAGTAGGGTCGCTGGGTGAGTTAAATATGTGATTATTTTATTTATTTTATTTGGTTTTCATATTGAGCTTATTTTTCATTATATTATTTGTTTGATCTAAACTTTCCTTTTTGTTTCATTCTATTATTCTTAATTATTTTATGATCTCATTTATCATTTCCTAATCTTATTTATTTTAATATATAGCTAACTATTTTATTTTATCTTATTTGTTATTTTATCTAGCTTATCAATGCTATTTTTTTTTTTTTAGAAAATTATTTTATTTTTTATAGTATCATATTTATCTTAAAATACTTATTAACCCATTAATTTGAGCTCATGCATCTATTTTTAATATCTCATTCATCTTATTTTCAATATAATATAATTTTGTTTATCATTTCTTCTTTTATCTTACTTGCATTGATTTGAGGAACTGACCCCAGAGTAAACCCGAAATAAACATAAGTGGCACCTGGGTGCATTTCGGAGCCGAAGTCGGGCTCAGGCTGGTTAGTGCTTTTATACGGGTCGGGTCGGGCTGGAATTTTTTAGGCCCGTTCTTACCTCCAATCCAGTCATTTCATTTTATTTATCTTATTATTATCTATTGAGCTTATTTCTTATTGTTTTTATCTTTTTGGTTATTTTTTGGTAGTGATTTTATCAGAAGTATCCCGTTTTTTTGGGATGGACGAAAGCATGACCAACTCGGGTGCCGAGGTGCTTAACTTGTTTGGGTGTTTGGGCATTTGGATTGACCATGGTCCCAAAAAATAAATAATTGTACTGTATTTGTGTTTTTTGCTACTTTTCCGTTTTTTATTTTCTGTGTACGTGTGTTTGTCTTGCTGTCGGTCACCCTTCTCGAGGGATATCACCAGGGTAGATAGATGGATGGATAGATTTTATAAGTTTATCCAATTTTTTTGGGGGGTAAATATATTTTTATCTTTTTTATTATGTATATATAAAAGTTCATATTGGTAATAATTTTGTTTGTGTTTTTTATTGTATTTACAGTTATCTTATTTTCTTATTTATGTTTTTTTATGGTATCATTTTAAGTCATTTTATTTTTTTTGTTTTAATTATATTATCTAGTTATAGCCTTTTATTTATGTATTTTCTATTTTATTTATCATATTTTTTTATCTCTATATATTGTTATCTTATTTGTTTTATTATATTTGATCACCTCACTTTTAATCATTTTATTTTTGTAATTTAATTTAATTTCTATTTTTGCTTTTATTTATCTTTTAATACTGTGTATTGTTAAGTATTTATGCATTTTCCATTATTCGTTTAATCTTAATTTTCTTATTTATCCTATTTTATAATCTTATTTATCCTATTTGTTTCATCTTATTTATTTCATTCTATTTGTATTTTTTATCCTAGCATTTCACCAATTTTATTACCATTTTTATTTTATTATCTTTTTTTTAAAATCAAACTATTTGTATTACTATATTTATCTTATTCGTTTTTTGTATTATCGTTTTGGCATTTTATTTAGTAAGGCTGCGAACTTGTTAGAAAAATTACCATAATCATTTGTTTCAGTTACTTTTGTGGACAATACCTTTTTAGTTGTATTTTTTCCCTGTTTTATTTACTTTCTTCAACTAAATGCGTCAGTTTTTTTCGATCCCTCCGACAACAACCTTGAGTGGCGACCACACACCGGTGCAAACATCAACTTTCTCACGCTTCAAAATGGCCGAAAGCGACAGCCGCCATCTTTGAAGTCCCCCAAACTCGATTGTATCGTCGCTATGAGCGATGGGGCCAAGCCGGTATCGTTTAACATTTTTCTCCAACACTCTCAAGACTTGGAAGCGATACGTTAGATCTCGGCATCCCCCTGCCCAGCTAACGTTGCTACAGGAAGCAATTTGGCCCAAAATTGGGCCTAATTGTCTGTACATGTCGAAGGAATTTTGGCTCTGCTCGCGAATATAAGGACGGTTGTTCAGTGGGTGGTTCAGATTTCAGTTGTAGTTTTGTGGGAGCTTTTAAAAGAATGCATTGTTGAAATTCTTGATAGAATGTGTTGAATAATTCAATTCAAATCAAAAATCTATTGTGCAGCACTACAGAAATATAACTCAAAGTCCCGTGTAAAACATTCTCCAAGATTGTCCTTTATAAATCATTGGTTGTTCGGATAAGCAATTTCAGTTAAATATATCATATAGCAGACAAACACAGTGATATCTGAGAAGTGAAATGAAGTTCATAGGGATTTACAGGAAGTGTGCAATAATTACTTAAACAAAAGTAGGCAGGTGCATAAATTTGGGCACCCTTGTGGTTTTATTGGTTTGAATACCTTTACCACTAAGTATTGGAATTTTTTTTTGGGTAAGCTCATTGACCCTTGACCTACATACACAGGTGAAGCAAATCATGAGAAAGGGTATTTAAGGCGGCCAGTTGCATGTTTTTCTCCTCTTTGGGTGCCTCAGAACAACTGTCAAATGACCTAAAAACAAATAGTGTTCAACAACATGGTTTAGGTGAGGGGAACAAAAAGCAAGCTCAGAGATTTCAGCTATCAGTTTCCACTGTGAGGATCATAGTGAGGAAATGGAAGAACACAGGCACAGTTCTAAATAAGGCCCAGAGTGGCGGGCCAAGAAAAATCTCAGATAAGCAGAGGCGAAGGATGGTAAGAAAAGTCAAACTGAACCCACAGACCAGCTCCAAAGACTTGCAACATGATCTTGCTGCAGATGGTGTCACTGCGCATCGTTCAACTATTCAGCGCACTTTGCACAAGGAGATGCTGTATGGGAGAGTAATGCGGCAGAAGCCTTTTATGCGCACATGCCACAAACAGACTCGCTTGAGGTATGCTAAAGCACATTTGGACAAGCCAGCTTCCTTTTGGAATAAGGTGCTGTGGACTGATGAAACTAAAATTGAGTTATTTGACATAACAAGGGGCGGTATGCATGGCAGAAGAAGAACACAGCATTCCAAGACAAACATTTGCTACCCACAGTAAAATTAGGTGGTGGTTCCATCATGCTTTAGGGCTGTGTGGCCAGTGCAGGTACTGGCAATCTTGTTAAAGTTGAAGGTCACATGGATTTCAGTCAGTATCAGCAAACAATGTTCTAGAATCCGTGACAAAGCTGAAATTGCGCCGGGGCTTGATACCTTAACTAGAAGACAACCCCAAACACTGCTCAAACTCTACTAAGGCATTCATGCAGAGGAACAAGAACAATGTTCTGGAATGGCCATCTCGGTCCCCAGACCTGAATATTATTGAACATCTTTGGTTTGATATAAAGCGGGCTGTTCATGCTTGGAAACCATCAAACATGACTGAAGTGGGATGTTTTGTAAAGAAAAATGGTCAAAAATACCTTCCACTATCTATCTATGTATCTATGTATCTGTGTGTATATTTGTTTATTCATATATATTTATATATGTATATATATATATATATACATATATAGTAGGGCAGCACGGCGGCGTATGGTTAGCGAGTGTGCGGCACAGTTCTGAGGTCATGAGATCGAACCTCCTGTGTGGAGTTTGCATGTTCTCCCTGTGCCTGCGTGGGTTCCTTACGGGCACTCCGGTTTCTTCGGAACATAAATGCTTAGAATCTTTGCCTACCTCTCAGTGTCCCATGCGTATAGAGGTAGAAAGGAAACACAGCCAAGTTGTACTACTACTTCAAGAAGAAATTTGAATATATTCTAATAAGCAAAATACAGTATATTCTTAGAATCTTTCTAAGATAGTGTGTCATCTTATTGAATATCATAGCATGGCTACAAGTCAATATTGGGTATTTTCCCACATAAGGTAGGGGTAGAGAGGAGACATGACAAAGTTTTGCCACTACTTCCATTGGAAATCAATATATATTCTAATGAGGAACAAGCTGTGTCGGATTGTTAGATATCATAATGTGGCGTCAGGTGACAAATCATCTGGTCTTATTTTCCCCTATCGGGTTGATAAATATGACATCATATGTGTCCATCTTCATGTTATCCCAATTTTTCCAGGTTAATCACAATATAATGGACTGGCTAATAAATCATTATTCCTCCAGCCCTGCTGTGTAATATTGAACTCATCTTAATTGTATAACAAGTTAACCCTTTATCAAACAAGAATCATACAGGCTGCCTGATATGTTTTTGTTATTTTGGACATGAAAGAGTCAGTAATCATGTTATGGGTGATTGTTTCTTGCCTTCTTTTTCAGAACAACTTACAATATCTGGCAATATCTATTATAAATATGTGTAAAGACAATGGAATAAAATGATAAACACCAAAAAAAGAGACTTGGATTTTTGAGTATCATAATGAAGTTAGACTGGAACTGAACAATGTAAGACAACATTAACGGGAAAAATTGTCATGCAAAAAAGTACTAATTTGGACTCACTCACATCACGGCACAATTTGGGGTTTTTATTTTGGGGGTAAAATAATACTGTATGATAACAAAAGCATCCATTGTGTAATGACAAATGATTCTATGGGTTCAATGGGAGGTTGAGATCATCAACATAAAATTTGGGATGGAAGCTACGTCAATTCCCGCGACGTGTAATCGGATCTGACCGTATCACGAAACCAATAAGTGCAAACATGCCAAACTCTAGTCGGCTTTTGAAGTTTTTTTCATGCAGGAGAAAGTTTTTGGTTTCCAAACGCAAATGCCCCCCCAAAAAGTTGCAAGATGAGTGAAAACAATTTAGGGCATTAGAGGCCCTTTGTCCTCACTTGTACGATGTAATCGCTCCCATTTCTGAAATGGTTTCTTTGACCTAGCCGATCACTTTGTTTGTGTTGGTGATGTTGCCAATTGTGGTCGGAGTGACTTACCGTAATTGGTGCACTTGCACAATGGATCATAAGAAGACGTCCAAGAGATTTCTTAAAGTGACAACGTGTTACAATTCTCCGCTAGAGGTTGCATTACTATTTCAGTGTTCTCATTTGCACGTGTCCCTGCGTCCTAGACGCATAATTTTTGCTGGGGACGCATAGTCCCAAATCAACGTGCGTCCCCGGGACGCAACTTTTTTGACACAAAATTGTCATTATTCCCCGATTCCTTTTTTTTAAACAAAGATTTACCGCACTCCAAACTTTTCGTCAGGCAGATCCGGCAGATGTTGTTTTGGTCTTGCGGTTCGAGGTTTCGTTTGCACGCCGATCTCGAGTTGTGTGGTGAAAAGTCCGTCTCTTTTTAGAGAACTGGATTTTTCGGCTCAACTCATTCAAGAGAGCCTGCTCTCAAACGGCTCACTTGCTTTGATGCATTATATTACGAATTATTATGTTGTATAAAGAAGTTAAGCAAAAAAAAGGAAGTATAAAAGGAGAAAAGGAAAAAAAAACAGGTTTGTGGTTATCCCTTTAATCGGTATATTACCAACAATAATTTGATGCAGTAAATGAATTAATAATTTGATGATTAAAACTGAATGAATATGTAGATTTTTATTATATATTTGTCACCGATTTACAATTTCAACCTGAATAACACTAAATTTTGGGGACCCATAGATCTCTGTTGGGACCCATAGATTTTTGAGCGTGCGAGTCCCTGGGACTCATCACTTTTCAGAGGTAAAATGAAGACTGCTATTTAAATGCATGTCTGATATATTATCCACTTTAAAATGACTGTGTGTAATCATTCAATACTGATTTTCCATTTAGCTTAGAATGGAGCTGAACATGTGTATTAAAAGAAGAAACATTACGGAAGCCCGTAAGGTCCCACTTAGCGTACTTCCATTTTTCTTGTGATAAATGCCAGCGAAAAGACATGAACAATGCTGTTAATGCACGGCATTGACTACAAAAGTAGAATAATGTTGGATTTACTAAGAGCAGCTGAAAAGAGCAAATAGCTAGAGTTGGTCAGAGCTAACTTTTGCAGCTGTCGGGAAAAGCTACAAGCATAAAACAAGATGTAGCCTGCAGCCAAGTGGCTGATATAAGTTTCTATTTATCTATCTACCTTGGTCATATCCCTCAAAAGAGGTGACCGACAGCAAGAAAAACACATACAATAACAAAGAAAATAAAAGGGAAAAGAATAGCAAAAAAAAACACACAGAAACATTTTGGGACCATGGCCAACCCAATTGCCCAAACACCCAAACAAGTTAGGCACCTCGGCACCTAAGTTGGTCATGCTTTCGTCCCTCCAGATGAAACGGGACACCAATTTCCTACTTAAATCTGCATTCAGGCTCCAAGGCCCAATCCCATTTCTCTCACTCGGCCCTGAGAACCCTCCAGTGAGGTCCCTCGATAGAGGAGTGCCCTCCGCGAGTTGAGTGCAAAGTGGAGATGGTTTGGACAAGACTTGCAAGGTTCCACCCCTGTCCAGGAGATGGCGGTAATATTAATTGGCTGTAGACCTTAGTGACGTAAAGGCCTACGTCACATGTAAACAACTCGAGTCTCAACCTGTAGTGTGTCAGTTGGAGAGTTTGTGCAACGTTAAAAATGCCCGCTACAGCTGTGTTATTACCGATTGCCTGAAAGCTCATCATCTTTTCCGTGTCTCCAATCAACGGAGGAGGAATGTGCTATACTGAAGACAGCTTCGGCGCTATGTAGTGCTGATTCATCTTTACAAGGTACGTACACTCATTAAAAAAATGACCCGTTCGGTCAAATACAGTAAGAGTTAACATACAATGCACGTTCACATAATACCCTATGTTTGTGTAGACATAAATGGCAATCTACTTATTAGTATCTTAATACCATTTTATGACATATAGTAGGGGTCTTGAATGTGTGACATGACGAAAAGTAAACAAACACAAGAACAGTCCACCTGACCCTTAAGCTGACATAATATCGTCACCAAACTTCCCTGTACGACCCAAAAACCTTAGTTCATAAGGAATTTAATTCAAAAGAGTTGTCATTTGATATAAAAAAGGTCATTTCAACATTTTTTCATGATGCTTACATCACAGTTAAAGCGGTCTTTTTCTTTTCTATGCCCACATTTATGTCTAAATTGTTTGTTATCTATTGTGTTCCAGAGTGGCTGTCCCATAAGCGTGGACAGGTTGGACATGAATGTTCCTATCCTGTGCTTATGGTTGGATGTGGAGTCAGAACTCATTCAGGACTTAAGGTTGAGCAAGAAGGTTATGTGGGCCCTGCAGGAGCTGCTAAAGAGGGAACAGGGCCGTGGCTGGAGGTCCTGATCTACGTGTACTGGCTGGCCCACGCTCTGTCCTACCGTGTGGTGTCACGGGTCTTCAGGGTTCCCAGGTCCACCGTACAAAGAATTGTCCACAGTTAATATGGAATAAATTGCCCAAAAGCCATATTTTAGGCTCTTTAAGTCAGACCCACATTTGCATTATGTGCTTTTCTGCATTACTATTCAATAAACATCTTCATTTTGAGTAACACCTTGGTGGTTTATTTCATAATGATGTGAGATACTGTGTGTGAACTATGTGACTGTTGGACAGAAAACAACTACAAATCACTCCAGCTTAAATAATAGTTTACTTTCAGAAAAACAAACTCACATTGGGCCAAAATACATAATAGTAAATAAATAATGTGTCACAAATTTTAACAAAAATATACCAATACTTCCATGAAGCTGGAAAACACAAACTGGAACTTCATTGAGTTCTTAATAAAAAAAAAATATTTTCCTTTTATAAAACAAAGGGAAACATTGCAGAGATGTCACTGTTCTGGAAATTTGTCCACGAGCTTCCCAAAAAGGACAGGAACTGCTCAGTTTTGGCCACAGTTTCTTCGAGCCTTTTCCTCACTCCGGCAGACTCCACTTTCAAAAAGTCAAGGAGTGTATCGTGCTTCCTTTTTTTTCTGGGTGATTTGGGGTTTGGCGCCGGATTAGAAGGTGCCAACGACGTGCCCGGTGGTGTGGATGGCGTGGTAGCTGTGATGGTGACCAGCTCTTCCACGGGACGTTCTACAGTGGCCTTTAGGTTGGGTGGAAAAAACAAGAATTACTTAATGCTGATGTATTGTACAAAAACAACTGTGTATAGGATGCTCAACAAGTTGATGTGAGACAGGAAATTATAGGATGTGTTCTGGATAATTATTTGATAGTGAATAGATACACAAAATTGACATGTTATTCTTATGGCTGTATGAGCCTTCTATTGGCCAGCATCACATATGCTTTAGAATTGTCTCCACATTTGGACAACATTTTGAGAAGGTAGTTAGTTTACTTAATATGTGTTTACAGAGAAGGCAGTGGACTATGTGATAGTAGTTTGTTTCAACTGTATTTCCACGTGAAATTCGGAGACATTACTCATAATGCATGATGAAAACTAATGCATTCTGATCTCACATGAAAGAATCATATTGTAAATAAAACACGACACCCGAAATTGTGTGCAGTAAACAAGCGCTTATGTCCAGAACGGTATTCTGACTATGCTCCTTTAGCGACTGGCCATGTACAGTAGACGTAAAAGCACGACTCGTTTAAGATAAAAACAGGGATGGGCTGAACCGTGATTTTCTGCACAGTTATCCTACTTTACAGTTTGTAGCGTGAAGATTTTTTTTTGCCAGCTCCCTTGGTAGATTAGTGCACTTCGTAAAGTAGCGATTTTGCAATGTTCGTGTTTTAACGCGAAAATACGATTTTCTATTGCATTTACGTCTAACTAAGATATCTCAATACATTTTGTTGCAAATACATGCGTGGTTGTGGAAAACTACTTACATTTGTGCGGTTCCTTTTCGGGCATGTTTGTTGATATTGTTAATTCGCAAAGCCTTCTGGGTAGTCACTTCGCTGCCAAGTGAGGTCGAGAGCCCCCTCGGTCTTGAAGTGGTTACGACATGGTTTGAGGGCACTTCTGCCTCGGTCTTGAGAGTATCGGGACACACCCCATTTTCACGTGAACGCGCAAACCGAGTGACTAGGGCACATAGCGAGTGAAAGTGCGAAGAATGGGACGCAGCCCAAGTCTCTGCACCATACAAAACAGTTGGCACAATCACCATCTCATACAGTGCCTTCTTAACATCCACACTCATACACTTGTTGTTCATCACTCTCCTCAGAGCACTCAAAACCTTGCTTCCTTGATTCACTCTGTGCAATACCTCGCACTCCATTTCACCAACTGCAGCCACATCACAACCAAAGCACCTAAAGCTTTCAACTTCTTCCAGGACCCGTCCATGCAACCTGATTTCTAACGTCATCCCCACTCCATCACGGGAACACTTCATCACCTTACTCTTCCCATTATTGACACATGACTTACGCCTATCACATACTCTTCCAAACTCCGTTACCAACCTTCTCAGTGTTTCCTCAGAATCAGCCACAAGCGCTGTGTCATCTGCAAACAACAACTGAACAACCTGCCACACTGTTCCACTGTTATCCATCATCTCGACACCTCTGCCAAATACTCTTGCATTCACCTCTCTCAGCACACCATCCATGTACACATTAAACAGCCATGGTGACATCACACACCCCTGTCTCACACCAGTCAACACAGGGAACACTTCACTTGTCTCACTCCCTGCTCTTACACATCCTCTGCTGTTCATATATAAACTCTTCAATGCTTCCAACAACTTTCCACCCACTCCATACATCACCATCACTTGTCACAACGCCTCTCTATCAACTCTGTCATACGCCTTTTCCAAGTCCATGAAAGCCAAATAAACATCCTTACCTTTTGCAAAATATTTCTCACACACCTGTCGTACTGCAAACACCTGATCCACACATCCTCTTCCTTTCCTGAAACCACTCTGATCCTCCATCACCACCTCATTCGTTCTTTCTCTCACTCTCTTCATCAAGACTCAACAAACTGATACCTCTCAAATTGCTACATTCATACTTATCACCTTTACCCTTATACAATGGTACTACACATGCACTACACCAATCAACAGGAACCACACCACTTAAAAAGCATACATTCAACAAGTGTACTAACCAGTCAATCATAGCTGTGCCACCTTTATTCAGGCATTCAGCAGTACAACTATACAACCCAGGTGCCTTCACCCCTTTCATTTCTTTCACTGCCTCTTGCACCTCCCATGTTTCCACAGGCTTCACATTCAAATCACCCAACATTCTCAACATACCAGTGATCGCCTTGACTCTCACTTCTCTCCCATCCTCCACATTTAGCAACTCCTCAAAATACTCTGCCCACCTCGTCCTGACTGCACTACCGCTCACCAGCAATCTACCATCCTTATCTTTCACTTTCTCTTCCTTTCCAGACTCACTGTTTCTTACTCTTTTCACTTCTTTCCAGAACACTTTTCTACTTTCCTCAAAGTTCACTCCTATCTTTCGACACCACTCATCATTTGCTTTCCTTTTCGCTGCTTCCACTGCCGCTTTTACCAACCTTTTCTTTACTTTATATCTTTCATACACATCGCCACTCTTATCTTGCAGCCACTCCTTAAAGGCACGTCTCTTTTCTGTCACAGCCTCTGATACCTCATCATTCCACCATTCACTTCCTTTCCTAATACCTCGACCAACTTTTCTCATTCCACACTTCTTTTGCACTCTTCAACACTGCCACATTAAACCACTTCCATTCAATTTCCACACTTTCCATTTCTTATCTACTAATCCGTTCATACTTTTCCCTTATCCTCTCTTCAAACTCTTTCCTTTTCTTCCTTATTCAACTATGACATTTTCACCTCTTCCCTCACACTTTTCTTATAACTAGCCCTCCACGATCCATCTATTCTCAGTTTTCCTTCCACATAAAAATGATCAGCTATAACACTCATTTTACCTCTGTAAACATGCACATCCAACAATCTACTTAACATCCCTTTCTTAACCACTACATAATCTATCAGTGCTCTGTCCACCATCTTGCCACTATCCACTCTGACTAAGGTATACTTTTTCACGTCCCTCTTTTTAAACAATGTATATCCAATCACCAACTCATTTTCCACACATAACTCAATCAATTTCTTCCCACTCTCATTTCTTCCTGGTACTCCATATATACCAGTCACATTTTCAACCGTTTCATCACCCACTCTAGCATTCAGGTCACCTAGTATTACCACTTTACACCCTTCTTTCGCACTTGCCACACATTCGGACAAGTCCCTCCAGAACTCCTCTCTCTCCTCAGCGCTTCTTTCTGAACCAGGTCCATATGCACTTATAAACATCCATACTTCTACACCACACTTCAACCTCACCCACATCAATCTGGAAGACATCTCTTTCCTCTCCACCAGTTTTTCCTTTGCTTTCTCACTCACAAGTACAGCCACTCCTTCTCTAGCATGTCCACCCGTAACTCCAGACCTTCTACCATACATACCTCCAAGCTGTAATTGACCCTTTCCTTTCATCTTTGTTTCACTCAAGGCTAACACATCAACCTTCCTTTTAGTCATCATCCTACCGATCTCCTCTTTCTTCCACTCAGTCGCTTTACTTCCACATCCTCTCACATTTAGTGACCCTATAACTAGGGTTTGCGAGACCTTTCGGTCTCCCGCCCCCCTTTCTTTGCCTTGCTGTCTCTTAGGGAGTAGAGATAGAGAGGAGAGGATCCCCACTCCCCTCGCTCCCTCCACTTTAGTCGCCTCTTACGACACACAGCGGACCATGGTGGAGAGACAAGGAGAGGGCCCCTCGCCACAGGACAAAAATATATAATATTTTATGTGATGATACTCATAATATATTTATTATGAGTGATATAAGTGACTACAGAATAAAAGGGCCATCAAAGGCGACTGACACCCAAGGAAGAAGTAGGAAGAGCTAACAATAAAGATGACACGATAAATAGCAAGAACAACTCAAAAATGATAGGTGCCAGATACCTGAATCACGTAACTCAGTGACGTTTGCTTGCATGACCAGCTCTGGAAATAGGAAGCAAGCTTTATACACACGGACCAGTTAACAAAAACAGGCCAGTGGCAAGCCATAACCAAGTGGCTAAAGTTGGTGACTAGAGAAGGAAACAGTGGAAAAAGGCGCCAGATGTTTGAATCGTGGGACTCTGCGATGTTCAGCTGTTGAAGGTGTGTGACAATGGGAGACAAATTTACTAACAATAACAATAGTGGCTAACAATAAGCCATTGCCTGCGTCCAAGTAGCTAATGTGAGTGGCAAGAGAAGAAGACAGTGGGGAAAAAAAACAGATCATGCCTGAGTGACTCTGCGACCATTTCGTTTGGTGCTCAGCTATGTGTGCTAAGTGACTGTTACGTGCTAAAAGCACCACTGGGACAAGCTAGCTTGGCAAATGGTCACTTTCGCTTCCGTTGTAGTGTTTCCATAGTGCAGTGGTGAGCACATTTGCCTAACACGCAAATAAGTTCCCTATGACGTTTTCAGAAGGATTGTCCCTGAGTGCCAAAATACCTGTATAAAACTTGATTTTTTTTTTTTTTTTTTAATGTTCCAAAGCAGGGTTTTTTTTTTTTTAAACTTTTTTCAAGATAACAGCTACTTTCTGTCAATAATTAGTGCAAGGGGCACCCAGTTTTATATGAATTTCTAAAATAACTTATGTAACTACAATGTTGTCACAATGTTAATACCAGGTTAATTATTGGAAGTAGTGTTAAATAGACTCAGTCAACTACAAAAAAAAATAAATCAATATTATTATTATTATTTTATATTGTTGTTATTATAATAATATAATGATAATAACAAAAACAACGTTCATTTGCTTACATCTACCTTTTGCTACATCAATTAGACGCCATTTTCTTCCTCCCTGTACTTTGCCAATATGTTTTTTTTGTATCTGGATTGGAACAGGTGAATATTTGGACATTGTTTGAGCTCATCCTGTAATTTTTTCCAAAGTTGAACTCCACATACAAACACACTCATTCTTTTCCTGGTAGTTCTCACTAGTTGGATTTTAAAGTTACTACATCCCCTCAAGTTATAGCGTCCTTCTTTTCGTGTGAATACTTTTTGTATGTGCTCTGGCAGTATATGTTTTTTCTCTTTGAATGGTACTTGGGAAGTGGAAAACTCCACTAGATCATTTTACTAATTTGGACAGCAAAAATAGAATTTTGGTAGGATCTCCTGCCTTGTGTATAATTCTTATTGCATGTTTTTGGAGTACAAAAAGGGGATGGAGTGGGCTTTTGTAAATATTGTCCCAAACTTCTGCACAGTTCGCTAAATATGGCAAAACTAAAGAAAAATTACATTAATTCAGTGCATTATAGTTTTAAAAATAATTTGGCTTTATTAATAATTGAAATTAGTCCTGTGGTGAGGGGCCCTTTCCCTCTGGTAGGTGTGTGAATTCTCCCACCGTGGTCTGCTGCGTGTCGCAAGAGGCGACTAAAGTGGAGCGAGCGAAGAGACTGGGGATCCTCTCCTCTCTATCTCTACTCCCTAAGAGACAGCAAGGCAAAGAAAGAGGGGCGGGAGACCGACAGGTCTCGCAAACCCTAGTTATAGGGTCACTAAATGTGAGAGAATGTGGAAGTAAAGCGACTTATTGGAAGAAAGAGGAGATTGTAGGATGATGACTAAAAGGAAGGTTGATGTGTCAGCCTTGAGTGAAACAAAGATGAAAGGAAAGGGTGAATTATAGCTTGGAGGTATGTATGTTAGAAAGTCTGGAGTTACGGATGGACATGCTCGAGAAGGAATGGCTGTGCTTGTGAGTGAGAAAGCAAAGAGAAAACTGGGAAGGTGGAAAGAGATATATTCGAGATAAATGTGGGTGCGATTAAAGTTGGGTGTCGAAGTATGGATGTTTATAAGTGCATATGGACCTAGTTCAGAAACAAGTGCTGAGGAGAGCCGTTGGTTCTGGAAGGATTTGTCCAAGTATGTGGCAAGTGCGAAAGAGGGGTGGAAAGTGGTAATATTAGATGACCTGAATGCTAGAGTGGGTGATGGAATGGTTGAAAATGTGGTTGGTAGATGTGGAGTACCAGGAAGAAATTACAGTGGAAAGAAATTGATTGAGTCATGTGTGGAAAATGAGTTAAAGAGTGCAAATACATTGTTTAAATATAGGGACGTGAATAAGTATACTTTTGTCAGAGTGGATGGAGGTGAGATGGTGGACAGAGCATTGATGGATTATGTGGTGGTTAGGAAAGGGATGTTAAGTAGATTGTTGGATGTGCATGTTTACAGAGGCAGTCTTGAGGAGTGCGAAATAAGTGTGTGAAATGAGAAAAGTTGGTTGAGGTATTAGAAAAAAAAGTGAATGGTGGAATGATGAGGTCTCAGAGGCTGTGACCGAGAAGAGACTCCTTTGAGGAGCGGCTGCAAGATAAGAGTGGTGATGCGCATAGAAGGTATAAAGTAAAAAAAAGGTTGTTATCAGCGGTAGTGGAAACAGCAAAAAGGAAAGCAAAAGATCAATGGTGTCGAAAAATAAGAGTAAACTTTGAGGAAAGGAAATGAGTGTTCTGGGAAGAAGTGAAAAGAGTAATAAAGAGCAAGTCTGGAAAGGAAGAGTAAGTGAAAGATAGGGACGATAGATTGCTGGTTAGTGGTCGTGCAGTCAGGACGAGATGGGCAGAGTATTTTGAGGAGATACATGTGGAGGATGGGAGAGAAGTGAGAGTCGAGGCGATCGTGATATGGGGAGAATGCCCATGTTGGGTGATTTAAATAGAAAGGCTGTGGAAACATGGGAGGTGCAAGAGGCAGTGAAAAAATGAAAGGAAGGTGCCGGGGTTGGATGGTTGTTCTGCTGAATGCTTGAAGAAAGGTGGCACAGCAATGATTGACTGGTTAGTACGCTTGTTGAATGTATACGTTTAAGTGGTGTGGTTCCTGTTGATTGGTGTAGTGCATGTGTACCCATTGTATAAGGGTAAAGGTGTTAAGTATGAATGTGACAATTCGAGAGGTATCAGTTTGTTGTCTGTGCCGGATAAGCTGTATGGAAGAGTCTTGATTAAGAGAGAGAGAGGGAGAACAGATGAGGTGGTCATGGATGAACAAAGTGGTTTCAGGAAAGGAAGAGGATGTGCGTATCAGTTGTTTGCAGTGAGTTAGGTGTGTGAGAAATATTTTGCAAAAGGTAAGGATGCTTGTTTGGCTTTCACGGACTTGGAAAAGGCGTATTAGATAGAGAGGCGTTGTGGCAGGTGATGGTAATGTATGGAGTGGGTGAAAAGTTGTTTCTGTGAACAGCAGACTATGTGCAAGAGTAGGGAGTGAGACAAGTGAGTGGTTCCCTGTGTTGACTGGTGTGAGACGGGGGTTTGTGATGTCGCCATGGCTGTCTAATGTGTACATGGATGGTGTGGTGAGAAAGGTGAATGCATGAGTATCTGGCAGAGGTGTAGACATGATGGACAACAGTGGAACAGTGTGGCAGGTAAGTCAGTTGTTGTTTGCAGATGACAGCGCTTGTGGCTGATTCTGAAGAAAAATTGAGAAGGTTAGTAATAGAGTTTGGAAGAGTGTGTGATAGGCGTAAGTAATGTGTAAATGTTGGGAAGAGTAAGGTGATGAAGTGTTCACTTGTTGGACTGGGCATGGCGTTGGAAATAAGTTTGCATGGACAGGGCCTGGAAGAAGTTGAAAGCTTTAGGTACTTGGGTTGTGATGTGGCTGCAGTTGGTGGAATGGAATGCGAGGTATTGCACGGAGTGAATCAAGGCAGCAAGGTTTTTGGTGTTGCGAGGAGAGTGATGGGCAACATGAGTATGAGTATGGATGTTAGGAGGGAACTGTATGAGGCGGAATTGTGCTGACTGTGTTGTATGGTGCAGAGACTTGGAGCCTGAACGCAAAATTGAGAAGGAAATTAAATGTTTTTGAGATGAAGTGTTTGAGGAGTATGTTAGGAGTGTCAAGATTAGATTGAGAAATGACATTGTGACAGAGAGATCTGGAGTAGTAGTGGAACTGAGCAACTGTGTGGATGAGAGAGTACTCTATTGGTTTGGACACATGGAGAGGATGGATGACGAGTGAATGTTTTATCATTTCTACAAAACAGAAGTCAATGGAAGGAGACCAAGAGGAAGGCTGCGATTGACTTGGATGAATTTTATTATTAGTGCACTGGAGGGAAGAGGTCTAAATGTAGTGGACCATAGAGTCCTTGTTGGTGATAGGAATGAGTGAAGACGTGTCGTTGAATGTTTGGACACATTCTAAGGGATGAGCAGGGCACCCGTATGATGCGGCAGGGGTAAACCAGTCAAAGCTGTCGGGCCCTTCTGTTGAACAGAAGAGTGTGTTGTGTCACCCTGACCCTAGTGACATGGCCACTTTCTTGTGTCCCGTTTCATCTGGAGGGATGAAAGCATGACCAACTTGGTTGCGGAGGTGCTTAACTTGTTTGGGTGTTTGGGCATTTGGATTGGCCATGGTCAATTTTTTGGGGTGTTTTTTGCTACTTTTGCGATTTTTCTTTTCTTGGTTTTTGTGTAAGGATTTGTCTTGCCGTCGGTCACATCTCTCAAGGAATATGACCTGGGTAGGTAAATAGAATAATTGAGATACTTTTAGGTACCTTAGTTTGTCTGTGTCTGATGTGCTTTCCAGTTTAATTTACTGTCTATTGTAATTCCTAAAAGTCTAACTTCTGACACAATGTCTATGGCTGTGTTTTTCAACCCTTTTTGAACCAAGGTACACTTTTATTTAGAAAAAAGTTCCGGGCACACCGTCCGTCGAAAATGTTTGAAAATGAAGTTATGTCAAGTATTTCACTGTTCTACCTCATAAGCAGGTAATTAGTTTATAAAAAGAAGAAAATAATACTTAAAATAAAAAAGCTTTATTTATGCTTTTATTTTTTACAGTGCAATCTTAAACCGCTATGTTAAACAAATTAAGTTATTAAATGTACTGTGCTACCTCATGAGCAGATAGTTAGTATATAAAAAGTATATAAAAATCTACTGCCACCTACTTATATGGATGACTATTACAGTTCCTCGTTTGAAGAAAGCAAAAATACTGAATAATGGCCTGATTTTCTTGGAAAGATTAAATTGGGCAAATTCCAGCGGCACACTAGACAAGGTCACATGGCACACTGGTTGAAAACATTGGTCTATGGCAACACCATCCATTTTCCCTGCCTAGACTAGATTTGCCTTGTGATCATGGAAGAATATCATTTCAGTTTTATTTAAATTTAAAGATAATTTATTTATATCCGACAATGTTTTTAGGTAAATTAATTCACCATTAATATTTATTACTAGATTAATATAGTTATTGCTGGAATAGAAAATGTTAGGGTCATCTACAAATATGACAATTTTTTATAGTTTGGAATTATTATTTATATCGTTAATATATACATTGAACATCTTTGGACCCAGGACGGAACCCTGTGGTACTCCACAACAGATGTCCATGTATCCTCTCCCATTTTCACATTTTGTTGCCTTCCAGTCAAATAAATCCATTGAATCCATCCCAAGGCCACTACCCTGATGATGATATTGTTCTATTTTTTGGAATAGTAAATTATGATTAATAGTATCAAATGATTCTTTTAAATCATTAAATATCCCAGCTGCATATCTCTTCTTTTCTACGATATTGGTGTTATCTTCTACTGGATCAATAACTGGCAGGATTGTCGATCCGTTACCCCTAAAACCATATTGACTTTAATTAATTAATTTATGCTTATCTATAATTTCTCTAGTCTGTTACTGTAAAGTTTCTCTAATATTTTGGAGAACTGAGGAAGCAGAGATACCGGTCTGTAATTTGTGAATATGTGTTTGTTTCCATGTTTGTATATTGTTATCACTATTGCGATTTTCATTTTATTTGGAAATATCCCTCTTTGAAATTATAAATTACAGATGTAAGTTAATGGTTTCACAATACTATGTATAATTTGCTAAACTATTACCAAATCTATGGTAAAATTATCAGTAGAAATTTTATTCCTACAATTGCTTACCAAGTCCGTTATCTCTGATTCCATTACTTCACACAAAAACTTAGTCTTTGAATGTATTTTTATCAGTGATTTGAATTGATTGCTACTGCAATCAGGAATATTTGCAGCTAGTCCCAGTCCAACATTTACAAAATACCTATTACAACTCTCCACCATTTGATTTGAATAATACATTTCACCGTTCTTGTCAATGAATCAGTTTCGATATGCACGACCGGTACTTACCTCATAACCGTTTATCGTAGTGTCTAATATTCCCCAAATACCTTTAAAATGTTCTTTGTTCTAATGTATTAAATTGGTATAATATAACTTCTTACTAGCTCTTTATATACCTGTCAATTTGTTTTTATACGTTTTATGTTGGGATTCGGCTTCCTTGGTTCATAGTTTAATAGATTTTATATATAAAGTATTTTTTGTATAAACCCTTAGTCATCCAAGTATGCTTTACTGATTTATTGCTAACGTCAATTTTTCTCACCAGGCAATTTTTTATTATATTCTACACTGAATTTTGACAAAATATATCAAAAAGACTATCCACATCATTGGACCATATATATATATATATATATATTTATATATATATATATATATATATATATATATATATATATATATATATAGTATTCCAGTTTTGTTTAACCAAGTCCTCAAAAAAAACAATTGTCTTTTCATTTCCTAATTAATTTGAAAATATATTTTATATTTGAATTCTGACTAGTTACCTTATCATTATCCACTGTTAAGGCTGGCAGGTGGTCAGAAATATCACAAAAAAATAATCCACTAACGTTTGCAAATCTGATATGATTGTTAAGATATTGTCAATAAGTGTTGCACTTGTTGAAATACTTCTACTAGTAGAATAGTGGTTTGTTGTTTTTTTGCTGAATATGTTTTTTCAGCCCAATTTGTGAAAATTTCTAAATTAAGCCGGCTGATCTGTATTTATGACAATATTTCTCCCTTTTTTGTTTACAATTTCTTATGTTAAGCATTAAAGTAAATCATTGATTACATTTACATGTTTTGTATTATTTGAAATTTAAATCTCTAGTGCACGTATGTAGCGACTCTTCCTCCTCTTTTATTGGATCTATTTACATAGTTTGAATTATAATCTTTTGTTTAAAAAATCCCTTTTCCACATTGATTTCCATTCAGTTTTATGAAAATTTTACCGTTAGTGACCCACGTGTATTGGATTTTAGCATGCTTTCAGGAGTCTTTCCTTCCTTGCAGTGTCTGAGTTCTTCCCAGTCAGATACTTATTGATGAAAACCTTAGGACCTTTCAATTTACCTCCTTGTTTTAATAATGCGACTTTGTTCTTCCTATTGGTAAACCTCATAATTACTGCTGGCAGTCTCTCGTTCCTTTTCGGTACCGGGTGACAGGCCTCAATGTGTCCCAGGTCTGTCTCGATCCCCTTGCTTAGGAGCAAGGACGCAACCTGTTGTTCCGGCGATCTGGTCTCCTTGTCGCTGGGCTAGATCTGAATACCGGTGACGATCGTGTCGTTTATCCGCGTGTGTTGTTCCAGCTCGTCGACCCGCTGCTCTAGCTCCCCGATCCTCTTGCCCTTCTCGGCGTTTTGGAGTCGCAACTGATTTACATTCTCCATTATGTTCTGGATGGCTTTTTGCCATAGTTTGATATCAGCGATCTCCTTCGCTAAAAAGTCTAGCGTACTCAGCAACGTCTTTTGGGAACCTTCCATTGTTTCTGTCAAGGTCAATTTAGTTGAAGATCCAGAACTAAACACAAAAGAAAAAATCCCTCAATTTAGAAAAGAATAGAATACAATTTCCTTTTTATTTCATTCTTTGTAACCCTGCACACAGAATGAAATGTCGATACACCCGACCCGTACAGTTAAACTGAAGCGAGCCAATGCAGCCGCAGCCAAACAGGGCGCAGCCATTTTTAGTCATTAGATGACCAAACCCCCCAATTCCAACCCTTAATGCCGAGCGCCAAGCAGGGAAGCAATGAGTACCAATGTTGTAAGTCTTGGGTATGACTCAGCCGAGGCTTGAACCAGCAACCTCCCAGTCTCAGAGCGGGCGCCCTACCATCTAGGCTACCGAGCTGAATTTGAACTTTTTTTTTGTCTATCTCGGAAACTTTGTGCAACAGAACTATTTCACATCGCACACAGCTGTGAGTGAGGACGTCCTCTTCCGGTCCACAGATTTAAACAGTCTAATCAAAGTTGACAATGAATTAAGACACCAGGTGACATTCTGCCACTAACAATCTCCTTGACCTTTTTCCAATGTTTCTGTCTCCAGCCACTGGTGTTAGCAGCTTGTCTGCATAACATTTTTCACCGTTGCCTTCTTTTGTTATGTTTAGCTACTTCTTTGACCTTTCCCCCCACTGCTTTCTTCTCTAGCCACTCTTCTTAGCTAATTGGCTGCAGGCTATGGCTTGCTGCTGGGCGATATCGTCATTGTTAGCCTGTCCTTCGTCTTTTGCACCACTGTTTCCGTTCTAGCTGCTCGTGCTAGCCACTTGGCTGCATGCAATGTTTTACCAATAGTCTCTTTTGTAAATGTAATCTGCTTTTTTCAACTATTTTATTCCACTTTTTGCTTCCCTAGCATTTCTTGTTACCCTCTTGGGTGCAGGCTATGGCTTACTGTTATCCGAATTTGCAATAAGTAGCTGGTTGCTCAACTTTTTCCCACTGTTTTTCTTTATACACTCTTAATTTTATTGTGTATTTTTCACAATGACAACATTTATTTGTATTTTTTTCAATGACACTAAAATATCTTATTTTATTGTTAGCCAGTAGCTGCCTTATTGGGAGCTGCTACTTTTCCAACTTTTTCTTTCTCTAGCCAATCTTTTAATGTGGATTTGTCATGTTTCAACGACAATCTATTCTCCATCCATCCATCCATTGTCTTCCGCTTATCCAAGGTCGGGTCGCGGGGGCAGCAGCGTTAAAAGGGAAGCCCAGACGTCCCTATCCCCAGCCACCTCCTCCAGCTCATCCGACGGGACCCCGAGGCGTTCCCAAGCCAGCCGAGAGACATAGTCTTTCCAACGTGTCCAGGGTCGCCCCCCGGGGCCTCCTGCCGGTGGGACATGCCCGGAACACCTTCCGAGGGAGGCGTCCAGGAGGCATCCTTATCAGATGCCCGAGCCACCTCAACTGGCTCCTCTCAACGCGGAGGAGCAGTGGCTCTACACCGAGTCCCTCAGTCGAGGCGGATGACTGAGCTTCTCACCTTATCTCTAATGGAGAACCCAGCCACCCTGCGGAGGAAACTCATTTTGGCCTCTTGTATCCGGGATCGTGTTCTTTCGGTCATGACCATAGGTGAAGGTAGGAACGTAGATCGACCGGTAGATCGAGAGCTTTGCCTTTCGGCTCAGCTCCCTCTTCAACACGACGGACCGGTACAGGGTCTGAATGACGGCAGACGCTGCACCAACCCGTCTGTCTATCTCCCGCTCCATCCTACCCTCAATCGTGAACAAGACCCCAAGATACTTGAACTCCTCCACTTGGGGCAAGACCTCCTCCCCGACCCGGAGGAAGCATACCACCCTTTTCCGACTGAGAACCATGGCCTCGGACTTGGAGGTGCTGATCCTCATTCCGTCCGCTTCACACTCTGCTGCGAATCGCTCTAGCGAGAGCTGAAGATCACGGCCTGAGGAAGCAAACATCACCACGTCATCTGCAAAAAGCAGTGACGCAATGCTGAGGCCCCCAAACCGGACTCCATCCCCGCCAAGGCTGCGCCTAGAAATTCTGTCCATAAAAATTATGAACAGAATCGGTGACAAAGGGCAGCCCTGGCGGAGCCCAACCCTCACCGGGAACGAATCCGACTTACTGCCGGCAATGCGGACCAGACTCTGGCAGCGGGCATACAGGGACCGCACAGCCTTGATAAGACTGTGCGGTACCCCATACCCCCGAAGCACCCCCCACAGGGCCTCCCGAGGAACACGGTCAAATGCCTTCTCCAAGTCCACAAAACACATGTAGACCGGAGAGGCGAACGCCCATGCACCCTCAAAGACCCTAAAGAGTGTATAGAGCTGGTTCAGTGTTCCACGGCCAAGACGAAAACCACACTGTTCCTCCTGAATCAGAGATTCGACTTCCTGGCGGACCCTCCTCTCCAGCACCCCTGAATAGACCTTACAAGGGAGGCTGAGAAGTGTGATTCCCCTGTAGTTGGAACACACTCTCCGGTCCCCCTTCTTAAAGACGGGAACCACCACCCCAGTCTGCCAGTCCAGAGGCACTGTCCCCGTTGTCCACGCGATGTTGCAGAGGTGTGTCATCCATGACACGCCAACCACATCCAGAGCCTAAATGAAAACCGGGCGGATCTCATCAACCCCCGGGGCCCTGCCACCGAGGAGCTTTTTGACCACCTCGGTGACTTCAACCCTAGTGATACGAGAGCCCAACCCAGAGTCCTCAGGCTCTGCTTCCCCAGAGGAAGACGTGTCGGTGGGATTGAGGAGGTCTTCGAAGTACTCCGCCCACCGATTCACAACGTCCCGGGTCGAGGTCAGCAGCACCCCATCGGCACTATACACAGTGTCGATGGCACACGCTTCCCCCCCCTAAGACGCCGGATGGTGGACCAGAATTTCCTCAAAGCCGTTCGGGAGTCGGCTTCCATTGCCTCGCCAAACTCCTCCCAAGCCCGAGTGTTTGCCTCGGCAACGGCCGAAGCCGCATTCCGCTTGGCCAGACGATACCTGCCAGCTGCTTCCAGAGTCCCACAGGCCAGGAAGGCCCGATAAGACTCCTTCTTCTGCTTGACGGCATCCCTCACCGCCGGTGACCACCAACGGGTCTGAGGGTTGCCGCCGCGGCAGGCACCGACGACCTTACGGCCACAGCTCCGATCAGCCGCTTCAACAATGGAGGCGCGAAACATGGTCCACTCGGACTCAATGTCCCCCGCCTCCCTCGGGACATGGGCAAAGTTCTGCCGGAGGTGTGAATTGAAACTTCTTCTGACAGGAGATTCTGCCAGCCGTTCCCAACAGACCCTCACAACACGCTTGGGTCTGCCGGGTCGAGCCGGCATCTTCCCCCACCATCGAAGCCAACTCACCACCAGGTGGTGATCAGTTGACAGCTCCGCCCCTCTCTTCACCTGAGTGTCCAGAACATGCAGCCGCAGGTCCGACGAAACGACGACAAAGTCGATCATCGAACTACGGCCTAGTGATAACATATGGACACCCTTATGTCTGAACATGATATTCATTATGGACAAACCATGACGGGCACAGAAGTCCAATAACGAAACATCACTCTGGTTCAGGTCAGGGGGGCCGTTCTTCCCAATCACGCCCCTCCAGGTCTCACTGTCATTGCCCAAGTGAGCGTTGAAGTCTCCCAGCAGTACGAGGGAGTCCCCAGGGGGCGCACTCTCAAGAACACCCTCTAAGGACTCCAAGAAGGGTGGGTTCTCCGAACTGCTATCTGGTGCATAAGCACAAACAACAGTCAGGACCCGTCCCCCCACCCGAATGCGGAGGGGAGGCTACCCTCTTGTCTACTGGGGTGAACCCCAACGTACAGGCGCCGAGCCGTGGAGCAATTAATATGCCCACACCGGCTCTGCGCCTCTCACCATGGGCAACTCCAGAGTGGAAGATAGTCCAACCCCTCTCGAGAGGACTGGTACCAGAGCCCAAGCCGTGCGTAGAGGTTAGTCCGACTATATCTAGTCGGAATTTCTCAACCTCACGCACCAACTCGGGCTCCTTCCCTGCCAGAGAGGTAACGTCCTATGTCCCAAAAACTATTCTATTCTATTCGATTCGATTCGCTCCTTCAAATTATTTTCCCACTGTTTCCCTCTCTAGCCAGTCTTCCTAACCACTCTTCTGCATGTATATATATATATATATATATATATATATATATATATATATATATCCTTTTTGCTCAGGCCTTTGCGGTTTGGGGCGCAGTCGAGGCAGTTCAGGCTCACCAGAACAAACACGACTGGGTCCAAAATAAAGAACCTGCTGAGATGATGTGGAAAAACCATAAAGTGGAGTTCTAGCGCCAATGGGGCCTTGACTTGTTTTCAAGGCAAACAATTGCTCATTTGCATGTGCAAAATCTGCGTCCTGATTTCATCGTCCGATCCGAGGCATCTTTTCTATGAAGATTTATAAACAATCCAATGATCACGATAACTCACTCCCGAACACTAACAACAGTCCGCCAGAAACAGCAACGTGGTGTTCTTTTCTCAAAGTCGAAGGTCACACCGCAAACCTTCGCAAATAAACTTGCAGAAAAAAAAAAAAAAAGATTCATCAACACAGATGTTCTAGGTGGGTTTTTTTCTTCAGGCCGAGGAAGCAACAACACAACGTGGACATTTTCTTTCGTATGACATGAAACAGTCTCTTGAGAATCGCTGACGTTTAACTTAGTCGTTTTTTTTTGTTTTTTTTTTTTGTAAGCATGAATATGCAATGAATGTGATTAGCAGACAGGAAAACATTACCATTTCGACCTGTGTGGTTCTGTCCTGCTTAAGTTTTATAACTTCGTGGGAGACGGATTTGAATATAAGAATGAAGCTAAGCTAATGGTTAAACAAATTAAATAATTAAAGTCACAAAGTGGTTCACACAATTTAATTATGTAAGGAAGGAAAAACATTGTGACGTAAAAGCATTAATAAACTTGTGTTTTATTTAGTGAACCCAGGTGGAGGTAAAATACTTTTATTCTCATCTAGTTTATTTTAGATATATGGATAGATAGATAGATACTTTATTCATCCCCGTAGGGAAACTGACACTTCCAGCAGTATCCTTGTGTTGAAAATAAAACAATAATAAAGTAAAAGGAATATAATACATTAATACCCAATGTAACGAGTTGATATAGAGTATTCAAATAGTGCTACATCAAATACACACTGTAATAAAAATAGGGTAATATCCAATGTGGGGGTGTGGTTTAATGTGGGCTTTTACTCCCCCGGGAGGAGGTAAAGAGCCTCATGGCATGAGGAAGAAATGATCTCCTCAGTCTCTCCATGGAACAAAACTGTGACAGCAGTCTGTCGCTGAAGCTGCTCTTCCGTTTGGAGATGATGCTGTGTAGTGGATGTGATGAATTGTCCATGATTGACTGCAGCTTTTTCAGTGCCCGTCTCTCAGCTACTGTTGTCAGGCTGTCCAGCTCTGTGCCCACAACAGAGCTCGCTTTCCTCACCAGTTTATTAAGACGAGAGGCATCCTTCTTCTTGGCGCTGCCTCCCCAACACGCTGCCGCATAGAAGAGGGCGGTTACCACAACAGTCTCATAGAACATTTGTAGGAGCTTTTTGCAAATGTTAAAGGACGCCAGCCGTCTGAGGAAGTGCAGTCGGCTTTGACCTTTCCTGCAAAGAGCATTTTATCTTAGTTTGTTATCTTTATTCAAATAAATAAGAATTAGAATAGTTTGATGATCTTCATCCATCCATCCATTATCTGCACCGCTTATCCGCAGTAGGGTCGCGGGGGGTGCTGGAGCCCATCCTCGGGCAGTGGGCAGGGGACACCCTGAATTAGTTGCCAGCCAGTCGCAGGGCACAGACAGACAACTCACTCGCTCATTCACACCTCGGGACAATTTGGACCGGCCAATTAACCTAAAATGCATATTTTTGGAATGTGGGAGGAAACCAGAGTGCCCGGAGGAAACCCACGCAAGCATGGGGAGAACATGCGAACCCCACACCGGCGGGTCGATCTCATGACCTCAGAACTGTGCCGGACATGTGCTAATTACTGCGCCGCCATGCTACCCATTCCATGTTCTTATTTTTCATTTTCTATTTTTTACCTTATTGGAATGAATGATCCTATTTATTTTCCTTATCATCTTATTTATCATACTTTTATCCGGATTTTACTAAATTATCATAAAACTTATTTTAATATTTTTCTTCATCATATTTACCTTATCTGTTTTACTTTTTTCATTTTTCATTTTCTTAGTAAGGCTGTTTCACCACAATAATTATTTCTTTCAGCTACTTTTGTGTTTTTTGAACCTTGCGTGTGATGGATGCTGAGTCCTGTGATTTAGTCATATTTCACTTTTTTCAGTGTTTCCTTCTCTAGCCACAAATTTTAGCCACTTGGCTGCAGGCTATGGTTCACTGCTAGCCCTTATTCTTATTTTTATCACCTTTGAAAACTAGTAATGCAAGCACAGGTCAGCAAGTCCTGTGATTCAGCCATCTTCGACTTGATGCGCCACTTCCTCTTTTCACCTAGTTATTTTTAGCTGCTGTGTGTAAATAAAACTTCGTATTTCAGTGTCACTCGCCTCCCACAGCTAGTCTTGAAAGTGAAACTTGCCCAAAGTCCAGTGACTTGGGTTTTTTTTTTTTTCTTCCCCTTTTTCCTTCTCTAGCTACTTTTTATAGGAACCGTACTGGTAGCAATTCGGCATGTGCGTGTGATCCGCCATCGACCTCAAAGGTAAAAATAGAAAAATAACTGCCAATAAATCAAACTTAAACTGTATTAATATGATTTATTTACTAGGCTTATATAAGGCTTTTCATTTTTTTCAGCTCCTGTCAATTTCTGTTTTTGGTCCAGACAGGTTTTGCAAGAAGAACGCAAAGCCTACCCAAAATGTTGAAAGAGCCGTATAGAATAGAATGGAATGGAATTTGACACCTTTATTGTCATTACACAAAGTGGCGGCTTTGAATTTCATTGACACTAAAGGCATTCTATTGAATTCTATTCTATTCTATTCTATTCTATTCTATTCTATTCTATTCTATTCTATAGGTTTTTTTTCTACATTTTGGGTTGCCAACCCCTGGGGTATTGCTTGTTGTTCTGCCCGTAAAGCCTGTTAAAAAGGACTGTGGCTTTAAATGTGCTACTTCTGCTTAATTTATTTATTTGATACATACTATTGTTATTATTTAGTTTTTTAATACTTGACTTAACCTTGACTAGTTTGATCTATCTTTAAATGAAATTTAATTATTTGTTGATTGGATGGACTTGAATTGATGGATGATCTATTTGAATAGTTGTTTAAAATAATCAATAAACAAGACGTTGCTATTGTTACTCAGTATGTGAGTAATGCT
Source organism: Urocampus carinirostris (assembly GCF_059441175.1). Taxonomy (NCBI): domain Eukaryota; kingdom Metazoa; phylum Chordata; class Actinopteri; order Syngnathiformes; family Syngnathidae; genus Urocampus; species Urocampus carinirostris. The sequence continues at coordinate 62,689,108 of NC_142351.1, forward strand.
TCCACTTAATACTTTTTTACTTTGACTCTAGCAATTATTTGGATGACTGCTTTTTACTTCTACTTGAGTCATATTATTCTGAAGTAACAGTAATCTTTGGCTACTCAACCTACCTCTACCCTGTCCCTTTAAAATGGAAGATATAATGGCTATTTAGATAATGTATCCCACAAAATGCTGTATGACCATACTTTCTTTTTCTGTTCCTTTAACGGTTCAATTTTGTTTAAACTGGCCTATTCTGACAATAAAATGGAAAAAGTAATGAAAGGTTTTATCTCGTTCATTTTTTACAGAAGCTGTAGAAACCGTGTTGTATCTTTTTACTCTCGTTTCAAGGTCGCAGATAATTAAGAGGACATTTGTGGAGTATTACAAATATTTTCGGCTCACCGATTCCTCTTTGTCAGACTTTTGGTCTCCGATTCTGCGGCCGACACATACGGTCACCGGATTGTTTATCGAGCTTGATACTTTTACGCTGCCAGAAAAACTTTTATGATGAAACGTGAAGCGGGAAAAAGGGAGGACAAACAAAGAGCGTGTTTTCTTTCAGCCACTGTTTCACTTTTGCTCACCGCTGTCCAGAATACACATTTGCTTGAAAGGAAGTCGGTTCAAGTGGTTATCGGTTTAACCTTGCCCGTGTTTGTGTTTAAGCTTTTTTTCTTTATGCGCTTGAGGCAAAAAAAGCATCAATGTTTTCCTGAGAAATACCAAACATTCGTTCACGTCAAGACCGGCTCAATTAAATGACGACAAAAGGCTCAGTTACATATCCCTGCCTTTTACCTTTTTTTTTTCTTTGAAATCCTTTTTACATGTTTACCCTGGAGTGCCATTTCCAATCTCATTGCATACAATGTGTCTCAATGTTGATAACAATGACAATAAAGACAATTCAATTAAATTCAGTAGATAATGTTAAAACCGAGGCAGGGCGGCAGCGCAGGGGTTAGTGCGTGTGCGGCAGTTCTGAGGTCATAAGATCGAACCTTCCTATGTGGCGTTTGCATGTTCTCCCCATGCTTCTGTGGGTTTCCTCCGGGCACTCCCGTTTCCGCCCACATTCCAAAAAAACATTGTTCTCCCTGTGTGCCCTGCGACTGGCTGGCAACCAGTTCAGAGTGTCCATTGCCCACTGCCTGAAGATGCCTGGGATGGGCTCCATCAACCCCGCGACCCTACTGAGGAAAAGCGGTGCAGATAATGGATGGATGGATGTTAAAACCATAAATAAAATCCAAATGAGCGAAACATGAAAACATGATGTAGACTATAATGGAACACAAACTCTAACTGAACAAAACATGGGAGTAAGATGATGCTGGATATGTTAGGATACGGGCAGCACGGCGGCGCAGTGGTTAGCGCTTGTGCGGCACAGTTCATGTCATGGGAACCTGTCGTGGGTTCAAATCCAGCTCCAGACTTTCTGTGCGGAGTTTGTATGTTCTCCCCGTGCTTGCGTGGGTTTCCTCCGGGCACTCCGGTTTCCTCCCACATTCCAAAGACATGCATTTCAGGTGAATTGGCCGGTCCAAATTGTCCCTAGGTGTGAATGAGCGAATGCGTTGTCTGTCCCTGTGTGCCCTGCGATTGGCTGGCAACCAGTTCAGGGTGTCCCCTGCCCACTGCCCGATGATTGCTGGGATGGGCTCCAGCCCCCCGCGACCCTACTGAGGATAAGCGGTACGGCTAATGAGATGAGATGTTAGGATACCAACTAGTTCTAACAGAACAAAATATAAAAAATTATGGAGGTTATGTTGGACCATAAACAAACTGAACTAAGCATTAGAGTAAGACGATACTGTTGGAATATCAACTAGTTCTAATGGAACAAAACAAAAATTTGCTTTAACTGAACAGAAAAAGAAATACAGAAAGCAGTTTCATGTTACAATACCATTTAGTTCTAACTGGACAAAACATGAAAGTAAGATGGCACGGAATCCTTTGGAATACCAACTGGTTTTAACTACAAAATACCAATATAGAAGATGCAAGATATTTCAAAAAACCAAATAGCTTCAACTGAACCAAACATGAAAGTACAGATATAAATTAGCTTTAACTTAACAAAACATCAATGGAAAAACAGGTAATATGTTACAATCCTAATTCGTTTTAACTGAACAAAACATGAAAAGGAGAATATGCAGAATAAGTTTGAACACAAACTAGCTCTAACACTGAACCATCCATTAAAGAGGTTGGAGGATATGTTGGAATACTAACTAGCTGTGACCTATAAAAACATTAAAGGGAGACAACGGGGACTATGTCAGAATACCAACTCATTTTTACGTGCAAACCCATATTTGGTTTTAGTCCGTGCCAAAAATGCCTGACACGCACCCGAAAAGAAGCAATTAAAGACTACAAATACATGCCAATGAGAGTCCAAAATCAAAACACTTTCGAGTTAATTGGCACTAATTCCTAGTTGAAAGACTAAGTGAGCTATGGTGTGTTATCTTGAAAAGATAAATTGCTTCTAGTCATTAATGGAAACATGCGGTAGCTATGCGCTGCTAGATTAGCTCTAAATTCTAAACACGCACCAGTTCATAAACACTTTTTAAAACTAATTATGCTAAGTTTTTTCAAAAAGATACATTGCTGCTACTTCACAAACAAAACACTTAGTAGGTAGCTGAGTGTTGCTAGGTTAGCTCGAAAAAGTAAAAGTGGCGCAAATTTATGATCAAAACACTTTGAAGCTTGCGCTGCTATGCTGTTATCTTGACCAGATAAAAGTCGTTATTTGTAACCAAAACACTTAGGAGCTCGATATGCGATGCTAAGTTATCTTGAAAAGATACATGGGCGCTGCAGGCAATACACAAAGAGGTAAGTATTAGTTTCAGGAGCGAGCAGCAGCGCAGCAGCAAGTCAACTGCAGGAGAGAGAGTGGGAAAGGTGAGATGGCACAACATTCATTTGGACAGGTAAATTAGTTTTATCTGGTTATATCAGTATCAGAAATATTTTATTAACACTCCACTTATTGAAACATGAATATTTTGTTTGTTTGTTTGTACATGATTCAATTGTTTGTTTGTTTGTAAATGATTCAAATTGAATCTTTTCTTCCGGCGCCGTCACGAATGGCAGCCACTCCAGCAGCTCCCGTGTTATTTTCGATTGTTCTCGATTGTTCTCAGCTCAGGGATGCTGCTGGAAATGTGAATTTCCCTTCGGGGATGAACAAAGTATCTATCTATCTATCTATCTATCTATCTAGTTCCAATGGAATCACTTTGGCACTAGCTATGCTATGTTAGCTTGAAAAGATAAAGTGTGTAATGTTTTCCCTCTTTCCCCTTTTTTTTCCCCTTCGTTCAGCGTTTTTCTGTCTAAAAGCACTGGGCGATTTAAAAGGTATTATCCGGGTGTTCTTCTTATACTTTTCTGTGCTTAAAGGGCCGGCGCAGGTGAGAGTGGGGATTTCCTGTTCAGCTTCTCCTTGCACATTCTTGCTAAATTGCTTCTTCCAGCCGGAATCGGACTTCATTGAGCAGAACCGGGCAGAGGTGCGAGGATTAGTCGTGTCGGTTGCTTCACGGGGGCCTGGGAAGAAACAAATCGGATCGGTTGTCGGATTGAGGCTGAGTTGCTCTTTTCTCCCAGGAGCTTCTGGAATTTTTATATCCGTCCTTATTTTTTATTTCAAGTACAAAAACATTATACAGCTTTGCAAAACATGTCTCGAAAAGTAAAGTTGGAGAGATCAGAATTTGATTTAATCAATCCAGTGATTAATACTTAGTTTGTGTGTTAATCATACCTGCCATTTTGAGATATGGTCATAAACACTATTACGTTAACATATACAGTTAGGTGAATAAGTATTTAGTCAACAAACAGTTCTTACATCCCACAGCGCTTGTTTTCAGCCATTTAGAACGTGAGGCAGACGACAGCCAGTGGCTGGCGATTTAGGTCGTCCATCTTTGAATCACAAACAATGCACACTTGCACAGTGTTTTTTATCGAAATGGTTCGATTATGTGTCTGGGGCATTTGTAATGTGCATCGCTTAAGACTTCATTTCCCTGTCAGAGAATGGGCGCATCACCTATGATTGACAGGCTGCCTTTTCATATAAAGTCTTAGAAATTACCCGACTCATTACTGTTAATATATGTAAAATCAACCATCAAGATGAATACTTATACAGCCAACCCCTGTTTTAACGCCTACATTAACAGTAACATGCTGGAAAAATCAATTGGTTACAATTTCAACTAATTACTTATAACACAGGACCCCATTAATCTCACAGCATGACCTGTACCTCCTCCTTGCCACGTTAATTTGGTATATTAAACCTAGACACATCTTAAACATTTCCGGAATGGGTTTGTTCCGTCATAGTTTATGAACTAATAAAATGATCTGCAAATACAGCCTAAAGAAGACTTTACTTCTTTTATAGCGTTATATTCGTCAAGAAATAAGAGTGAGGTAACATATCTAAAAGTCATAAAGGTTACAGGGGTAAGATCTTCGGCCTTAAAATATCAATCATTAGGTCTGGCCAGGTTTTCTCTCTCGTGATTTTTATTTATTTTGTTGTTGTTGTGGATGATCTGCACAACATGCACCTACTTTTACTCAAGTAAATATTTAGATGACTGATTTTTACTTGAGTAATATTTTTCTAACAGTACTTTTACTTGAGTAACGCGCTTAGGCGCTGCAGTCTGGTGCATATTATTCAGATAACTTTCTCATAAAAAAACATGCTTACCAAACTATTAGTTGAACTCCAAATTACATTTTCATCCTCTGTGTCACGGTAAAAGATGCGCCACTTCCTCTTTTCACGTCTATGTGGCTTATGTCAGACGTCATTTCCGTTTTTCTGCACTTCGGCAAAATGAGCGGTTTGGCACCAAAGTACGCACGGCGGCAAAGTAAAGCTTTGGGTTTACTCCGGGCTCAGTCCATCAAATCAAGATAATAGGTCGGGTTCAACCAGGTTAGGGCTTATAAACCTAGGGCCGGTTCGGGCTGGGCTAGATTTTTTTGGCCTGATCTTACCTCTAGCCTGTTAGAAGGGAAAACATCGATCATAGATCGCCAACATTTTGCATCCACCCTTACAAGGTCAACAACTTTGGGCACCTTGATGGCATGAATATATAGTCGTATGCAAAGGTTTGGGCACCCATGATAATTTTCAAAATTTTCCTTTATAAATTATTGGTTGTTCGGATCACCAATTTCAGTTAAATATATCATATAGCAGACAAACAAAGTGATATCTGAGAAGTGAAATGAAGTTAATAGGAGTTACATAAAGTTTGCAATAATTGCTTAAACAAAAGAAGGCAGGTGCATAAATTTGGGCACCTCAACAGAAAAATTCCATCAATATTCAGTAGATCTTCCTTTTGCAGAAGAAAATCGCCTCTAAACGCTTCCAATGAGGGTCCGGATTCTGGTTGAAGGTATTTTTGACCATTTTTCTTGACAAAACATCTCGACTTCACTCAGGTTTGATGGTTTCCGAACATGGACACCCCACCTTTTTTGGGGGTTGTTGTCTTGTTGAAGTATCCAGCCCTGGCGCAACCTTAGCTTTGTCACTGATTCTAGAACATTGGCTAATACTGACTGAAATCCATGCGACCTTCAACTTTAACAAGATTGCCAGAACCTGCACTGGCCACACAGCCCCACAGAATGATAGAACCACCACCAAATTTTACTGTGGGTAGCAAGTGTTTGTCTTGGAATGTTGTGTTATTCTTCTGCCATGCATACCACCCCTTGTTATGTCCAAATAACTCAATTTTAGTTTCATCAGTCCAAAGCACCTTATTCCAAAATGAAGCTGGCTTGTCCAAATGTGCTTTACCATACCTCAAGCGACTCTGTTTGTGGCATGTGCGCAGAAAAGGCTTCTGCTGCATTAATCTCCCATACAGCTCTCCTTGTGCAAAGTGCGATGAATAGTTGAACGATGCGCAGTGACACCATCTGCAGCAAGATCATGTTGTAGGTCTTTGGAGATGGTCTGTGGGTTGAGTTTGACTGTTCTCACCATCCTTCGCTTCTGCTTGTCTGAGATTTTTCTTGGCCTGCCACTCCGGGCCTTAACTAGAACTGTGCCTGTGTTCTTCCATTTACTCATTATGTTCCTCATAGTGGAAAATGACAGCTGAAATCTCTGAGCTAGCTTTTTGTATCCGTCCCCTAAACCATGATGTTGAACAATCTTTATTTTCAGGTCATTTGACAGTTGTTCTGGGGCTCCCATGTTGCCATTCTTCAGAGAAGATGCAAAGAGGAGAACAACTTGCAACCTACAGTGCATCCGGAAAGTATTCACAGCGCTTTACTTTTTCCACATTTTGTTATGTTACAGCCTCATTTGAAATTGTATTAATTTACCGTATTTTCCGCACTATAAGGCGCACCGGGTTATAGGGCACACCCAAAAAAATAGTTTTTCGTCCTATTTTTGACATACATAAGACGCACCGGATTATAAGGCGCTACAATTGGAACGTCGACAAAACAGTCAGATAGTTCAGTCAAACTTATTACCCCCTTAACATTCCCAAAGCTTGCAAAGACGCAAATACGTGTCGAGAACACGTGTGGATGCAGTGTCCGTACGATGTCACTCAAATGCATCGTTCCATCATTCAGAAGGTTAAAGTCTTGGGATTCAAGAAATGCCAACCATTCCTTAGTTTCTAATTTCTTTTTCGCTCGCAACTTTACTGTGCATATGACAATAAACACTTGGAATTGAGTTTAATTTAAAAATAGACACTCCATTCCATCCATTATCTGCACCGCTTATCACAGAAACATCGAGTTCAGTCTGAAACAAGATACAGGGACAGTATAAAACCCGGAGTAGCTCACCGAAGTCGTTGTGTTCATAATAATGTGCAGCCAATGTCCTCTTATATCCGTGAGGGTAGTAAATCCAGGAGAATAAAATATTTACAAATACAGAATAGAAAAAAATGCTTTCTCTATGCCGTCAGCCACGTGCTATACGCATTCATCTTTTTCGGCCAATTGCAGGCTTTGTTTTGCTGTTTAAGCCAATGCCAGCCTGTAAATGATAAAAAGGATCCGCCCCTTGACCTCCGAATAACTTTAGCCAATAGTGATCGATTCAACTGATGTTGACACATCTTTTTCGGCCAATTGCAGGCTTTGTTTCGCCGTTTAAGCCAATGCCAGCCTGTAAATGATAAAAAGGATCCGCCCCTTGACCTCCGAATAACTTTAGCCAATAGTGATCGATTCAAATGATGATTGACACATTGGTTAGCCAATGAAACGCCGGTAAATAAATCCCAGCATACACCGCGTACTACTTGGCGTTCGGGGGAAAATCGAGTCGGCGGCTGCAAGTTAGTTGGAAAACTTTGCGATTTAATATTGATCCATAAATAAGGCGCACTGTATTATGAGGCGCATGGTCAGCTTTTGAAAAAAATAAAGGCTTTTAGGTGCGCCTTATAGTGCGAAAATTACGGTAATCTCTTATCTCAAAATTCTACGCAAAATACTCTATTATGACAATGTGAAAAAGTTTTTTTTTTAACTTTTTTTGAATTTATTAAAAATAGAAAACTAAGAAATCACATTTACATAAGTATTCACAGCCTTTGCTTGATACTTTGTTGATCCACCTTTGGCAGCAAATACAGCCTCAAGTCTTTTTGAATATGATCCCACAAGTTTAGCACACCTATCTTTAGGCAAGTCTCAAGCTCAATCAGGTTGGATGGGAGACGTTTGTGCACAGCCATTTTCAGATATCTCCAGAGATGTTTGATCGGATTCAAGTCTGGACTCTGGCTGGGCCACTCCAGGACATTCACGGAGTGGTTCTGGAGCAAATCCTTTGAGATGTTGGCTGTGTGCTTTGGGTCATTGTCCTGCTGAAAAATGAACCTTCGCCCCAGCCTGAGGTCAAGAGCGCTCTGGAGCAGGTTTTCATCCAGGATATCTCTATATATTGCTGCATTCATTTTTCCTTCTATCCTGACTAGTCTGCCAGTTCCTCCTGCTGAAAAACATCCTCACAGCATGATGCTTCCACCACCATGCTTCACTGTAGGGATGGTATTGGCCTGGTGATGAGCGGTGCCTGGTTCCCTCTAAATATGGCGCCTGGCATTCACACCAAAGAGTTCAATCTTTGTCTCATCAGACCAGAGAATTTTGATTCTCATGGTCTGAGAGTCATTCAGGTTCCTTTTACTAAGTAGTGGCTTTCGTCTTGCCATTCTACCATACAGGCCTGATTGGTGGACTGCTGCAGAGATGGTTGTCCTTCTGGAAGGCTCTCCTCTCCCCACAGAGGAACGCTGGAGCTCTGACAGAGTGACCATCGGGTTTTTGGTCACCTCCCTGACTAAGATCCTTCTTCCTCGATCGCTCAGTTTAGATGGCCGGCCAGCTCTAGGAAGAATCCTCGTGGTTCCAAATGTCTTCCATTTACGAATAATGGAGGCCACTGTGATCATTGGGACCTTCAAAGCAGCAGAATTTTTTCTGTATCCTTCCCCAGGTTTGTGCCTCAAGGCAATCCTGTCTCGCAGGTCTACAGACAGTTCTTTTGACTTCATGCTTGGTGTTTGTGCTCTGACATGCACACTCAACTGTGGGACCTCATATAGACAGGTGTGTGCCTTTCCAAAACATGTCCAATCAACTGAATTTACTGCAGGTGGACTCCAATTAAGCTGTAGAAAGATCTCAAGGATGATCAGTGGAAAAAAGATGCACCTGAGCTCAATTTTGAGCTTCATGGCAAAGGCTGTGAATACTTATGTAAATGTGATTTCTTAGTTTTCTATTTTTAAAAAATTCAAAAAAAGTAAAAAAAAAAAAAAACGTTTTCACATTGTCATAATGTGAATGAGGCTGTAACATAACAAAATGTGGAAAAAGTGAAGCGCTGTGAATACTTTCTGGATGCACTGTATGTTCCCTCTAATTGTTCATGTATCTGAGCAAACACACAAGCTCCCTGAGCAAACTGAGGACTACTGTGAGCAACATCAGATATGCACGCTTTATTTTTAAATAAATAATTTGGTCCACTTAAAAAAAAAAAAAAAAAAATCTGAAAAATGGGATGTGTAGATCTTATACAGTATGCGAGAGTCTTGCTTTGGCCATGGGAATAGTCCTGCTTTGGCCTGACGGAGGGTCCTGTTCTGGATGATATGAGACATATACACCTTTCAGACATAACATTTTGCTCACATTAAAACATTCACATTTTGCACAATGATTTGTGCAAGCAATACTACCAAAAGTACTACAGAAAGACTACTATGGAAACATTACAAAAACACTACAGAAATAATACTAAAAGAATACTACACATAAAATATGACAGAAAAATTACTAAAGAAATACTACAGAAATACTTCTATGGAAATACTACTGTAACACTACAGAAATACAACTACAATATAAAAATACCACATCAATTTCCCTACCAAAATACTACTAGGGAAATACTGCTAAAATACTGCAGTAATACTGCTATGGAAATATGAAAACCGAAATACAATGTTTTGCAGAGTAGACCTTTCTCACTTGAAAAAGCAAAAATCTCACCCAATTTCACCGCTTTTCTTCCATTTGCACATACTCCGTCAAACATTCCATCTTAAAAGAACTGCATTTCTTTTTTACTGTGGCTTGGTGAGTGGATGAGTCACTACCTGTTCGTTTCGCCATGATGCAGGGTTTATATTAGCATCTATTAACACGCTAGCTAACCTGCACAGAGCATATAGGCGGGGCCCAGACGCAAGCACAGTCAATGCCATGATTGGCATTGAACTGTAAGTGAACGGTATCGTATCATTGGCTAGACACCTGTCACTCACTGAGTGAGAAACAAAAAACAATATTATCCGGCAAATTAATTAGATTAGATTAAGTCTAATATTAGATATTAATTAATACGTTATGTTGATGTTGTTTATGCGCTGGATAGATTTTCTTGTGCGCTGAGAATGTGCGGGCAGTCCGCACTTGTGCACGCGCGCAGCTTAGAGGGAACATAGCTTGCAACTGGCCCCCTTAAATACCCATTCTCGTGATTGGCTTCACCTGTGTATGTAGGTCAAGGGTCAATGAGCTTACCAAACAAATTTCGTGTTCCAATAATTAGTGCTAAAGTTATTCAAATCAATAAAACAACAAGGGTGGCCAAATTCATGCACCTGCCTACTTGCACACTTTCTGTAAATCCTATGAACTTCATTTCACTTCTCAAATATAGAATAGAATAAAATCACTGTGTTTGCCTTCTATATGATATATTTAACTGAAATAGCTGATCCGAACAACCAATGATTTATAAAGGGAAATCTTGAAAATGATCAGGGGTGCCCAAACTTTTGCATATGACTGTAACTATCCATCCATCCATTATCTGCACCGCTTATCCTCAATAGGCTCGCGGGGGTGCTAGAGCCCATCCCAGCCATCTTCGGACAGTGGGCAGGGGACACCCTGAACTAGTTGCCAGCCAGTCGCAGTGCATAGAGGGACAGACAATTTGCTCGCTCGGTCACACTTGGGGACAATTTGAACCGTCCAATTGACCTAACACGCATGTTTTTGGAATGTGGGAGGAAACTGGAGTGCCCGTAGGAAACCCACGCAAGTACGGGGAGAACATGCAAATTTCACACAGGAGGTTCGATCTCACGACCCCAGAACTGTGCCGCACACGTGCTAACCACTCTGCCGTGCTGCCTAATTGTATTATCATTTAAGAAAATTAAATTTCAAAACCGGGGCAGCACGGCGGCGCAGTGGTTTGCGCATGTACGGCACAGTTCATGTCTTGGGAACCTCCTGCGTGGGTTCAAATCCAGCTCCAGAATTCCTGTGCGGAGTTTGTATGTTCTCCACGTGTTTGCGTGGGTTTCCTCCGGCCACTCCGGTTTCCTCCCACATTCCAAAAACATGCATTTCAGGTGCATTGGCCGGTCAGAATTGTCCCTAGGTGTGAATGAGCTAGTGAGTTGTCTGTCCCTGTGTGCCCTGTGATTGGCTGGCAACCAATTCAGGGTGTCCACTGCCCACTGCCCGATGATTGCTGGGATGGGCTCCAGCACCCCCGCGACCCTACTGAGGATAAGCGGTGTAGCTAATGAGATGAGATGAGATGGATTTCAAAATTAAAATAAATATTACTTCAAATGACTAACTATTAAATACTTTTTTTAACTATGCATTTAATAAATAAGACCCTTTTCTACTGACTTTTGAGATAGGTTTGCATAATCCAGAAGACATTAAACAGTTCTGCTATCTGGATCAGGATAAGATCAAATAAAATAAGTTAATCCTTTATTTGTCCCACAATGGGGAAATTTATTTTGTTATAGCACTAAAAGACAACGAATAACAGCTTAAGGATATTGACAATATAAACAAGGAGTATTTAAAATGGTGAGTGTACAAATTGGGTTAAGTAAAATGGTCAGTAAAGTGCAAAGTAATATGCAAAGTCATGGAGGGTGTGCAGTCTATTGAGAGCACTGCTTTTTATGCAGTCTGATGGCTGCAGGAAGGAAAGATCTTGCCGAACCGCTCCCTTACGCACTTGGGGTGAAGCACTCTGACACTGAAGGAGCTCTCCAAACCAGATACGGTGTCCTTCAGGGGATGGGAGATGTTCCTAGTCATAGATGATAGTTTAGCCATCATCCTCCTCTCCCCTACTACCTCCACCGAGTCGAGGGGGCATCCCAGGACAGAGATAGCCTTCCTGAACAGATTGTCCAGTCTTTTACTGTCAGCCATTGAGATGCTGCTACCCGAGCAGACTACTTCGTAGAAGATGGCTAATGCCACCACTGTTTGATAGAGGGTCCTCAGGAGTCTTCCATGCACTCCAAAAGACCTCAGCCTCCTAAGCAGATAGTCTGTTTTGGCCTTTTTGTACAGAGCAGTTATGTTATGAGTCCAATCCAGTTTATCATTCAGGTAAACACCCAGGTACTTGTAGGATGTCACCCTCTCGATATCCGTTCCCTGAATGTTCACCATTGTTTGGGGGTGTAGTCTTTGTCTGCGGAAGTCCACCACCAGTTCTTTTGTTTTTCCCGCGTTGATCTGGAGGCAGTTCAGCTGGTACCATATCAACGAAAGAATCACTCGCTATTGTTGTTTTGGCCGCCATATTTGCTCCACTTCTTATGCATGGATTCCGTAGCTATGGTAGGCGTGGCTTGGTCATCACTGTCAAATGTTTAAATTGTGCAAGCTCCCCTACATGAAAATATACGAGGGGCCTGTACTTGTCAACATAGATAAAACTCCAGTGTTCATTTTACCTCTGAAAAGTGATAGATCCCGGGGACTCGCAGGCTCAAAAATCTATGGGTCCCAACAGAGATCTATGGGTCCCCAAAATGTAGTGTTATCGAGGTTGACATTGTAAATCGGCAACAAATATATAATATAAATCTATATATTCATTCAGTTTTAATCATCACAGTTTATTGGTAATACAAATCGGTTATCTCTTCAAGATTTTTCAGTTCACAACAATATTGTAAAATTATACAAAATAATATTGCTGAAATAATTATATAAATCTTTATTTACATTCAGTTTTAATCGTCACAGTGAATTGGTAATACAAAGCAGTTAACGCCTCAGATTTTTCAGTTCACAATATTGTACATTATACAAAATACTGAAAATACTGCCATCCACTTAACTATCTTTAGCAGTGAAAGCATGGCCAAGTCTTCTTTTTGATGTCGTATCCGTTCATACTTGCCTCTCTCTTCCTGCAGCAACAGAATTTCCATAGCTAATTTGTGGTCTTTATTGTCATTGTGCCGATCCAATGTGCTTTTCTGAAAGTTCGTATTGCAAAATGATTTATGCAATCCAGTTTTATTCTCACACTGGGTACACGCATCACAGAACATGTAGCCTCCATTATCATCCTCCTCATAGCGTAACCAGGAATATAATTTAGTCCATTTTGGCAGAAAAGTCCTTTTCTTGCTAGGAGTATTCTTTTATCTTCTTTCGTCGAATCGTTCGCTTTAACGCACGTGTTTTCCTTGCCTTCGCGATTTTTGAAGAATTTCCCCACCGTTTTTTCGTGCGGGAATTATTGCCGTTGTTATCACTTTCTGCATTATGTTTCAATTTATTACTGACACTGAAGAAATTACCAATTTTGTCTTAATTTTCACCTTAACTCGACGACAAGCACCACAACAATGATGTAATCTCGAAGCATCAAGATCTCGTTGGCCGAAAAAACAAAAACTCGAACCGCGAGACCAAAACAACAATGGCAGATCTGCCTGACAAAAAGTTTGGAGTGCTGTAAATCTTTGTTAAAAAAAAATAATCAAGTAATAATGACAATTTTGTGTCAAAAAAGTTGCGTCCCGGGGACGCACGTTGATTCAACACTATGCGTCCCCAGCAAAAATTATGCGTCTAGGACGCAGGGACGCGTGCAAACGAGAACACTGAACCTCAATCATGAGAGACAAAATGTGGAAACAAAAATTAAAATCCTAGTTTTCATTTAAAAACAAATCAAATTGGAGTGAAGTATTTTGGCCACCTACAAACTTCTTGCTCTCAAAGAGGTCTAACTTCTTCTTCGTCCTTCTTCTTATTTAGTAAGTAAACCAGAAATTGCGTATCCCTGGACTACAAGTCACACAGTGCTTTTGCGGCATAAAAATATCCTGGATGAGGGAAATTTCTAGCGCAGATTTATTGTGTTTGGTTCCTACATCACAAAAATTAGCATTTGATATGGGCGCTTATGGAACAGATTGCCTGATAAACATGATACATTTTTAATGATGATTACTTTATTACAAGGGAAATTATGCTGATGTAATCTGACATTCGTCAATCGCCTTATTCATCTATTTTTAAAGGCCTTTTGGCCTTCCAATGCAAAACAAACAAAAAAACAGAGCTCGATGATACGCCAATGACAGGCTGTGAAATGTATATGTGTGAATGTGCGGCTTCCTCACAGCGGGAATGGAAAAACAACCTTGATTTATGTTCTAAAGAAACTTTAATGTTTATGTGTGAGTTAAGTTTGTGGATAGTAAAATAGTTGACAGATGTGAGAACTATCATACTTTACACAAGTTTATGATAAGTTCCTTTACTTGATCTGCATAATACTTCATTGAAACTGTTTGGCCCTAAAGGCGACAGTGTGTAGGATGAGCCCACCCCTGCTGGTGTGAAAATACTGTAATTTTTAGCCACCATCTTGCTACTATAATAATGATGATTTTACAGAGGTAGCTTTTAGCATCACTTACCTTCCACAGCTGAGTCCCTTCATTCAGGCATCTTCCACTTTTTCATTCTCTTGTCACTCATGCTAGCTACTTGGTTGCAAGCTATGGCTTGCAGGTAATGGCTGTTGTTGTTGATAGCTGATCCATGTTAATAAAGATTTTTTGGTCCTTCAGTGACGTTTGAGTAAACATCGTTGTGTTGCGTGATTCAGGTATCCTCCCCTTTTAAGCTGCTATTGTCATTGTTAAAGCCCTAATGTGTAATATTTGACCCCTATATTGCACTGTGTAATCTGGTGCGGGTGAGGGCCAGTGCCTCAGAGCACAGCATTGCGGCATCCTGCCGGACAAATGAGGTTAGGACCTCAGAGGGGATTCCACTCTATTTTAGCTGATTTGTGTAACTAAAGCTTGTTTGGTCCTACAGTGTCACTCGATTAAACGGTGCTAAGTCTCATGATGTGGGCGCTTTCGACTTTTTTACCCACTGTTTGCTTCCCTAGTCATCAGGCTATGGCTCGTTGCTAGCTACTCTGTGTAAATAAAGCTTGCTTTGTCCTTCAGTGTCACTTGTCTTACACAGCTGCTCATGCAAGCAAATGCAGCTGAGTTCCGTAATTCAGACATTTGGCTTTTTAAAATGGTTTCCTTTTCAAGCCACTCATGTAAGACACTCAGCTGCAGGCTGTGGCTCACCATATTCTTTTACTGGCACGTTTAGTAGCTTTTCCAGCTATCCAGCTAGTTAGCTTTGACTAACTCCAGCTATTGGCTCTTTTCAGCCACTCAAGGCGAATCCAACTTGCCATGTCTTTTGTTAGATTTCGTTTAGATTTTCCTGTCACTGTGTGAAATACAAACAAGAAAATATTGACGTGCAGTGTGTCTTCAAAATGCACATGTTTCAGTCCTGTTCTAAACTGCAATGACCTGGTGTGGTGAATTATTACACGCAGTGACCTAAATGTTTTGGTCATATTTAGGTGGATGCTCTGCGGGTCCGTTTGGAGGAAAAAGAACAATTCCTGACCAAGAAAAACAAACAACTGCAGAACCTGACTGATGAAAAAAGCACCTTGACGGGAGAAATCCGAGACATGAAGGACATGTTGGACGTCAAGGAGAGAAAAGTCACTATTCTCCAGAAAAAGGTGAGTACTGCTCATTTTGACCACAAGGAGGTAGTGTAGCACAGACATGGTGATGTTTTAATTTTGTAATGAAGGATGTTGTTTTATGCTAGATATTACATGAATTAATGAAGACTAGCACACAGATGTATGTCACTCAGCTTTACCGGAAACTTCAGTATTTACATTGCAAGTTGGTGCCCCCTTTTTCACCGCACCGGGTGAAACACATACATTGTGACATCTCCCTTTTTTTTTCTTTTTTTTTTCATATTGTGCTAAACAAAGTCCCGGAGGTGTGCAGGCCTCCTAACAACCCTGCCACATCTGGTGGTGGTGACACCAGTCTGGGCCATCTGAGGATCCGGCACTGTAGCTGTTGAGCATGGTTGAGGTGTCTCTGTGACGTGATCACCACCACTAGGGGCTGAAGTGGGCGGGACCCCGCTGACCGTCCCTGCTGTAGGTGTGACCCCTGGTGCTGGCCTCAGGTGTCTACTGTTGCGTCTCAGCACAATCCCGTTATCCAGCTCCACCGAAAAGGACCTTCTCTGGTCCTGTCGTACCACCGCTGCAGGTGTCCAGACAGTGCGTCCGGCCACTTGTGACTGTACTCGCACCTGTTCTCCATTCTGCAGAGGCCGTAGTCCGCTAGCCCCTCAATTGTAATAGCGAGCTTGTCTGAGCTTTTTTTCCTGCACAGCGTTACCAGTGTTCACAATTGCAGGTTTAAGCACATGGGCAGTAACGACTTTGTCCGTCGGCTCATCAGTCTTTGTGCAGAACTGGCCTGGAAACCCTGCGCAGGAGTGTTTCTGTGAGCCAGTATGGCTAGATATGCGTCCGACTTTGCCCGCAGGGCTTTCCCCATTAATCTTTTAGCCGTCTTGAAGGCAGACTCTGCTTTTCCATTGATTTGGGGATATGTGGGTGACGATGTTACATGTTCAAATTCCAAACACTGGCTGAATCTCTTAAACTCCTGTGAGCTATATTGTGGGCCATTGTCCGAAAACACCACATCAAGCACACCATGGCGAGCGAAATGTGCCTTTAACTTTTGGATGACTGTGGTGGACTTGGTATCAGGCAGATAATCAACTTCCCAAAAATTTGAGAAATAGTCCACAGTCACTACGTAGTCTTTATTCTTAAAGGTGAAAATATCGGTACCCACTTTCGCCCATGGCCTCAATGGGAAGTCATGGCTCAGTAATGGTTCTTTCTGTTGTCGAGTGTCTACTTCCCTGCACACTTGGCACTTCCCTATATATGTCTTAAGCTGTTCATGCATACCCGGCCAATACACACATTCTCTTGCTTTTCTGATGCAGTTTTCAATCCCTAAATGTGAGGCATATATCTTTTCCATAATTTCTTGTCTTAGAGCTGTTGGGACGACAGCCCTTTCTCCCCGAAAGATGACATTGTTCTGTACAGTTAGCTCATCTCGCATAGAAAAATATGGCCTCACCTCCAGCTCAACCTGTCCTTTCTCCTCCGGCCATCCTTGCAGTATTCTCCGTTTCAGCACCTGGAGGGCCTGGTCCCGTTCAGTCTCACTTTGGATTTTTTTTCGTCTCTCCTCTGAAATGGATAAGTAATTAATCATATTCACCGTTTCAATTTCAGCTTCAAAGGAAACCTCAACTGCACATTCTGGTAGGTATGCCCTGCTCGGCGTATCTGCAACAAGCATCAGCCTGCCTGGAACAAACACTATATCCACGTCATATTTCTGAAGCCTTAATAGCATTCTTTGTAGCCTCTTTGGGGCACTAAGCAGAGGCTTCCGTGTGATGGTTTCGAGTGGTTTATGGTCAGACTGTACCACTACCTTTCTGCCATAGGTTTATTGGTGAAATTTTTCGACTCCAAATAGAATGGCAAGACACTCCTTTTCTATTTGTGCATATCCTCTTTCTGTAGAGGTTAGTGCCCTACTGGCGTACGCTATAGGTTGGCCCCCCTGCAAAAGTGCTGCACCCAGCCCAGTTTCGGATGAATCACATTGGAGAGTGAGTTCCTCCCTTGGATTTTAATATTTCAATACTGGTGCTGTAGCTATCATACCTTTTATTGTCCCAAAGGCAGAGTCCGGTATGTCAGTCCATTCCCAGATCACATCCTTGTGTGTCAGTTGCCTCAGGACCTCACAGCTATCCGATAGGTGTGAGCAGAATTTTGCGAAAATAGTTCACCATTTCGAGCAATCTCTGTAGGCCCTTAATGTCGGTGGGTCTAGGCATTTCTTGTACGGCGCGTACCTTCTCCGGGTCAATTTTCAAGCCCTCAGATGTCAGCCTGTGACCTATTTACGGCACATCCTTCTGTCTCAACTTTAGTTTGTCAAAATTCAGTTTGATGTTGCATGACCTGCATCGCTCAAGGAGTCTACAGTTTCTCGTCATGGTCCCTTACTGCCCTGTCCTGACTTTCTCCTTCTCCAATAATCAGGATATCATCAGCAATAATACGTACGCCTGGTAACCCCTCAAGTGCCTGTGTCGGCCTGTGCTGAAACACCTCAGGAGCTGCGCTGATCCCCATCGGCATCCTCCTCCACCTGAACCTTCCGAATGGTGTCGCAAATGTTGTCAAGTAACTGGAGCGCTCAGTCAGTTTCAAATGCCAGAATCCATTTTTTACATCACACACCGTGAAAACCCTGGTATCCGCCAGGTCTGGCATGACATCTTCAATCGTTGGTAATGGAAAGTGCTGCCTCTTCAGTGCTCTGTTTAGAGGTTTGGGATCAATACAGATCCTCAGCTTTCCCGATGGATTCCTAACCAGGACCATGTTACTGATCCAATCTGTGCTCCTTTCAACTGGTGTAATTATTTCTCTTGCCACCAGGCTTGTCAGTTCTTGCTTCAGTGGGTTCATCAGAGCCACTGGAACTCTCCGCTTTGGTATTTTCACTTGTGCTATGCTTAGATCCACTTCCAGCTCATATGTGCCCGACAAATAGCCTTCACCCTCAAACACCTGTGGGTATTGCTCCCTGATCTGCTCCTTCTCCAGTGTTTGTCCTTTGCTGTCTGCTTGTTGAACTATGTCATCAATGGCCATGATATTTTCTCTCTGTATTCTGACTAGATCCATGCCCTGCACTGCTCTGTTCCCCAGCAAGGGCACAGATGCCTGCCCGTCAACTACTATGAATTCAAGTCTGTACAGCTTCCTGTTTCTCGGATTTCTTATTTTAATCTTGCATTTGCCCAAAGGCTTCAGAGTGCTTTTATTGTACATGACAAGAACCTGTTGCGTCTGCTCCAATTTTGTGTCGGGATTCAGCAGATGTAACGGAAGAATATTGCAACTTTCCTCACAGTCCAATTGAAATTTTACTGACCTATCCCCCAGCAGCATGGTCGCAAACAGTTGTCTCCCCTGCGCATTCTCCTGTCCTTCTGCGCGAAGGCTCATAATTTCCTCATAGTCCTCCTCAATTTCTGCCACACAGTGTATTCGCTTAGATTGTGCATCCGACGTTCTGCATCTTGAAGCAAAGTGGTTTTGTTTCTTGCATTTACTGCAGACTTTCCCATAAGCAGGACTGCTCTCTTTTTTTCCACTCATGTTGTTTCCCACAGTACCTACAGTTCCTAATTGTCTTTGGCCTCGCCCCCTGCGTCCCAGTAATTTTCTTAACTGCATGCACCTCTTCGCCTACTCCTCCCTCGATTGGCTTCACATTTTCCTTCGATAGATCTGCTGCTATGGATATTTTGATGTTTCTTTCTAACGTTAGGTCTGCCTCGCGCAGCAAGCGCTATGTCACGTGCGAGTCCCGGATTCCGCACACTATCTTATCCCTAATAAACGAGTCTTTTGCAGCCCCAAAGTTGCATGTGTCCGCAAGAACTCTTAATTCAGTCACATATTTGTCAATCGATTCACCCGCGTTTTGGTTTCTGGAGAAAAACCTGTATCTCTCAACAGTTTCATTTGGTTTATGATTACAGTGTTTGTCGAACACCGCTATTAGCTTGTCAAAAGTTTCCTCCCTCTGCTCTTCCGGTCCGAGTGTTGCCCACAATGTTCTTCCCAGTTCCCTGCCGGTTTCTCCAATCAAGTATTTGAACACTTTTACCTTTGTCTTATCGTCTGACGCAGCCAAAGTTATGGGGCTTGGCTTTAATGGCCAATGATGCAAACATATTATCATTATTATCATCTGTGACAGACCCCAATCAGTGCGGATAGGTCAGAACAGTTCAGATGTCATCTACCTCAGCACGGGCTCCCCCCAAGGCTGCGTCCTAAGCCCCTTGCTGTTCACCTTGATGACACACGACTGCGTCCCTAGGTCCGCCACAAACCACATCGTGAAGTATGCTGACGACACAACAGTGGTGGGCCTCATCAGGGATGACAACGACCTGGCCTACAGAGAGGAGGTGGAGCAGTTGGTGGGCTGGTGCAGGGACAACAGCCTGGTCCTGAATGTCGACAAAACTAAAGAGATCATTGTCGACTTTAGGAAAAACCAGCCCAACCATGCCCCACTTTGCATCAACAACAAGGCTGTGGAGGTTGTCAGCAGTATCAAGTTCCTAGGGGTGCACATTACAAACAAACTCACCTGGTCCGTGAACACTGCATCACTGGTTAAGAGGGCACAGCAGCGCCTGTACTTCCTGCGGAGGATGAGGAGAGCCCACCTGCCCCCACCCTCCCTCATTACATTCTACAGGGGCACCATAGAGAGTATCCTGACCAGCTGTATCTCTGTGTGGTGTGGAGGCTGCAGCGCTACCGACTGGGGTAGTGTGAGGAGGGTAACGAGGACAGCAGAGAAAATAATCGGGACTACACTTCCCTCCATTCAGGACATTGGCCAGAAGCACTGCCTATCCCATGCTAAAAACATTACCGGGGACCCCTCTCACCCCCATCATGGACTGTTCACTCTGCTAGCCTCTGGGAAGAGGTACTGCAGTGTGCGGTGCAGGACCACCAGGCTCCGCAATAGTCTAGTCCCCCTGGCCATTAGACTGTTAAATGGTCAATCTAACATATAGTTAACTTAAATCTAAACGGCTGCTAATCTGACTTTTTGCACTACTGGCAGTTTTTTTTTATAGCTTGCAACTCCTTGCACATTGCTCTCTGCACTATTGTAATTACAGCGTTATTGTTACAGTGTTAATGTTACTGTGTACCTGACTTGTTAACCTGACTGCCCATTTTGCACATCTGGTTAGCTACTCTTCTTGCACTATCGGCACTATGGTAAAATACTATACGTAGCCAAAATACAATACAACATTATTTATATCTGTACATTCAAGGAAACTGTGGGGGTCAGATGCATCGACATTTCGTTCTGTATACACGTGTACTAGAATGACAATAAAGTAGATCTGAATCTGAATCTGAATCTGAATTAGTGACCAATGACTGTGTCCACAATGCTTGAATTAGCATTTTTAAACTGACATTCTGTGCTGTATTATCCAACATAACCTATAAAGTAAAGCTAAGACTTAAAGCAAAGCTAGCCTCCAAAGCCATGCTATTTGCCAATGAGGGTAGTGGCTCCAAAGGCAAAGTTTGAGCTAAAACTAGGTCTGGAAGGATTACATTTTTGGAGATCATGATCAAAGAATTTTAATTTGTAGTGTCATCAAGACATTTTCCCACATACTCTAAAGAGAATATTGAGTGGATTTAATTCTATATGGACTCTGGCTTGTATTGTAAAATGTTTGATGGTGAGATGAAGCCAAGAAAAGATAAAATAAGATCAAAATGCTGATCTGTCGATAGGCCTTTCTCTTTAATGAGTCCAGACTTGTTTTTTATATTCTTATGATTTATGATTTATTTCAGACCTCTTTCATTTTGTCTCAGTGACGGACAATTACAGCACATGCAGCCTTTAATTTGAAAGAAAAACTAAAGCCGACTGACAGCCAGCGAATGTAATTAGTAGCGTTTGCGTTTCATTATTTGCAATCTTTAAGCGAAAGCATTTTGACTTTGAGGTCCTCAATCAAGGAGTTTTATTGACACTGTGACTGCAGTCTTTCATTTTCCAAGATTTGATAATCCCCAAAAAAGGCTGATTTATAGGGTGGACCAAAATGTTTCTTTAAAAACGACAGTGTGCAATGGTTTAACATTAGAGGTTGTTGTAGTTTAGGACGGAGCTGAAATGAAAGCTAAAAGTGTATGTATGTGTTTGTAGTTGTGCAAAAAAAATAATAATACAATTTTATATATATATATATATATATATATATATATATATATATCGTTATTTTAGTAAAAATCAGATCATTGAAAATATAATTTCAAATACTGTACTCACTAAATTATATACATAAATAAGGAGAAATGATAATCGTCATAATAGTGTGTAAATAACGAGGACAGGACAGCAGAGAAAATAATCGGGACTACACTTCCCTCCATTCAGGACATTGGCCAGAAGCGCTGCCTATCCCATGCTAAGAACATTACCGGGGACCCCTCTCACCCCCATCATGGACTGTTCACTCTGCTAGCCTCTGGGAAGAGGTTCTGCAGTGTGCGGTGCAGGACCACCAGGCTCCGCAATAGTCTAGTCCCCCTGGCCATTAGACTGTTAAATGGTCAATCTAACATATAGTTAACTTAAATCTAAACGGCTGCTAATCTGACTTTTTGCACTACTGGCAGTTTTTTATAGCTTGCCACTCCTTGCACATTGCTCTCTGCACTATGGTAATTACAGCGTTATTGTTACAGTGTTAATGTTACTGTGTACCTGACTTGTTAACCTGACTGCCCATTTTGCACATCTGGTTAGCTACTCTTCTTGCACTATCGGCACTATGGTAAAATACTATACGTAGCCAAAATACAATACAACTTTATTTATATCTGTACATTCAAGGAAACTGGGGGGGTCAGATACATCGACATTTCGTTCTGTATACACGTGTACTAGAATGACAATAAAGTAGATCTGAATCTGATCTGAATCTGAATCTGAATCTAAATTGAAAAACCAACATGAAAGGAAGACAAAGCAGGATATGTTAACTCTAAATAAACAAATAGGAAAGAAGATGACACAGGACATTTATTAGTATGTTGATAGAATAATACCTGGAGTGTTTCGATGACGAAAGGTTAAAACATTACAACACTAACTGGCTCTAACAGAGCAGACAAAAACTCAGGGTATACGACCCCAGAATGAGGAAACAATGTACACTGAGAAAAAACCCAGCCAAGCCGTGGAAGCTGAGAGTGCCCTTCTATACTCTTTGCGACATCAATTGACTATCTTTCGATTTTCTTTTCCCAACACTGGCGGCTCTATTGAAAGCCCGTCGGTCTATGTGCTTATTTATTTATTTTGACTTTTTGGGTTTCTTCCTGGCTCACGGGAGGCCGAAGCGCGCTCTTGCCGTGCATGTGTTATTCATGTTCAAACATTGTGGTCGTTGGCATCCATATTCATGCTTTTAAAAAGCTCTGCTCTGTATTGGGAAGTATCGTGTCCACTATCTGGTTGCATCCCGATGCCAACCGCAGACATGCCACTTTGGTCACTGCTACCAGACCTTCGATGGACATCCAAACACGCACACATTTATAAAAATAGAATGTATTTTTTTATGTATTTGTTTTTTTTATATGACGTATCTACTGGAAATAGTATCACATGGATGGACGAATAGATGGATTAATACATGGTTCAATATATTTTGGGATGTATGAATGGAGTCATGGTTAGAGTTATGGATGAATAGATAGATGAATATCCCTTTAGGATGGATGGACAAATGCATATCTCTGTGAATGGATGGATGAGTAGAGAGATGGATTGAAGAATGTCTTTTTGGTAGGATGGGTGAATATGACTTTGGATGGACTGTCATTAGTGGATAATGTCATGGGTGAAAAGTTGGTCTCTCTGGATGGATGGATTCGATTCATATCTCTTTAGATAGATCGATGAATATCATCTTGGAGTTATGGATGGTTAGGTCGATGGATGGATAGATAGATGGACAAATATCTATTTGATGGATGAAGAGATGATGGATGGATTGATGGATTAATTACTAGATTGACTATATCTTTGTAAGAAGGATGGAATTTCTTTGATTGATGAATGTCTATGTATGGAGGCATGGATGAATAGATGCACAAATATCTGTTTAGGTGGAATGATGACTATACGATGCAAAAATATCTCTGGATTGGGTAGATGAATATGATGGAAGATAACTTTTCAGAAGTTTGAGTTGCTCTGTGGATGGATGGATATTC
The DNA here is from genome assembly GCF_059441175.1 of Urocampus carinirostris. Lineage (NCBI taxonomy): Eukaryota > Metazoa > Chordata > Actinopteri > Syngnathiformes > Syngnathidae > Urocampus > Urocampus carinirostris. The sequence continues at coordinate 62,712,842 of NC_142351.1, forward strand.
AGGGTGGTGGTGGCTGAATAGATGGCTGAATATCTCTTTAAATAAACAAATAGATGAATGGGAAAATGAATATCTCTGTCAAGGCATGTGTAAAATAATTGTTGGATGAATATCTTAGTACAAAGATGGATGATGAATATCTCTTTGAATGGATAAATGCATGGATGGAAGGATACATATATCCACGGAAGGGGGAATGGATCAATGTCTCCCTCGATGGAGAGTCGGATGGATGGATGAATACATTGATTCATCTATAAATTATGTATTGAAGTATGTATGAAGTGGTGAATCCATATGTGTATGGCTGTGAAGCTTTTTACCATCAAATGGTCTGAACCTTTCAGTTGACATCATATCATGTCTTTTCATTCGCTATTTTGAGTTCAGCGAGATAGAAATCGTACCTCGGCCGCACCGAGGATTTATCGATTTCTTCATCAATAATTGATTACAAGTCAAGAATCCGCGGTTCCGTTTCAACCAGAGGAATTCGTCCTCCTCTTGCGTTTGGTCGATGAGGAAAACAATGGCAAAGGCGACGGCGGTCAGGCTCCATCCGGGCTTCATCCGGGCCCCTTCCGGGCCCCCTCGGCGTTGGATTCTTCCGGGGGCCACTGAGTTCTCTGTGAGGATGGAAGACAGATGGGTCAACTGAGTTTGTGGTTCAGCGCTCGGAGCGCGTTGCGTTTAGGTCACGCTGTTTTTGCCAGAAAACACATTTTCAACAGTTTTTCACTCATCGCGTGGAACCGCGCTCTCGTAACAATGTTATTAACAAACTCTGGCAACAATGCGAGCCAGCGATGGGAAGTGCAGATTGCTGTTTTGTTAAAGTGATTGTGTGTAGGATATACGGAGCCTTAGTGGACTAAACTATTTCATTAATTTTGATAAAACACCATTGATTTAAATAATAGGTAAAATACCTGTTCTATCTCAAATATTCCTTTAGCTTTAAAATTGTCCATTCATATTCCACAAGTTGCTGACAGGTTTGGCCGCCATCTCACAACTACAGGAACCCGGTTGATCATTTTGCGGGGCTCGTTTGTCCTGGGGACGCTTTTAGCAATTAACTGCGACTATACGCATGCAGCGTAGCCCCAGATTTGATGCTCGTCCCATGATTCCGGCATGTGGTGCTTCTTTCTCACTGTTTCCTTTTGTAGTTGTTCTTGTATACACCTTTCCTGGAAGCTTAGGCTCACTACTAGCCACTAATATTTTTGCTAGCCGCTTATGAAAATAAAGCCTGCTTCTACCTTCAGTGTCATTCGCCTTTCACAGTTTGTCATGCAAGATGTCAAGCCCCATAATTTAGGCATCTGGCGCTTCTCCCACATTTGTCTCCTTCTCTAGAGACTTTTGTTAACCACTCACATGCTGGGTACAGAATTGTTATCATGATCTGCTCCTGATCCGTCGTTCAGTGTCATTGCTGATGCAAGACAATGTTGCTGAGTTACGTGACTCTGGCATCTGGCCCTTTCCCCTCACTGTTTCCTTATCTAGCCATTCAGTTTGCTACAGAATGTGGCTTGCTACTAGTTGCTATTGCTACTGTTAACTGTTTCATGTGAATAAAGCTTGGTTAGTCTTTCAATGTCACTTGTCTGTAATAGCTATCCCTTGAATTACTCATCCGGTGCTCCATTCCCCCCCCCCCGCGAACTGTTCCCTTCCATAGCCACTCATGTTAGCCACTTGGCTGCAGGTTATGGCTTCTCGCTAGCCTCTATTATTATTGTTAGCTGATCTGTTGTAACTAAGTGTTCTATTTTCCTTCTAATGTTTTTCTCTTGGTTAAAAGAACTGAATGCTCCACCTTATAGTTTCATCTGTTCCCATCACTTTGGTTTTTATTAAAGGATATTTGATATGTCCAACTATTAGCAGTGTGCATTACAAGTGTCTGGGAAAGAAATGGAAAAAAAATAGCTCTGTTCATTTTGGACAAAAATGCTGTCGCAATAAAGCAATGGGGACACTGAGGATTTGGCGTAGAGGGTATTTTTCTTTCTTTTTCTTTTTTTCCCCTTGTATTTTCTCTTGTTTAATAAACTTTGATATCTGGGTTCAGTTTAATGAAAATAAAGGCGGTGGAGAAATTATTTTTCTCACTTTATTGATTTTTTTATGTGTTTTGTTTTGTCTGTTTTTTTTTTAACTTTATGACTGTTATTTATGTATTATTTTTGCTTTCTTCGACCTCCTTTACTCCAGATTGAGAACCTGCTAGAGCAGTTAAAAGACAAGGACAAGCAGATCGTCGGCTTGAGGGATCGAGTCCAAGGTTTTCAAACTGATTCAGGCAACACGGAAACGGCCCTGGCCACGCTGGAAGAAGCCCTGGCTGAAAAGGTGCGAGAACAAACGCAGTGGAAATATGTACTACCCAGAAAAAGGCACCGCCCGAAACGTGCCGAAAGAAACCAGCAACCTGTATTCTCAGAATTAAACCACAAAACCAGCACTCAGGTGTTATACAATCCGGAACATTGGACTCATTAAGGTAGGAGCCCTTTTAATCAAGTCGCTAAGTCGTCATTAGCTAGCATGATTCACAATTACTATTTAGCGATGCACGCCTCCATTTTTACAAACCACACGGGCAATTCTGTAGAAAAAATAATAATCAGAGAGTTCGATGTAAAGGGGCATTGTCTAATATTCCGTACCTCCTAGTGGTACAAAACACTTTCATTCAGTAAATAACATCAACATTGATATGAATGCTAGGAAATAAATTACATGAAATATCATATCAACTTTTATTTAAAAGAAATAATCATAGTTTCGGATAGGTCTGGCCTTGATGCGGCGAGGGGGCTTGCGTGTTCCAGTGACCCTGGAGAGCGATACCGTCGGGAGCTTGCTCCTGGTAGGGTCACCCATGGTGGGCCGGTCTCCGGGGTAGGTTCCAGACAAACAAAGACCCCAGCGTGTCGGTACGCTGTGAGGTGGCAGCCCCACCAACCGACTATCCTGCGGAGGGCTAACAACTCACCCAGGAGAAACCCCCTTTGTTATGAAACTGACCAGAGAAAGAAGCCGGACTGACCAACACGGTAACGGACCCCAGCCTGCCCCCGACCAACGAGTACGGATCGATCTTCGTCGTAAGACCCGTGTCGCCACCTGGAAGCGACATCGTAGAGCCTGTCAAGAGCTTTGTGTATCTGGGGTCCATGGTGACAGACAATGGGGACCTAAAACCAGAGATTCTCCGCAGAAGAGCCCTGGCAGCATCTGCTCTGCAGTCTCTCTGAAAACCAAGCCCCACCACACGACGTCACCATCATCCTCACTGATGCCAACGCCACTCTATCCAGCAATGATCGGTCCCCCGGCTCACCTGTCGGCACCACCTTAGTTGACAGCACAACAAACGACGATGGCAACCGCCTCCTCCTCCTCTGCCACCAAAACAACCTTTGTGTTGCTGACACCTGGTTTCCTCGGAAATGCATCCATCACTGGACGTGGTACAGCCCAGATGGCAGAACCAGGAAGGCATTGGACCACATCGTGATATCACGACGCTGGAAGTCGTTTGTAACCAACTGCCGGGTGTTCAGAGGAGCACAGCTTGGCAACACAGACCATCGTCTGCTGGTGGCCCAGCTCAAGCTAAAGCTCCGAGCCAACCAGCACAAGACTCTGCCTCGCCCTGACTCCTCCCGACTCAGCGACCCCAACATCGCCAGAGACTTCAGTTGCTCCATCCGCCGCACTCTCGATGCCCTGGCTCCTGACAAGCTGACAGACTGGGCGGCCATCAAGGAAAGTGTCCTCCAGTCTGCTCACAATGTCCTCGGACGCCCGCGATCCTCCCCGAGAAAGCCCTGGATATCAGAGAGGACACTAAACATCATAGACCAGCGGCGTGAGGCCCGGCTCCGAGGCGACCTCACGGAGTATCGGAGACTGAACCGCCTGCGCAATGTGGCCATTGCTGAAGATAGGGAGAGGTTTTGGCAGGCAGAAGCCCAACAGCTTGAGTCCGCGGCCAACAACAACAACATGAGCCGCGTATTCAGTCTACTACACCAAGCCCGTAGCGGCCCACACATAAAGACAGCCCTGGTAAAAGACTCAGACGGCAACCTCATCATGACAGAAGCCAACTGCCTCGCGCACTGGAAGGAGCACTTTAGCCTCCTCTTGCAGCACAGCACCATCCCAGCTGATCCCACCCTCCCAGTGGCTGCAAACACAGCACCTCCTAGCGACACCTGCTGCACAGACCCTGTAACACCCGAGGAAGTGAGAGCTGCTCTGAAGAAGCTGAACACCAAGAAAGCCCCCGGCATCTGTGCCATTACCGGCGAGATGCTCAAGGCCGGCGGTGATGGCATGGTGGAGTGGCTAACCTGCCTATTCAACCAGGTGTGGGAATCGGAGCAGCTGCCCACCGACTGGACCAGAGGAGTCATCATGCCCTTCTGGAAATGCAAGGGTGACAGGCTTGTCTGTGGAAACCACAGAGGTATAACCTTACTCTCCATCCCAGGAAAGGTCTTCACCAGAATCTTGCTCAGCCGTGCCCTTCCAGCAATCAGAAGCTGCCGCCGTCCCCAGCAGGCTGGCTTTATGCCCAACCGCTCCACAACAGACCACATCTCTGCCGTCCGTTTGCTGACAGAGAAGACCCGTGAATTCCGTAAAGATCGCCATCTATATATCAGATTCATTGATCTTAAGGCCGCCTTTGACACCGTCTGCCACTCTTCACTGTGGAACATCCTCCAAGCTCTCGGAGCACCACCCAAGATCATAGCCCTGTTCAAGCTGCTCTACAGCAACGCAGAGAGCTGTGTCCGTATCAACGGCATTGACTCTGACTGGTTTACTATCTCCAGCGGCGTTCGCCAAGGCTGCGTGGCTGCTCCCGACCTTTTTAATTGCATCATCGACCATCTCATGTTCAGGGTTAGTGAGCGCATTCCCGGAGTGTCTTTCGGCAACTACCACCTGACTGACCTGGAGTATGCTGACGACACCATCATGCTCAGCACTTCCTACAGCCAGCTGAGAGACGCTCTGGGCATTTACAGCGAAGAGGCAGCGCGGCTTGGCCTCCAAGTGAGTTGGACGAAAACCAAGTTCATGTATGTCGGTGATGGACCAGATCCACCTCCCATCCAAATTGGTAGCGACATCGTAGAGCCTGTCAAGAGCTTTGTGTATCTGGGGTCCATAGTGACAGACAATGGGGACCTAAAACCAGAGATTCTCCGCAGAAGAGCCCTGGCAGCATCTGCTCTGCAGTCTCTCTGGAAACCACTCTGGCGGCACCAGACCATCGCACGCAAGACGAAGCTCCGCATTTACAACCTCGCAGTACTCTCTATCCTGCTTTATGGCTCAGAAACATGGCCTCTGAACGACACCCTGGCCACAAGAATCGACGGTTTTGATAGCAGGGCTTTCAGAACTATTGAGAACATCAGGTGGCCCCAGCGAGTCTCCAATAAAGAGCTCAGAGCCCGCACGTGCCAGCCCCGAGCATCTTCCTTGGTCGCACAACGCCGCACCCGCTGGTTTGGCCATGTCCTTCGTCTACCACCAGACCATCCGACACGAGCCATTCTCCAGTTTGACCCAAAGGCCGCAGGCTGGAGACGACCACGAGGGAAACCCCGCACTCGATGGCTCAACGTCGTTGCGGGCGACCTCCAACAACACGGAGTTGCTGTAGAGGATGCAGAACAGCTGGCACAAGACCGCCAGCATTGGAAAAACCTGGTTCATCTGGTCGGCTCAACGCACAGGGACGGGACCCCCCGACCTTCGCTGGAGCAATAATCAATCAATCAATCAATCATAGTTTGAGCAATTCATATTTCTTTTACTTGGTGGAATCCCTACGTATATGTTTGTCTGAGATCTTGCTGCTACGGTGTGCTCTGTGGCACTGGTTTTTGTTCGCATTAAACAACAGATACTGTATATTGGTCAAACATTACACACGGGGGCTTGAAAGGACTAATTCATTTTTCTAAGAATTCTAATTCTTAGAAAAATTCTGTTTAGTTCAGAAGTTAAAAAACATTAAAGCTTTAAATCAGATTTAAAGCTTTAACTTTAATTTTGACTCCAACTTCAGGGAGTTAAAGCTTTTAAAATGTTTTCTAAATGTTTACGCTGCAATTAATCATCTTTTTGAGTAACTAGAGTTAAAGCTTGCGCATTGACCACGACAACACAAGTTAACAGCCATATTGAGCCTATTTTTCCCAGTAATTTCCTTTAAACCTTGAGCTCTGATATAATGTTTTAACTGTAACTTCAGCGGAGATTTAAAGCTTTAACTTTAACTGTAGTTACTTTAACCTCACCAATAAGAAAGCTTTGACTCAGTTTCAGCTTTAAAACTAGTTTATGAGGCTTAAAATCTGGAGTTCATCATCATTTTAAATCAACTTTAAATAGTGACTGTTACAAATTGGCTCAGGATTTAAAGCTGATTTAAAGCTTTAGCTCCGATATAATGCTTTAAATGTCGTTTCCGCTGCTTTACCCTGACTATTAAAACAGTTTAAAGTGCTAACCACAGAGTCAAAGCTTTAACTTTAAAATGGTTAGGGTTAGGGCTAACCCTAACCCCAAGAATAACCCTTACCCTAACTCAAAACAGCTTTAAAGCTCTAACCCCACTGCTAAAACTTTAACTGTATCTTCAGCTGTGTAAACTCAATCGTTGATACAGCTTTGAAGCTTTAAAACTTCAGATTTAAAGCTTAAACTCTCATTTAATCTTTATAGCTTTAACTGTAGTTTAAAGCTTTTTATCTTCCTCAAAAACCTTTAACTCCAGAGTTAAACCCAAAATCCTGATTGATAAAGTTTTTTTACTGCAGAGTTGAAACTGTACACCTAATTCATAAAGCTTCAACTCCAGTGGTAAAAGTGAAAGATTTTCATATTGTGGGAAGAGTTTTTTTTTTTTTAATCTATTTCTCCTTTATCTTCAAAGTTAAAGCTTTCTGTCCTGTTTTAAACAGCTTTAGCTGTAGATTTTGAACTCTCTAGCTGTTTTAAAAGGCTTTAACTTTGGACTTAAAGCTTAACATCTGACCTCAAAGACTACACTTAAAAGTTAAAACTTTAAATCTATTTTATAAAGATTTAATTCCAGATTTAAAGTTTTACGTCCATTTCATAAAGCTTTGTATCTGTTCAATAAAGCTTTAACCATAAGGTTATCCATCTCTCCAATTAATTGGAGTTAAAACTTTATAAAGTCACCCCTGAGAATACAACGGTCAGATTGATCCGATTTTTCCTTTGCAACTTCCTTGTCTCCATCTTGAACCGTCAAGCATCTTTCAGATAGCTCATAATATCCCGAAAACACCCAGGGCCCATTAGTCATTTCCCCGTCTCTTTTTTTACTTTAAGTTGTCATCCAAATGCTGCTACGGATTCAATGTTTGGGTGCACTCAATCATAAAATTTCGTTCCCAAATAAACACGTCGATACTTCCAAACGCACCTTGTGCTTCCGCCGAAACGGTTTGGGGCCCAACGGGGGAGAGTTACGACATAAACATTCCAACGCGGTTTATCGGGAGTTGTAAGAAAGTGATTTCCAGTCCTGTATTATCCATTTTCAATAAATCTTGTCTTGATTTTTTTTGGTCTTGCTCTGATCTCTTCCTGTCGCTATGATTATTTATGACGGTGGTCTTATTTAGGCTTGAAATTTATGAGTTTAGGCTGTCCTTTGCAGAAGGCGCCGGTAGGCCCATTCATTAAAAAGCTATGATTCATTAATGCGTTCCAACCCTCCCACTACCTTGCAAATATTCCTGTAAAGCTCCAGTGTGTATTATATAGCAACCCCTAGTAGCGTAAAAATACTTGATTCATGGAAATAAAATATGAATAATTCTAATAACAAAAAACAACACATGCACCATCTCATAAACATGATTATTTTTCGTATCATTAGACGCTTGTAAGGATATTCCATAATTTGAGGAGTCTGAAATGTTTGGCAGCTATCTTACTACTACAGAAACCAGAATGACCTTTATGCTTGACAAGCTTGTTCTGGTGGTGCTTTTAACAATAAACTACTACGCGCAGCTAACTCCCATTGTTTCCTTCTCTATCCACTACTGTTTGCCATATGGCTACCTGCCATGGCTCGCTGCTAGCAATATAGCTATCGTTAGCTGCTCCTGCTTTGTCCTTCAGTGTCACCCGACTTCCAGTGTTGTTAATGCAATGGTACCTAGAAGAGTCCCGTGACCAAGGCATCTGACTCTTCTTTGTTTTCCACACAGTATCCCCCGTTATCCACTCATTTTAGTGACTTAGCAGTAAGCTATGGCTAACCAGCAGCCTCTAATGTTATTGTTATCTTCTTCGTCCTTCAGTGTACTCCGTGTCCACAGCACGTATGGAACATGTCCGAGTCGCGTTATTCCGGCATTCGGCGCTTTTCATCTATGACTTTTTTCCACTGTTTCCTTTTTAAGCCACTCGTGAAGCCAACTGGCTGCAAGTTATGTCGCTTGAAAAATTCTCATTTTATCTTGCAATCTTTTACTTGCATTTTATTTCTCCTCCTGCTAGTTGCTAACATTAGCCACTTACACCAGCTCTGACCAACTCCAGCTAGTCTTTTTTTCAGCTGGTTGGTGTTTTGTTTTTCATGGGGATTTAAAAATCAGGATAAAATGCATTGATTTATTTCATTTCATTCAGTCATTCATGTGAATTTTTTTTCACTTTAAAGTTTCAACCCATATTGAGGCTTACAGTACAAATCAAATTAAACCAAAATCACGATTTTTAAAAGTGTACCATATATTTTATTTATAGACCCTGTTAATTTGTTATTTTTATTTTATTTTTTAATTAATGATTCATGTATTTATTTGTTCGATTTTCTTTTCTTTTCCCAGTACTATTTTTCAAATTATAGCATTTTAAGAGGAAATTAAAACAAGATTATGACTTATTTTTTAGAAAAAAAAGACAAATTGAAGGCAATGCCGCAGTGCCCCCTCTCACAATTGTTTCCCTATGCTACCTCCTAACACAGGGGTCAGCAACCCAACATGTAGAAAGAGCAATATTAAACAAACAAAACCAAAAAAAGCAAATTTGTCAGGAGACGCAAAAAATTAAAAGCCTTATCTAAGCCTTATAATGAACGCACAACATGTTGCATGCACTGTATTTACTAGCCTACTGTCAAAGTTATTCTAGGATACCGCCTCAAGTTTAACTTTGTTTCTATATTAATGAATCATAGTACGTATAATTGTTTTGATAACTTTAAAGAAATACATTAAGAAATCAATTTTTTTGGTGACATTCTTATTTTAACAATTCAAAAACAACAAAATCAAAGGTGAATAATGTGCTCCTTATCTGGGTAACAAAAAGAGTGCAATAAAATAAAGCATAAATATATACAAATAAAATTTCAACCTTTTGAAAAGGTGAAGAAATTAAAGTTGCATACATACAGCTAAAGTTTAATTTTTGTGCAGTTAATTTTTTTCATCTTACCTTTGGGGTCCATGGCAGATCACACAGAGGATGCGGGCTCTCTAAAAGGGGCAAAGCTTGGTCCCGCACAGTGGGCTTTCACACAGAGGACATACAGGTAGTAAAGGAATACAAGTGAGGGAAAACTGCGCTTGCACCAATTCATAGTTACAATCCTAGTTAAAATGTAATACTTTTTCTACATATTCTTTCTTCATTTGAAAATGTTTAAAGTGGTTTGTGTCACGTTTGTTCTTCTGAAGAAATTATATTAAAATAAAAATATAGTTCCCTCCACCAACTTTTTCAATTTGTAAACATTTTTGCGCTTAAGAGCCACATGCGGCTCCTGAGCCGTGAGTTTCTGACCCCTGGCAGAGCATAAATAGATTTACATTCAATGCCGGAACCCCCCAAAAAACCTTAACCAAGATGCATAATCATTTTACGTTTCAAATACTAGAGTAAGAATGCAATTTTCTCACATCTTTTTAAGCCTTCACCAGATCGTCCCTCATGCCTCTCAATTTCCATCTTCGGTCAGGAGCGAGTTATCGAGAACCTTAGGGAGCAGAAAGATCGGGCTGACCGGGGTCAGCTGGAGGAGTTGGAGCGACTCAGGAAGGAAAACCAGGAGCTGAGGGACAAGATGTCCGACATCCACCCGCAAAACGCGTCCTCGAGACCCCCTGCCGTCCTAGGGCCCTGCCAAGCCCAGAAACTCGACGGAGAGGTCTGTAAAAAGGGGAACTGAAGGGGGCGGGGCCGTGTACGTTTTTTTAACGAACTGAGACTTGCATTTTAGCAGTCCGGGTCGCATAAAAAATATGGTCAGGTTCCCAGGCTTGGTGACCTATCCAATTTTCCTCATTCGCATTCAGGAATACATATAACTGCATGTTATATTTATTTTTGTGATTGCTTTTATATTGATAAGATTCATAAAATTTGTTTTGAAAGCATCAGAATTAAAGCAAAACAGTCTAGTAAGTCCCCCTTTTACGAACAAAATTATTTTTGTAGTGTTTTGTTAGCATTACTGTAGTATTTTTGTAGTGTTCTTGTAATAGTATTTTAGAAGTATTTTTGTAGTATATTTTAGTATTACTGTAGTTGTATTTTGTATTTTCTTTTGTAGTATATATATGTAGTGTTTTTGTTGTATGTTGGTAATGGAGCTTTTGTAGTAATATTATAGTAGTATTTCTGTAGTATAATTTCATTTTTATAGTAATTTTGTAGTATTACTGTAGTTTTATTTTTTAGTGTTTACACAGTCCAGTGGTTAGCACAATCGCCTGATACGCGCAAGACATGTTGGCCTGGAGAGGGATGACCGCCAGGCTGTGCTTCCCCAAGACACACCACAGGAAATGGTGCCCCTACGACCCTCTTAGCTAAAGGATTCAACAAACCAACGAACTATTTCTGCAGTATTTATTTTTATTTTGGGTTTTTTGTAGTATTACTGTAGCAGTATTTCTGTAGAATAATGTAGTTTATTTCTGTAGTTCTTTTGTGGTTATACTTCAATTGTATTTTGTAATATTTCTGTTGTAGTATTTCTGTAGTACTTTGTAGTATTTCTGCTTATTGTATTTTTTGTATTATTTCTGTATTATAGTATTTAGTACTTTTTAAAATGTCTGTAGTATTCCTTTTGTGTTTTCAGAATTGAAACAAAATCAAAATAATACCTCCCTGTTTTAAGCACTACATTTGCTATTTAGTCTTGTGCTATTCTTTTAATATTTAGTAGTTATTTTGTTGTAGAAACAAATCTGGCACCTCCCAAAAACTATTTTTTTAAATCATTGCTACTCTAGATATTGTTATGTTACTTTTACCATTTTCGTTAGGTGAGGCGGTTAAGAACATATAGTAATTTGATGTCTTATTCTTAATTCAAAATCTTGCAGACATGATGATTTTTTTGTAAAACACTTATGGACTTTTGTTTGTATTGTTTATTTTTTTCTTGACAAAGAGCTAAAATAATTTAAAAGTATATTAAGGAAAATTATTGTATTTTATGTTATTAGTATTCTTAATATTTTTATTTTTATCATAATAAAATAAATAAAGATTTCAAAAAGTATTGAAAAGTTAGTCATTTGAAGTATTATTTTTTTTTTTAGAATTTTTTTTTTTCTTAAATGATGATACAATTAGGCAGCAGTTCTAGGTCATGAGATCAAACCTTCCTGTGTGGAGTTTGCATGTTCTCCCCTTGCTTGCGTGGGTTTCCTCCGGGCACTCCGATTTCCTCCCACATTCCAAAAACATGCATGTTAGGTTCATTGGCCAGTCCAAATTGTCCATAGGCGTGAATGAGCGAGCGAATTGCCTGTCTCTGTGTGCCCTGCGACTGACTGGCAACCAGTTCATGGTGTCCCCTGCCCACTGCCCGAAGATGGCTGGGATGGGCTCCAGCAACTCCGCGACCCTACTGAGGATAAGCGGTGCAGATATTTGATGGATAGATGAATGGATAGATAATACAATTAAATATAACATTAATTTTCAATTAGATTTTATTTTAAATTTTTATATGGTGTTTTTTCCCAATTTATTATTGTTCTTGCTGTTTTTATTATTTTAGTCTACATCAGTGCTTTTCAATTGTTTTCTGTCATGCCTGCCTCGGAATAAGAAATCTTCTTGCACCACTCCAAGATAGATTTTTTCTTTAACTGATCACATAATAATGGTGGGGAAAAACACTAATTGGCCAATATTAGTGGTAACATGTCACCTACGTCCATGCCAAATCTACACCATTGGGCACATTTTTAAAAAAAAAAATCAGCGTGGATGTCTTGTAGTGACAGCACAATTTATTTGGCCGTGTGTTGTCCGCTGCCAACATTTTTAACATAGCGATCACACTGCTCTTTGCTCGTCTTCCTCCGTCGTTGCAGTGATGTGCTCGGTACGCTTCGTCAAGCCTTCTTGTCTTATCTTTCAGGAGGAGACTTTTGTTTGTCAAGTCAAGTCAAGTCATTTTTATTTGTATAGCCCTAAATCACGAAGAGTCTCAAAGGGCTTCACAGATTATTACACTATATTACACAGACTATTTTTCAGAGTAGGTTATTCATATGCTATAGAGGGGAAGAGCATTCCACAGCACCGGTGCCCGGATGGAGAACGCTCTCGAACCAGCAGAACACTTCTTTGCTCTTAGGATCACCAGAAGACCGGCACTCTCAGATCGTAGGCTTCGGACCGGGACATAGGGGCAAATCAGATCTGAAAGATAAGAGGGAGCAAGTCCATGTATGATTTTGTATAATACTAAGAGAACCTTGAAATCACATCTAAGGCTAACTGGGAGACAATTCAGGTTAGCCAAAATCGGTGTTATGTGATCGTATTTTTTTGTCCTAGTTAAAAGCCTCGCTGCGGCATTTTGTACCAGCTGAAGAGACTTGATTCTAGACTTCGGGAGACCAGAGAGTAGTGCATTACAGTAATCGAGACGGGAGGTAAAAAATGCATGAATTATAATTTCCGCATCCGACTGAGACAGTATTGAACGGATTTTAGCAATGTTACGAAGATGGAAGAAAGCGGTTCTAGTAATTTTCTTTACATGCATTTCAAAGGATAGATCAGGGTCAAATATGACACCTAAATTTTTAACTGAGTCACTCTGTGTGATGTGACATTTGTCAATGTTCACAGCAGTTTTTGAGAATAAGTCACGGCATTGAGATGGACCAATGACTAACATTTTGGTCTTTTCAGAGTTAAGACGCAAGAAATTGAGTGACATCCACTCTTTTATCTCAATGAGGCAGGCCTCCAAATTTCCACAGTTTAGTGTGGGAGATTCCTCCAACGGAAGATATAGTTGAGTGTCGTCTGCGTAGCAGTGGAAGCTGATATTGTACTTGCGAATAATATCACCTAATGGAAGCATGTAAATGCTGAAAAGAAGGGGGCCAAGCATTGAACCCTGTGGAACACCGCAGGTAACATTAAAGGGCTCAGATGTCATTTCACCATATTTAACACAGTGCGTCCTATCTGAGAGGTAGGATCTGAACCACGAGAGGACGGTTCCTGAGAGACCAATCCATTTTTCCAACCGTTCTAGTAGGAAATTGTGGTGCACTGTGTCAAAAGCAGCACTAAGATCCTGCAGCAGCAAAAGTGATGAAGCGCCAGAATCCATTGCCAGTAGGAGATCATTTGTTACCTTGATCAGAGCTGTCTCAGTAGAGTGGTTAGCCCTGAATCCTGATTGCATGGATTCAAAAAGGTTATTCTCGGATATGAAATCATTCAGCTGCTGTGCCACTACTTTTTCAAGTACTTTAGAGAGGAAAGGTAGGTTTGACACAGGTCTATAATTACTTAAGATTTCTGGATCAAGGTTGGGTCGTTTCAGTGTGGGTTTAATAACGGCGGACTTAAAAGCTGCTGGAACTACACCTGAGGAGAGTGATATGTTTATAATATTTAGAACTGAAGGTCCAAGGACGCCAAAAAGATTTTTAATAAGTGAACCTGGGAGTGGGTCGAACTGGCAAGTTGTCGGTTTGGCCGCATTCACCACCTGTTTGAGATCATCAAGTGACAGTTCACTAAAACCGGACAATTTCCCAGGACAGCCACCCTGTCGTGCATCTGTAGATTTCAGCCCTTTAATAAGTGTGGTATTAATAATTTCTTTAGCAATTTCTTCCTGTATGCATTGAATCTTCTTAGTAAAGAAGACCATTAAGTCATGAGCAGAGTGCGTCGAACTATCTGCGATAGTCTGTTGCCTTGTAAGCGATGCTACAGTGTCAAAGAGGGCTTTGGGATTGTTCTTTTGAGACGCAACCACCTTCGAAAGGTAGGCCGATTTTGCAGAGGCAAGGGCCGCTTTATACTTTACCAAGCTGTCACACCAGGTTTGATGGAAAACCTCAAGCTTGGTAGCGCGCCATTTTCTTTCCAATTTCCTGCATTCTTGTTTAAGGGTTCTAGTTTCATCAGTAAACCAAGGTGTGTGTCTTTTAGGACGTGATTTTAGCTTTATGGGCGCTATTGAATCCAGGACACTAGTCAGGGTGGTATTGAACTCATTCATGAGTGAGTCAATCGAGCCAATGTATGAAGGAAAGGACGCAACTGCTCCAGGAAGGAGTTCAAAGAGCTCAGAAACTGTGCCAGTGCTTATATTGCGTCCGCTAAATTCTTCAGCTTTTTTAACACTACATTTAGCTATTACCTCAAATGTAACTAAATAATGATCCGAGATAACGGTAGTACACGGTAACACCATAATGTTTGAGGTTAAAACTCCTCGAGTCAGAATCAAGTCTAGCGTGTTTCCATTTTTATGGGTTGGCAAATCAACCAGTTGATTAAAACCAAATGCATCAATTATAGACCTAAACTCAATAGTAAGTGAACTGAGTGGGGAGTTCATATGAATGTTAAAGTCCCCCATAATTATAATTCTGTCTGCATAGGTTACTAGTTCAGACAAAAGTTCAGCAAATTCGTCTAAGAAAGTTGTGTATGGCCCAGGTGCGCGATAGATGGTTATTACATAAACTGACAATAGAGAGGACCGCATCGCAAGAGCCTCAAACGCCTTGTAATTATTAGAGGTACGAGGATTAAATTTGAGCGATTTTTCAGAAATGAGCGCGACACCGCCACCCTTTTTCAACGTGCGTGCTACATGGCTACTCGCGTAGTAAGGGGGTGAAGCATAATTTAGTGCTAAATACTCATCCGGGCTTAACCAAGTTTCACAAAGACCCATACAGTTGAGTTTATAATCACGAATAATGTTATCAACAAGTAAAGCTTTAGGAGCAAGCGATCTAATATTTAAAAGACCAAATTTTAGCTTTGCTGAATCATTTGACTTAGCTGAAGTCTTTGTAGAGATCTTCAAAAGATGCCGCCGTTGGGGCCGTTCGTGAGCGCAGAGTGTAAAGCGTCCGTTGTCCGGCGAGGAATGAATGGTGGAATTAGTTACATCCTCGCGTCCTTCTTGCTCCTTAGACTTCGCACGCTTCACACATCTACCTGCACGGCAACCACGCTTCTGTTTTCTGTCTTTACGGCGCCGTTGTCGTCGTTTATTAGGAGGAATAGCTGTCCACAAGGATGCCGGATCTCTTTGAAGTTCGCTCGGTATATCATAAGCGGTATAAAAAGTGCCCGAAAAGTCGAAATTTAGACGCCCACCCAACCGAATAAGTTCGTCCCTACTGTATTTTTGGCCACACATGTGTCCAAAAGTGAAAGCAAAAAAGACAAGAGAACGGCAATAAATAGAAGATTAGCTGGAGAGCAACTAGCCGCAGCATCCATGCGCGCCGCCATGTTGAATCAAAAGTTGTCTCTTCACCCCGTCTTCGCATCAGTTTTGAAAAATATTTCATGGGGTAATTTAAGGTTATTTTCCTCTTAGTGTCTACCCTTCATACTCAATCCTCATACTTTGTGCTGTATGAACTGTGTGGAGGCTAAACCTAAACCCCACTATTTGAGAAACACTGGTTGACATGGAGCTTCTCTGAATCCCAAAGGGCACATTTAATTTTTTTCTGGTTCGTCCTTGATGTAAATCTATCCACTGATAGGGCGCCTTGCACTCCATCTATCTTCAGAGAGAACGATTATGCTGATATTAAAAGAATGTGATTTATAGAAGTATCCGAATGCCTCCATTCCTTATACGGTGCCAAGTAGGAGTATTTTTGTTTCCCTCACACATACACATAGGATTTATGAGCGACTTTTATTTTGGAGTTATGAAAAGGCGAACACACGCATTTCATTGCTGCTAAATAATATGGTGAGCAGAGAAAAAGGATGGCAGATTTATGCCCCGATAGAAGCGTTGCCATGATTGGATTATTTAGTGTCGTTTGGCAAACTTCAATGCATTTTTCTAAAGTAGCCCTTTATTTGAACGTGTGTGTTCTTTGCTATGTTTGACATTGGGTGGTATATTTTACAACGTTTTATCTGTGTCATTATTATTTATGATTTTATTCATTTGTATTTTTTTATCTTTATTTATTATTGCATTTAAATGTTTATATTAGTATTTCACACTTTTTAAAAATAATGTTAAAATATAATATATCTATTTTTGTTCATTCCCATTTTTTTTTTTCAACAATAATATTTTTATCCATTTCGCTATCATCTTTTTATTTTTGCGTATGTATTTCAGTGCTTTGTTGTTTTTATATGATTATTATTTGTATTTTTATTTATTATTGTTGTATTTTTATTTTTTAGCATTCAATTAATATTATATTAAATTATTCATGTTATTACTGCCACATTTTTTTCCATTTAATTCTTTTTTTGTTGTTCGTTCATTGAGATTTAGATTGAATTTATCTGTCCCCTTGGGGCAATTCATATAAATGTTATTTTCTCAACCACTAAAATCATAAAAAACAAATTCATGTTTACATGGTAGTTCATATATTTTGCTTATTATTTGGATCAACATCGTCTTTGTTTTTTCAAATTAAATTAAATTAAGGAGGTGCCAAATAAAGCACACAAGTCCCTCTAAAGGTTGAATTAATTATACAAACATTGGTGGAAATGAATTTGCTAGTCAAGTCACAAGTCACATTTATTTATATAGCCCTTCACAAAATCACAAAAATATCTCAAAGGACTGCACAGGATTAGAATTGCACAATTGCACAATTACCTGATCTTAAACCAGCATGCTAGTTGATAATCAACGAGTTAAAAGAAACAAACACACGAGTGATGAGACGGCTCTTTCTTGAATGTGGCTCAGCATCTGGAGAAAATGATGACCGCGTTGAAATAAAAATAAAGTCACCCAAACTTGTCTCGATTTTGAGGAAAACTGGGACGGGACAATACAACAATAGAACAAAGTCATGGCTTCTGATTGCGGTCTGTCTCTTTTCAATGCGATCGTCAACTCTCATCTGGTCTTAGTCAATGGTCTCGGATTTCAGGTTAAGTCATCATTATAATTGTTATATAATTGAACAAAGGCTCTTCGGGTTGTCCGGAAAGTTACGACTGTCAACATGCATGGGTGATAGAGATGACAGACATTCAGGGTGCATGATAATTAGTGTAATAGCCATGACGTTACTGTTATTGGCTGTTTTTGAAAAAGAAAGGCCCCATAAATAGTCACTTGATAATATTCAAATCAGCAAACACTTTTAGTTACAAGGAGTCAATGCATTTTTATTCCTTATTAGAATACATTTTACATTTCTATTGAGGTACAGTAGGACCTCTACTTAAAAATGTATTGGTTTCCAGCAATGATTTTGTATAATGAAACCGTTGGAATTTGAAACATGTTTTTCCCTTTGGAATGAATTGAAATGGAATGATTCCGTTCCAAGGTCGTCAAATGCAACCAAGCCCTCATATCACTTGATACTGCCATGTAGGTACACTAATGTTCAGTCATATGTTCACAAATATACCACATAGTCTAAACAAAATAAGAAATACAACTAATGAGACTGCAGAAATGCAAAAAGAGCTGAACAGTACAAAACTTCTTTAGCCCAGGCCCGTTAAAAACAAAAAAACAACAACTGAACAAAAATGATGAAATGTAAAAACTCTGTTTAATGTCTTTGCATGCTATTCCATTCACTGTGAAATAAGCAAGGAAAAAAAAAAATAATAACTGGGCATGGCATAGTAGTAGTGTTTCTGCTAGCCATAACTTGTAATGCGATGCTTACAAATGGTAAACACCTGAACAGTGATCAATGATCCTTAATCATTTTAAGTGAAATTCAATTTATTTTAACCAGCCAGACACTCTGGGTGCTCAGCACCCCCAAAGCTCTAGACCTAAAGTTGCCCTTGGTCTTTAGTCTCGGTATGGAAAGAGTTGTCTTATAAATGACTATAAATCAACTCATGAAATCTCCTCTTAGTCGTTTTTAGGCAACCACAATCCCATTAGGCGAGCCCGCTTCCTTTCCTGGAGCTTCTTTCAATATTTGTCTCTTTGAAAGTAGCGTTTACTTCCTAAAGTCCTTCGTTGTGTCTGGGATGAGCAAATACAACATCACGGGAAGCGGATGCGGCACTTTAAACAGGACCGACATGAAAAAAAAAAAAAAATCAGACGACAAACATCTGCAGAGAACATGTCGACCAAACCTTTGAAGAAGCGAAACCGATTTGTTTTCCGTGATTCTTTTCAAGCCATACTTGAGATTTTATTTCTTGTAAAAATAATGGAAGCAAAGTGTGAAGATTTGGATATTGTGCGAACTTTGACGAGTTATTTCCCACCGACTACAACGTTGTTTGCAATTTGTTTGTCACATTTGCATATGCAAATAACTAAAAAAATAAAAGGAGACAAAGCATGTATAAAAATGCTATAAAATAAAACACAGGCAAAGAAAAATATAAAAAAAAAACTAGAAAGGACATTTATACTTATAATAATAATGCTGCAATACATTTAAAAGTATTCATATTAAATTAAAAGTAAAAAAGTCAAGTCAAGTGATGTTTAATGTATATCCTTTAATCACAAGAAGTCCCAAGGGACTGTACAGACTACAGCCTGCCATTCTACCACATCATCAACATGAAATAACGGAAATGGCAGAATGTCTGGTTGGCAGGTTCCTGAGGTCAACACCGTTTATAAGCTATTGAATATAAAATTGTTTTAAGCCTCGATTTAAACAGTTCCACCGAGGTTGCAGACCGAATCTCAGCTAGCAAAGCTTTCCACAGCCCGACTACAGAACACACTTGAACATGCCGATTTCTTCTTGGCCCTTGGGATCACTACTAGACCAGCTTTTTCCAAGCGAATGTTCCAAGCAGGCACACAAGGGGAAATTAAACCTCATATATATGAGGGGGGTAGTCCATGCAAAATGTTGTATAATACCAAGAGAACCTTAAATGGCATGTTGACAAGGAGCCAGTGTAGGTCAGCCCAAATTGTGGTAATGTGATCAAACCTTCTTGTCTCATTTAAAAGCGTCGCTGCAGCATTTTGTACCAGCTGCAAGCTTTTGATCTTTTGCTGCTAGCTGCTAGACCGGAGAGTAGTACATTAAAGTAATGGAGACAAGAAATAAGAAATGCATGACAACTTGTAATTTTTGGAATATGAAAATAAAATACAGGAATACATTAAGTCAAGTCATGTTTATTTGTATAGCCCTTAATCACAAAGAGTCTCAAAGGGCTGCACAGACCACAGATTATTGCAAATCACAGACTATTATGACACCATCCCCTGATCTAAAACTTACATGAGGGCAGAAAAACTCAAAAACCTCAACATGAGAAAAATGAAGAAACCTTGAGAAGGGACCACAAATGAGGTAATCCCCCTTCTCGGATGACCAGGCTGCAATGGATGTTGTAATAACAATTAATTCACATATATTGTCAACATAAAATATAGTTTTTTCATATGCTATAGAATAGAAGTGTGGGATTTTTTATTGTAAAAAAATAAAGTAGAAATAAATGTCAAGATTTTCCTTTATAAATCATTGGTTGTTCGGATGAGCAATTTCAGTTAAATATATCCAATAGCAGACAAACACAGTGATATCCGAGAAGTGAAATGACGTTTATAGGATCTACATAAAATGTGCAATAATTGCTTAAACAAAAGAAGGCAGGTGCATAAATTTGGGTACCCCAACAGAAAATTACATTAATATTTAGTAGATCCTCCTTTTGCAGAAATAACAGCCTCTAAACGCTTCCTATTGCTTCCAACGAGGGTCTGGATTCTGGTTGAAGGTATTTTTGACCATTCTTTACAAAACATCTCCACTTCAGTCAGGTTTGATGGTTTCCGAGCATGGACAGCTCACTTTAAATCACACCACAGATTTTCAATAATATTCAGGTCTGGGGACTGAGATGGCCATTCTAGAACATTGTACTTGTTCCTCTGCATAAATGCCTTAGTAGAATTTGAGCAGTGTTTGGGATTGTTGTCTTGTTGAAGTCTCCAGCCCTCTCCAGCTTTGTCACTGATTCTAGAACATTGTTTGCAAAAATCGGCTGATACTGACTGAAATCCATGCGACCTTCAACTTTAACAAGATTGCCAGTACCTGCACTGGCCACATAGCGCTACAGAATGATGGAACCACCACCAAATTTTACTGTGGGCAGCAATTTTTTGTCTTGGAATGTTGTGTTCTTCTTCCGCCATGCAGACCGCCCCTTGTTATGTCCAAATAACTCAATTTTAGTCTCATCAGTCCACAGCACCTCATTCCAAAATGAAGCTGACTTGTCCAAATGTGCTTTGACATACCTCAAGCAACTCTGTTTGTGGCATATGCGCAGAAAAGGCTTCTGCTGCATTACTCTCCCATACAGCTCTCCTTGTGCAAAGTGCGATGAATAGTTGAACGATGCGCAGTGACACCATCTGCAGCAAGATCATGTTGTAGGTCTTTGGAGCTGGTCTGTGGGTTGAGTTTGACTGTTCTCACCATCCATCGCCTCTGCTTGTCTGAGATTTTTCTTGGCCTGCCACTCCGGGCCTTAACTAGAACTGTGCCTGTGTTCTTCCATTTACTCATTATGTTCCTCATAGTGGAAACTGACAGCTGAAATCCCCGAGCTAGCTTTTTGTATCCGTCCCCTAAAGCATGATGTTGAACAATCTTTGTTTTAAGGTCATTTGGTAGTTGTTTTGAGGCTCCCATGTTGCCACTTTTCAGAGGAGATGCAAAAAAGAGAACAACTTGCAACTAGCCGCCTAAAATACCCTTTCTCATGATTGGCTTCACCTATGTCTGTAGGTCAAGGGTCAATGAGCTTACCAAACAAATGTATTCCAATAATTAAGTGCTAAAGGTATTCAAATCAATAAAACAACAACGATGCCCAAATTGTGAACCTGCCTACATTTGTTTAAGTAATAATTGCACTTTCTGTAAATCATATGAACTTCATTTTACTTCTCAGATATCACTGTGTTTGCTATATGATATATTTAACTGATATTGCTGATCCGAACAACCAATGATTTATAAAGGAAAACTTTCAAAATGATCAGGGGTGCCCAAATTTTTGCATACGATTGTATATGATATACTGGACTGTCTCAGAAAATTAGAATATTGTGATAAAGTTCTTTATTTTCTGTAATGCAATTAAAAAAACAAAAATGTCATACATTCTGGATTCATTACACATCAACTGAAATATTTCAAGCCTTTTATTATTTGAATATTGCTGATTTTGGCTTACAGCTGAAAAAAACTCAAAAATCCTATCTCAAAATATTAGAATACTTCCTCAGACCAGATAAAAAAATAATTTTATAACAGCAAAACTAAATCAAACATTTGAAAATGTCCATTGATGCACTCAGTACTTGGTTGGGAATCCTTTTGCACGGATTACTGCATCAATCCGGCGTGGCATGGAGGCAATCAGCCTGGGGCATTGCTGAGGTGTTATTGATGCCCAGGATGCTTCGATAGCGGCCTTCAGCTCATTTGCATTTGTAGGTCTGGTGTCTTTCATCTTCTTCTTAACTATACCCCACAAATTCTCGATGGGGTTCAGGTCAGGGGAATTAGCAGGCCAATCAAGGACAGTGATGCCATGGTCAGTGCACCAGTTACTGGTGGTTTTGGCACTGTGGGCAGGTGCCAGATCATGCTGGAAAATGAAATACTCATCTCCATAGAGCTTTTCAGCAGATGGAAGCATGTAGTGCTCTAAAATCTCTTGGTACACAGTTGCATTTACTCTGGACTTGATGAAACACAGTGGACCAACACCAGCAGCTGACATGGCTCCCCAAACCATTGCTGACTGTGGGAACTTCACACTGGATTTCAAGCAACTTGGATTTTGCTCTTCTCCAGCCTTTCTCCAGACTCTGGCGCCTTGACTTCCAAATGAAATGCAAAACTTGCTTTCGTCTGAAAAGAGGACTTTGGACCACTCTGCAACTGTCCAGTGCTTCTTCTCCATAGCCCAAGTCAGACGCTTCTTCCATTGTCTTGAGTTCAGAAGTGGCTTGACCATGGGAATACGGCTATTGTAGCCCATTTCCCGGACACGTCTGTGAACTGTGGCTTTTGATACCTGGACTCCAGCTTCAGCCCACTGTCTTTGAAGCTCCCTCAAATTCTGGAAGCGGCTCTTCTTCACAATTTTGTTAAGGCTGCGGTCATCTTTCTTGGTTGTGCAGCGTTTCCGGCCACATTTTTCCCTTCCGACAGACTTTTTGTGGATATGCTTTGAAACTGCACTCTGTGAACAGCCTGCTCTTTGAGAAATTTCTTTTTGTGTCTTACCCTCCTGATGGAGGGTATCAATGACGGTCCTCTGGACAGCAGTCAGATCAGCAGTGATTTAGTTTACTGAACCAAGCTGAGTTTTTTTAAGGCTCAGGAAACCCTCGCAAGGTGTTTCGAGTTAATTAGATGATTCAGGTGATTAGTTGAATAGCCTACTTGTATACTTTTTCATGATATTCTAATATTTTGTTGATGTGTAATGAATCCAGAATGTATGACATTTTTGTTTTTTTAATTGCATTACAGAAAATAAAGAACTTTATCACAATATTCTAATTTTCTGAGACAGTCCAGTATATGTATATACACATACATGCACACACAGACGCTGCCTGACCTACGAACAATTGTTCGTAAGTTGAATTTGTTCGTAAGTTGCTTCAGTGCTCTATTTTGTATATTTAAGGTTTATATAGCTGCGGTCAATCATGGACAATCCATCGCATCCACTACACAGCATTATCTCCAGACAGAAGAGCAGTTTCAGCGACAGACTGCTGTCACTGTCTTGTACTACGGACAGACTGAAGAGATCTTTTCTTCCTCATGCCATGAGGCTCTTTAACTCTACCCGGCAGAGTAAAAGGCCACATTAAACCACACCACCTACATTGCATATTACCGAATTTTATTGCAATGTGTATTCTGTGTAGCACTATTTAGATATTCTATATAACACGCTACAGTGGGCATTTGCACGTCACATTGGGTATTTGTATATTGTATTCTCTTTTCTTTATTATTGTATTGTTCTCAGCTCAGGGATGCTGCTGGAAATGTGAATTTCCATGCGGGGATGAATAAAGTATCTATCTATCTATCTATCTATCTATCTATCTATCTATATAAACTCATTCATATGAGTGGGATTTTCAAGGGTTATTGATCTATCTTCGTTATTCATTATCCATTATCCGTTATCGGTCAGTTCATAATACGCTACAAAGCCTAGGAGCCGGGACTCTTACTCTCAGCTAAAAGGCCAAGCTAAGGTCCTAGCCTTAAAGCCTTGATGCGATCATTGCGAATGCACCGTTCCCGGAGGTACTGCAATACCGGGCCGATGCATGGAGTGGACAGAGCAAGCTCTTGTTCCATCTCCATAGATGGTACACAATTCCAGAGTAAGTATGTTTAAGGCTTGTATATGTAACCTGTATTGTTTTGTTCTAAAAATTAAACATTTCATAAAATACTATGCTCGTAAATGATAAATAAAGTGAGGTTTAACTTATTTTTGGGAAATGCACTTCAAGAGGTCCTCCTCCGTGGTAAAAAGTGGCCAAAAGCAGCGATCCCACCATTTTCTCAACAGCATCAATTCGTTTCTAAAGAAACGGCTTGTCTGTTCTTTAAACTTTACACCATCCATATTGAATGGATGCACGAGATATTAAACAATACAAATTTCAAAGATCTAATGTTATGATTACACGGTGGTGGATGCTGGGTGTCCTCTCACAGCGCCATGCGGCGGAATGGAAGCACTACACTACTGTCCTCTACTCAGAAAAAGGTGCACACAATACAAAATCTAACTTGGTCAAATGTCCGGATAATTTTCGACATCCCGAAAAAAATGTTCGTATCTACCGTTTTGCGTAAGTCGAATGGTCGTAAGGAGGGGGGGTCTGTATATATTGACATTTACAGCGGACAGGGACTCTAAACTCATTCATTACTAATGACTGCCATAGATGGTCAGGATTTTAACTCATTCACTGCCAATGTTGGGTATAGATGTCAGGGACCCTTAATTAATTCACTGCCATTGACAGCTAAAGACATCAAGGACCTTTGACTCATCAACTGCCATTGAGGGCAAGAGACGCCCTGGATCCCAAACCCTTTCAATGCAACCGACGGCTATAGACGTCAAGGATTTTAACATATTCACTGCCATTGTTAGATATACAGTGCATCCGGAAAGTATTCACAGCTCTTTACTTTTTCCACATTTTGTTATGTTAAAGCCTCATTCCAAATTGTATTAATTTAATCTCTTATCTCAAAATTCTACACAAAATATTCCATTATGACAATGTGAAAAAGTTTTTTTTTTACTTTTTTGAATGTATTAAAAATAGAAAACTAAGAAATCACATTTACATAAGTATTCACAGCCTTTGCCATGAAGATCAAAATTGAGCTCAGGTGCATCTTTGTTCCACTGATCATCCTTGAGATCTTTCTACAGCTTAATTGGAGTCCACCTGCAGTAAATTCAGTTGATTGAACATGATTTGGAAAGGCACACACCTGTCTATATAAGGTCCCACAGTTGAGTGTGCTTGTCAGAGCACAAACACCAAGCATGAAGTCAAAAGAACTGTCTGTAGACCTGCGAGACAGGATTGTCTTGAGGCACAAACCTGGGGAAGGATACAGAAAAAATTCTGCTGCTTTGAAGGTCCCCATGAGCACAGTGGCCTCCATTATTCATAAATGGAAGACATTTGGAACCACCAGGACACTTCCTCGAGCTGGCCGGCCTTCTAAACTGAGCGATCGGGGAAGAAGGGCCTTAGTCAGGGAGGTGACCAAGAACCCTATGGTCACTCTGTCAGAGCTCCAGCGTTCCTCTGTTGAGAGAGGACAGCCTTCAAGAAGGACAACCATCTCTGCAGCAATCCACCAATCAGGCCTGTATGGTAGAGTGGCCAGACGAAAGCCACTCCTTAGTAAAAGGAACATGGAAGCCTGTCTGGAATTTGCCAAAAAGCACCTGAATGACTCAGACCATGAGAAACAAAATTCTCTGGTCTGATGAGACAAAGATTGAACTCTTTGGTGTGAATGCCAGGCGCCATGTTTGGAGGAAACCAGGCACCGCTCATCACCAGGCCAATACCATCCCTACAGTGAAGCATGGTGGTGGCAGCATCATGCTGTGGGGATGTTTTTCAGCAGCAGGAACTGGCAGACTAGTCAGGTTAGAAGGAAAAATGAATGAAGCAATATATAGAGATATCCTGGATGAAAACGTGCTCCAGGGCGCTCTTGACCTCAGGCTGGGGCGAAGGTTCATTTTTCAGCAGGACAATGACCCAAAGCACACAGCCAAGATCTCAAAAGATTGGCTTCAGAACCACTCCGTGAATGTCCTGGAGTGGCCCAGCCAGAGTCCAGACTTGAATCCGATCGAACATCTCTGGAGAGATCTGAAAATGGCTGTGCACAAACGTCTCCTATCTAACCTGATTCAGCTTGAGACTTATGCAAAGAAGAATGGGCAAAACTGCTTAAAGATAGGTGTGCTAAACTTGTGGGATCATACTCAAAAATACTTGAGGCTGTATTTGCTGCCAAAGGTGGATCAACAAAGTATTAAGCAAAGGCTGTGAATACTTATGTAAATGTGATTTCTTAGTTTTCTATTTTTAATAAATTAAAAAAAAAAGTAAAACAAAAAACGTTTTCACATTGTCATAATGGAGTATTTTGTGTAGAATTTTGAGATAAGAGACTAAATTTATACAATTTGGAATGAGGCTGTAACATAAGAAAATGTGGAAAAAGTGAAGCGCTGTGAATATTTTCCGGATTTACTGTAGATGTCAAGGACCCTTGACTCACTCATTGCCATTGACGGTTGTAGACGCCAGGAACCTCAGATTTACCAATTCGCACACACTCTTACACACAGATAGCTGTGTCAGTCATGCAAGGCAACTACCTGCTCATTGGGTGCATTAGGGGTTCAGTGTCTTGCCCAAGGACACTTTAACATTTTAACTCAGCTTTGACGTCAATAGTTGTCAATAGCAGCAAATAGATTGAGGCTCTGACAACCTATAGCAGTAATTGGTAGTCAGCATGTTGTAGGGCCTTGTCGTGTAAGGCCGTCATTGGGATTAAATGAATTAAGGCTCATTTGAGGCTACAGCTGTTATTAATGAATGAGTTAAGAGTTCTTGATGTCTATAGTCATTAATGACAGTAAATCAATTTGAAGTCATCGATGCCCATAGCGGTCAATGGCAGTGATTGAATCTATGGACCGTGATGTCTATTTCTATAATTAGCATCAAATTATTAAGCTCATTAACTGCCATTGAAGGCCAAAGACACCAATGAGTGAAACTCTTTCACTGTCAATGATGACTGTAGGCATCAGGGCATTAACTGCCAATGCCAGTGATTAGATGTCAAGGATCCTTAATTTATTCATTGCCATTGCCAAGTATGGACGTCAAGGCCCCTAAACTCATTCCATGCCAATGACTGCTATTGACATAGAAGAAATATATTAATTTATTTATATTGACTGCTGTAAATGTCAAAGCCCCTTTGGGGTATTTGACATCTATAGCTGTCATTGGCAGTAAATGAGTTTGGAGTCCTTGAGGTCTTTTAGGTGTCATTGGCAGCGGTCATTGTCAGTGAATACTTTAAATAAACACTAAACATAAAAGTATATGGATCAACTGACATCTTCTAAACATATATTAATTATCACTCTTAAAAGATAAAGAATATGAATCAATGTTGACATATTCTTTTTCAAACTTCAAATGTCCACATTCGGTTTTTGACTTCCTGTCTGTGTCTTTAGGTCCAAAAAGCGGAGGACGCTTCCCGCAAGAGTCCGGACATCACCGATCGCTTGCGGCTTCTGGAACAGGAAGTAGCTCGCTACAGGGAAGAATCAGGAAAGTCTCAAGCCGAAGTCACCCGGCTGATGGTGGCACTAAAGGACGCCGAATTGGATCGATCTGGCAGAGAAAAGAAAATCAACGATCTGGAAAGGTCTGTGTTGCCTCATTGATTTTTTTTTTTCTTTATGATTGTTGATGTATGATGAGTTACAATAGACCCCAGGACATGGTGATCATGCCTTATGACGTTTTTACATCACAGTGTGGAATAACTTCTCTTTTTGGCCCTTTATTGCTGTATTATTGCCTAAAAATAACACGTCAAGTTAGGTTGAGTCGCATTTATTTGTATAGTCCTTAATCACAAAAATGTCTCAAAGGACTGCACAGGATTACAATGACTCCATCGCCTGATCTTAAACCAACAGATCAAAGTAGATGCATATTGAAGCTACCAACTGAAAGGACTCCTCTTTGGACTTTTTAGCATTAGGTTAGCAATATTTTAAACAATTAATACCAAACATAACTAAAATGATATTTCACATAAGAACAAGTATTAGACAATTACAGTTAACCACTGTGAATCGGATCGGAAACCAATGGCTTTTGAGCCGTATATGGCTTTTTAAATGAGCTTAAAAAATATGGCTTGGAGATAAAACAGAGCAAGCGCTAATATTTTATGTTGCGTTTTAAATGAAAGCTAGTTCTCGACGTGACAAGTCAAGAATACTGATTGCTGTCTGGGTTCAGTGCAGTATATATAGGACGTTATTTTAAGTACGGTTTACAGTCAAGGTGTCACACCAACAGACCGGTTTTGGCTTTTATTCACTAAAAAATCCTTTATCTGGAAGCTCTTTAATTACCATGGGGGCGTTTTTAAATTACCATAACTCTGTGACCGTTGGGCTTAAAGAGAAAATTCAAATAATTCCTGAACGAAGATAAGACGGGCTTTGGATAAAACCCTCAATTTTGATGAAATTATATCAAAGGACTTCTCCAAAAACACCTACAAGGTGGCAGCAACTTCCCACAATGGATAATCTCTCAGGCATTGGGTTGGATGAAGGAACACATTTGTTTGGATCAGATTGGTCTCAACCAGAGTAAGTAATGTTTTTTGTGAAGCATTTTTTGTGATCAAGACTCAAAAACTTTTTGTAGATATTTATAACAATTCATATTTCCAGTTTTGGCTATGAAATGAAATTATCTGCATTTCTATAGCGCTTTTCAAGTCAATGACTTCCCAAAGTGCTTTACAATGTGCTCCACATTTCCCAATAGCGGCCTTGCAGCCATTTAAGGCGCTAACCTGCTTATTGGGGGTACTAGGGGTTCAGTGTCTTACCCAAGGACACTTCGACATGTAACACGGACGAGCCGGGATTCGAACTGGGATCCCTTGATCCCAAGACGAGCACTCTACCGCCTGAGCTACTGCCGCCCCTCATAATGTCTGCCAATAAAATATGTTATAATCCATGTGTAATCGTGCAAACATTTTGCACTGTAAAAACGTACTCTTTGTGTTTTTGATGAAACGTTTGGACTCAAAAAAATGCAAAAGGGCAAACTAAGCCAATCCTGATGCATAAATCAACCAAGCAAAACGTGCGATCGTCCTTATGATCAGTACATTTCCCTACGATAAATGCAGACAGCGATCAAGCACTTATTGGGCACTCGAACTGACGCTTAAAGAAACGGAAAAGGAAAACAGGCACGACAGAAGCAATGCTTGCGATAAATAGAAAAAAACTGAGAACTTTCGTTGAACCACAACCTACAAAAACTGTGAGAATTTGCGAGGAAACCATACGTATATGGCTCCACTGGAAAACCAGCCACAACCCAGATGACAGTTTTCAATATTATACTTGGAAAAGTTTAACAGTACAGTAGACCCCGGGATTTGACAATAATCAGTTTGGAGGTGGGAATTCCAAAGTGAAATTATGACATACCTTGTGTTGGAAACATATGAAATTTAGCTAATGCATTCTGAACCCCCTGTTCCCTCCGGTAAAACATTAAAGTAGCAAAATAGTTTATAGCAAGTGCTAGTTATGCGTAAAATGGTGGATACGATTGAAATATACTTTGTAAATAAATCTACATATAGTAAATATAAGATTTTATTCATATGTTAGTGTGACGTGACTTGACCTGGTACAGTAGAGTTACCAGGTGGATGCAGAAGTGGTATTAGACAGCAACAGCATATAAAAAATGAAAGTAGTTTTAAAACTTCCACTTACAGGGATTGCGATGATCCTAGAATATTTTCTTGCTCTAATCACTCTCTGGTTTTTAGTCCCGATTGTTTTTGTGTTATGGCCATGCAACTTAGCTAAGGTAGGCATGCTTTAAATTGTACATTTTGATAAGCTTATCTTCTATGGTTATCATGTTTTTGCGTCTCCCTTTAGACCATTGTAAATCTTTGGAACCATAACAAGTGCAAACAAATACAGCATTGTATCCCTCGAACTCGCACAGTATTAGCAGTGATCCTGTATTGAACGAAAAGTTAGAACTGCATCATGGGAGGCCTTTCAATGAGAAAGATATTGGCATTTTCAAGACGCCATAAAACAAACCAATAACAGAGCAGCATTTAGTAAAACCTTGACATATACATACAGGCATCTAGGAGATAACATTCGTCATATGCACTGATACTACAGAGTTTGAATTTTTTCTGCTTTTGGGCACCCAAAATATTTTGTTTTGATGTTGTATAGTGGGTAGAATGCTGAAAAGAGGGGCCAAAAATACACAGTGAAGTGACATAAACTTAACGTACATTTGATTTTGCAAGCTGTTCGCAAAATTGTTAAAAAAAACACAGCTTTCTTAACATGTTCTTCCACATTGTAACGCAAAAATATTGGAAATTAAGGACGCCTTAACCTGCCAAAACTATATTTTGACAATATAGGTTTCAGAGAAAGTTCGGAAGAAAATTGGCACAGATCGTTTTTATCCTGAATATAAATTGCTGCGGCTGATAGATCGCACCAACCGAAAATGCCAAATTAAGGAGTAAAAATATGGATAAATCATGCCAGATTATAAATCACATTTTTGGAGGAAATTCATTTGATAAAATTCAACTCCAAAATGATACATGTCATCTTGAAAGGCAATTTAAAATAAAAATAACATCTACAGAATATGACTTTCTCTTTGGTACCATTTTTGTTCAGCTCTTCTCAGTTGTTTTTATGAAGTACTGGGCAGTTTTGAAATCATCAACACAGGCTTAGACCTTCCTCTTGCGGTTTAGTGTGAAAATATCATCTGAAATTATATAATACTGTGTTCATAATTTCACAGTTGTGGCTAGGTCTGCAAAATATTTGCACGATTCTACATGGATTAAAACATATTTCACTGGCAGATCATTTCACATTTTTAAGTACAGTAAACCCTCATTTATTGGGGTTGTCTTCCAAAAAGAACCTGTAAAATTCGTATGGTCAAGACCTTTTTTTTAAGTTACAGTAAAACCTTAGGATACAATAGATACGTTAGTGTTTCTGAAGTAAGGATTCTAAGGTGAAATTGCTGTTTGCTCATTCCAACGCTCCCCTAAAACGCGTCGATTCCACCTTTTTTGGTCTGCTCAACATCCGTTCACTTTCGAGCAAGGGACATCTCATCCAGGACAACTCTCCACTCTGTCACCTAACGTCATACTACTGGGAGATCTCAACATTCACATTGACAATAAACATCTGCACCTGAATGATTGAATGAAAACTTTATTCGAACATTAAAATAAAAACAGAACAAAAACAATAACTCAACAACAAAATAATATTACATATGTTCGAAAAGGGGTAATCAGAAGCAAATGCTTAT
The DNA here is from genome assembly GCF_059441175.1 of Urocampus carinirostris. Lineage (NCBI taxonomy): Eukaryota > Metazoa > Chordata > Actinopteri > Syngnathiformes > Syngnathidae > Urocampus > Urocampus carinirostris. Next base: position 62,744,145 of record NC_142351.1, read on the forward strand.
ATTCCCTACCCCTTCATCTTCCCTATTAAACACACCAATTATATAACAACAATTGTAATACTATTAATAATAACAGTTATGCTATAACAACAGCAACAATAAGACAAAGGTAATCATAGTTCTAGACTCACTATTCCCAATCTCTCGTATCACTCGTACCCGATTTTCTTCGTCTCTGTATTCCGCCAGGAATGTTTTTTTGTATTTAAATTTGAGCAAGTGAATAGTTGGACATCGTTTGATCTCGTCTTGCAAACCGTTCCAGAGCTTGACTCCACACACAGACACACACATACTTCTCCTGGTGGTTCTCACCTTTGGGATCATGAATTCACAACAGCCCCTTAAGTTATAATTTCCTTCTTTCCGAATGAATAATTTATGGGTGTTTTTGGGCACTATGTTTTTGTTGACCTTAAATAGCAGTTATGCAGTGACATTTTTTTACTAAATCATCTAATTTTAATAATTTGGACTGCAATTTTAATAATTTGGACTGCACCTAACCAAAATACTTTTTATCCTGTCTTGAAAGCTTTGGACTCCACCAATATATTGACTTTCCAACACACGTCAAAGGACACACACTGGACTTACTCTGTTGCTCGGGTCTTACTCCCTTCCACAGGTTTTGTCCCCTCTGCCCTTAAAACTGCTAATGTAATGCCCGTTCTGAAAAAGCCTGGTTTAGACCCCAACAACTTCAACAATCTCTAACCTACCATTCATATCCAAAATCCTCGAAAAAGAAGTCTCCTCACAACTTCCTGCTCATCTCACCAACAGTTTATTTGAACCCTTTCAGTCAGGTTTCTGTCAAGCCACAGCACTGAAACTGCACTTATCAAGATCACAAACGACCTCCTCATTGCCGCTGATTCTGGATTACTTTCCATTCTCATCCTCCTCGATATAAGTGCCACCTTTGACACCATTTGCCATTCCACCCTTATGAGCAGACTATCTTCACTTGGTTTATCCCACACCCCCCTCCAGTGGTTTCACTTGTACCTCTTTGGCCGTACTCAATTAATTCAACTCTAGTCCTTCTCGTTTGACCCCTCTCCTGTCTCCTCAGGTGTGCCCCAGGACACAGCCCCTCCTCTTTATAACCTACTTTCTCCTCCTAGGCCAGGGGTGTCAAACATGCGGGCCGGAACTGGCCCCCTGAGGTTCAATCAGTCCTGCAGGATAATTTGAAAGTGGAGAAAATGCACAAACGACATGGAATGCATATTTTTAATACCATGCAATTCACAGATTGTCCAGTAGGGGGCAGATTGGTGGTGTTTCGATCAATGCAGTGTGATGCAGATTTGAATGGCAAATTGGCCTCCATAGGGCTGGACAAAATTGATCAGCATCTACTACTAGGGTACCCCAAATTAACAGCCCTGGCTGCTAGAATTTCGTGCATGTTTGGAGCAACCTACCTTTGTGAACAAATCTTCTCAGTAATGAATATCAATGCAACAAAAATGTGTTCAAAGCTCACAAACAAGCACTTAAATGACATTCTGACACACAAGTTTCAGGACATGACACTTGGTACTGGAGCATTTGTACAGGTGTAAAAGATGCTAAATATCAAGAACAAAAACAAGTCCAGACGAGACTAACACCTTTAAAATGCTGCCTTAGAATGAAGAATACAGCTCTGTGAATACGAATCCTTACTGTTGTGATTTAAAAAGTGGGCAATTTGATGTTTTTCAGTCGCTTGACTACATAAAAGTATGGTGGAATTCTTTATAGCATGTATGGTATAATTTCAATAGTTCAGCCCACTTGACATCTACAGAGGCCATATGTGACCCGTGATGTGAAATGAGTTTGACACCCCCGCTCGAGGCCATATCTTTAGGAAATTCAATATACCCTTCCACTGCTTCGCAGATGACACCTAGCTTTACCTTTCCTCTCAAACCCTATTCGATTCTCCCACCGCCTGACCTCAACTCTTGCCTTTCTGAAATAAAATCACGGTCCACCGTCAACCTCCTAGAACTGAACAGCAATAAAACTGAACTACTTCTTATTGGCACCAAATCCACCCTCTCTAAAGTTGTCTCCTTTTCTCTTTCCGTTGACAATTCTTCAGTTTTTTCTTCCCCTCTGTTCAAGAGTCTGGGTGTCATCCTCGACAGCACACTCTCCTTTAACTCTCACATAAATGACATCACCCAGTCTGCCTACTTCCACCTGTGCTCCATCAAACGTCTCTGCCCCTCCCTTACCCCACACAAAACAGCGATCCTCCTCCATAGCCTTGTGACCTCACACCTCGATTACTGCGATTCCCTCTTCTACGGCTTACCTCTAAAGTCCCTCCATAAACTTCAGCTGGTCCATAACTCTGCTACACGCATCATCACCAAAAACCCCTCTTACCAGCACATCAACCCTGTCCTTCAGCAACTCCACTGGCTCCCAATCTACCATAGAACCAATTAAAAAATCCGTCTTTACACCTACATGGCCATTCATAACTTTGCCCCTCCCTACCTCTCCGACCTTCTTCACACTGCCACGACATCCCGCAACCACAGATCATCTTCTTTCCTCTAGTTCCCCTGCCCGCCACAGTTCCATTGGCAGAGCTTTCAGACGCTTTGCCCCCCAGCTCTGGAGCTCATTGCTGCCTGACCTCCGAAATTCTGCGACTCTGTCCACGTTCGTATCAGGACTCAAAACTCACCTATTCAGATTTGCTTTTTCTTGACCATCTGCGTCACATTCCGCCCATTTTAAACTCTAATGTTTTTTGTAAATGTAGATGAAGTATTATATCAATTTGCATTATTTTAAATACTCTCACCTGAATCTACCTGATATAATTGTCAGCTTTCTTGCTGCTGCGGATACATTACAAAAAACTAAAATATAGCAAAAGCCTGGGCAAAAAGGGAAACTTTTGCTTTTTGGTTACTTTGAGTCTCTGTGGTTTGTATTCTTCCCTGTGTTTTTTAGCACTTGTTTTCTTTATCACTACACAATAACACATCGTTAATTGTGATTTGATGTTGTGCTATTGTGTATTAGCAAGACAATGCGGTTTGAGCCTTGTGTCAGCAGACAGCAACCATAGCAAATCTTCTCAGAAGAAGGCGTTGATTTCTTTAGATTAAAGCTTGTCAATAGCATTAACCCCGTGTTTTCCTTATTTTAAGGACATTTTTGTACTTTTTTATACAGCTTACATAAAAATGTGAAAAAAAAATGTTTCTTTTTTCTATCTTAGGGACCAAACTAGGAATACTGTAAAGTTATGTAAAGTTAAAAAAAATATCATTCAAGATGATTTTTCTGGGTTTTTAACAACACACTGGCGGGTCATTTTGACCTGAGAAAAAAAAGGAGGCTTAGGTACTCATAGTAAAAAGAAAAAAAAAAATAGCACAAAACATGCCCTTTCCATTTAAAATTTAAATTAACATTGAAATTGCAACAATGGTCTAAAAAAATCGCAATTGGGTAGCCCTGTTTACGGGGGTGTCCCTTTAAAGCTATCTGTGGGGATTTTTTTTTTAAGTCACACACTTAGAAGTCAACTAAAACACTGGTTCCTGTTTCATCCATGAGCTCTTTTCAAGACTCGGCGTGGAAAAGCGAGCGCTCAATTGCACTCTGTGGAAAGCTAAAAACATCAAGTGTAATAAAGATGTAATAGCGTTTATGTGTGTGCACGCTAGCAGCTGGATGTAGCAATCAGCTCCAAACGTCGCTTATGGTTCTGCACGGTTTCAGATCTGGAAGCCGGTGGAGAGTTATAGGGGGGTGGGGGGTGGTTGGGGGAATTCTTTCTTTCTCATTGGCAGAGGAAATACGCTATTAATGTTGACGAGCACAACTTGATCCCAGTTAGAGCTTGTCTTTGAAAAGAAAATAGGAATTCCTTTATTGTTTTAGGACAGAGGGCCCTTCGCCTCAGGTTTGGCTTTCGTTACAGCCCCAATGTGCACACATCAACTCTTAGTGGTGTAAAAAATACTTCATTATTCATTAATTGAATTGTAAACCCGCCAAACAACTCACCCCTTGATGTGCTGTTGGCCTAATGTTCAGTGTCAGGTTGGGTGGAGTGAAGTGGAATGCATGTTTGGTGAATAAGAGTATGCTCTTGACTCTAGCCACCTACCACTGGGGGATATGGCTTTGGTATATAGATAGATAAATATCCATCCATCCATCCATTATCTGCACAGTGGGCAGGGGACACCTTGTACTGGTTGCCAAAACAAAACACTAATATTCGAATAATAAGCGTACGCACATGTACTAACTAATAAACTTGATTTTGGGTCAATATATTACATTACCCAATTCGACAAAGTTGTGTTTGGCGGCCAACTAGAGAAGCCGAAATGACCATTTTGTGAAGCTAGCTTGTCCTGTTGCTGCTTTTAGCACTTAACGGACACTTTACAAACCAAGCTGAGCCCTGCATATGTTGTTTGCTGTGATTCAGCCATCTGGTGCTTTTTCCACTGTGCTCTTCCCATGCATGTTAGCCACTTGGCAACAGAGTATGGCTAGCTGCTATTCTTATTGTTAGCTACTCCTGCTTTTATCCTTCTGTGTTACTCACTTTGCACAGCTTTTCATGCGATCCAATTCCACAGAGTCTCATCGTTTTGGCATCTTCATTTTTCCCACTGTGCCCTACTCTAGCTACGTATGTTAGCCACTTGGCGAGAGACTACCGCTAGCTGCTATTCTTATAGGTAGTTGCTTTATCCTTCTATGTCACTCATTTTCCACAGCTTATCATGCAAGCGAATGTCACAGGCTTGACATTTTGACATCCTCATCTTTTTCCACATTTTGTTAGCCATTTGGCTGCAGACTATGGTTCACTGCTAGGCGCTATTCTCATCGTAAGCTGATTCGTCATTCAGTGGCACTTGTCTTCCGCAGCTGAATGTAAATGTGTTCCCTGCTTACAATAATGATAGCACCAAACCATAGCATGAGCAACCAGAGATGGAAACTGCGAAACAATGTCTTAAGACAGCAAGTACCGGATGCCTGAATCGCGTAACTTTGCGACGTTTGCTGTGAAAGGTGAGTGACTTTGTAAGAAGAAGAAGAAGCAGAGGCAGCTCACAATAGCCACAAGCAGCGGTGTGCCATACTTGACTACCGTAAATTCCGGACTATAGAGCGCACCTGATTATAAGCAGCACCCACCACATTCCGGGAGAAAAAACGATTTTGTACATACACAAGCCGCACCTGTATATTAACCGCATGCGCCCACGTTGAAAGAACGCAATACAAACACGAAATTAACCTATACCCGACACAGTCCAAAAAACACAGCCGGCATAATGAACGGAAAATGATACCGGAACTTAAGATTTAATGCAGACCTGCAGAGTCCGGGTGCCCCTTGAAAGTAATCCAAAGAAAAAAGTGTATATTTCCAAAGGTAAGGGTGGGAAAAATATGTATCCACTATTGTCGGCCGCGTCCACAAACACGTCTCACCTTTACTCTACTTCCCGTCAGCCCGCGTTTGCCCCGCCCCTTCTTTCTCATTTGCTCGTACAAAACATATCAGAATAAGTTTCTAAAATAAATACATTACAAATACATGTTATACATGTTTACACATATTTACAAAGAACGATGGTACACCGAGAGAGTTTTCAAAGCTTTAATAATAATATTACAACTTTCAACCCAAGCCGTGCCTGTGAAGGGTAGCAAAACGCTACTAGCAACACGCTCGGAACACAGTAAACAGCTCTGTTAAAAAAACATACGTACGCGTAGTAAGCACGGTAAACCGTACTCATCTTCCTCCTCATAACTGACGTCATCAAAGTCGTCTTCCTTTAGTATGGGAAAGAGACTTTGTCATATAGACGTCGTCCCACACTCCCTTATTCTAAAACACGCTGGCATCACGCTCGCAAAGTAAAGTTTACGTGCGGTAGCTCTGTTTCCTTCTATGTCGGACTGCTCGATTGCGTTTAGCTTGAAAGTTGCGTCATGTGCCTCTCTTTTTGCAATTTGCATGATGAGGATATGTCTACGCTAATTTAATTTGTCTACAAGCTAAGAAGCTGCAGTCTAAATCTTACCTTTTGTACTCGAGCGCCGCTGGCGGCCGCTACAAAAATTACATAAATTGGCCGCATCACTGAATAAGCCGCAGGGTTGAAAGTTTGGGGAAAAAAATAGCGGCTTATAGTCCGGAATTTACAGTATCTAAAGAGGAAAACAGTGGAAACAAAGTTGAAGATGCCTGAATCACATGGCTTGGCCTCCTCTGTGTGATAAGTGGCCATTTAGTGCTAAAAAAAACAAGCTACCAGGACAAGCTACTTTTGCAATGTTTTTACACAGCTCGGGGTTACTACATCATACACACTGTTGTTTTAACCAAAAGCTGTGTTTGAAGTACAGTTTTAAGGCAGCAATTTTTACCTGTCCAGCATTTTTTATTCAAGATGTCTTTCCTGGTTTCACAGGTCGCACTGTACAGGAGGCGTCAAACTGTGTTTTGACTACGATAAGATGCAAACGATCCATAAAGAAAGTCCAAATAATAAACATTCTTGTCCTGTTTGGATCTTTCAGCACGGCATCAAGACAAATGTCTCAGATAAAACTCATATGTTGACCCAAGCGCCGCACTCTAAACTTTCTGCTTCCTCCCTATTTGCTTTGGGTTTTTTTTTTCTACAGAAAGAAAAATGTACAGAATTTTGAGCTCTTGTGGGTTTTTTTTACAACTGCATAAACATTGAAAGCTCTAATGATTCTTATTTTATTAGTTTCGATTCAGGTTACAAGTTTTGATTTTCTAATTTACTTTTGCTGTTACAACTCAGTTATTTGTCTGTTCCATCCATTTCTTTTGGGGGGGGGGTCAATATCAGCCCCAAAACAGTATTGCATTTCATCTAAAATATGATCATATTATCTTGGATATTTGCTGCTATTGACAGCTATACACGCCAAAGATCCATTCCAGCTAGGCTGCGATTGGTAGATAAACATAACAAAAAATGCATTTGAGCTAGGATGCCGTGGACAACTATAGATGTCAATGATCCATTTTGGCTAAGGTGCAATGAACAGTGACATACGCATACCTGTACGTTTTTGCTGTACAAAGTACGTTTATTATGCATTTTAAGACATGTACGACGTACAAGAAAATATGTACGGAAAAACGCAAATTTGTCAATTATCACGAAACGGCAAATCAATCAAACGAGTTCGAGTTGTTTAGTGAAAGGAAGTCCGTCTCTTTTTAGAGAACCTGCTTTTTCGGCTCAACTCCTTTAAGAGAGCCGGCTCTCAAACTGCTCACTTGCTTTGATGCATTATATTACGAATTATTATGTTCTATAAAGGAGTTAAGAAAAAAAGAAAGTATAAAAGGATAAAATGAAAAAAGACAGGTTTGTGTTTATTCCTTTAATCAGTATATTACCAACAATAATTTAATCCAGAAAATTAATTAATGATTTGAAAAAAAATGTATTATTCTACTTAATTATATTTGCAAGTATTTTCCTTCTACAGCGAACGTCCAAGGTACTTAAATTTTGATCTTTTTTTTTTATAATAAACCTCATGTCGAGCAACTCAGGATCTCACAACAAAATGTTAATTAACAATATATATGATATAACGAAAAACATGTACAATATAACATGTTAGACTACATAAATAAACACGTTTGAAAAAAATAATATGGTGTAAGATCATTTTGTATTTTGTAAGGGAAAATACGACAGTTTGTAAGGGCATGGAGGTTGACAGGTATGCATACGTTTAAGATACATTCTAGCTGGGCTGCCAAGGACTGCAATATACATCAAATTTATATTCAATCATGCTGCCTTGGACTTCGATATATGTCAAATATCCATTTTAACTCTGGTGCCATGGATGGGTATAGTGTCAAAGCTCTGCTTTAGCTTGGCTGTTTTTTATTCAAAAATATTTTCTAGCTTGATTACCTTTGGCGACAATAGTGATCAAATATTCAGTCTAGCGTAAGATATATTTTAGCTAGGCTCCTATTAATGTATATATTTTAAAGATCTATTCAAGCTAGGCTGCTATAGATGGCGGTACACATTTAAGATCCATCTAGCTAGGCTGCCATTGATGTATATACGTCAAAGATCTATCCAAGCAAGGCTTTTACGGTCAGCAATATACGTCAAACTTAAATATTAACTATTCTCCCAGGAAAGGTGTTATATCTCCACAATCCATTCTCGCTAGGCTGCCATTAAGTATATACGTTAAAGATATATTCAAGCTAGGCTGGTCTGTACGGAAAAACACATTGAATATCCATCTTAACTGCACTGCATGGATGACTATAGATGTCAAATATCTATTTTAGCCAAGCTGCCATTGATGTATATATGTCAAAGATCTATACAATCTATGTTTAATGGACCGCAATATACATTTAATATGCTGTCTGAATCGACTGCTACTCAAGGCGATACACGTTTAAAGTTAGATTTTTAATATTCTGCCAGGAATGTGCAGCAAGTATCCAATTTAGGCTGCTGTCGATGTATTTACTTCAATGATCTATTCAAGCTAGGCTGCTATTGACGGCGATACACATCAAAGATACATTTTATGTCTGCTGCACAGTCAACTTTAGATGTTAAATATCTAAGGTCAAAGGTCCATTTAGGCCAAGTATGTCAGAAGTCCGGCCCGGAGGCCACTTACTGCCCGTGATCAAATTTTTACTGGTCCGCTTCCTCTGTCATAAAAATAATAACTTGTGGCCCGTTAGTAATGTTGACCGCAGTATGTAATGAATTTCACCAGATGATGGCAGTAGCCCTTTGGCCATCTTGCCGTTTGCTTTCTGTGAGAATTTTAGTCCTCCCCATTTCCGACATGGCGACTGTAAATAAAAAAAGGAACGTTGACTGTGAGCGCCAACGCTTCCATGACGAGTGGAAATTGGAGTATTCTTTCACCAAAATCCAAAACAAGTGTGTCTTCCTAATTTGCCCAGAGACTGTGGCTATTTTCAATTTTTTTTAATTTTAGCAGGGACTGCCAGACGAAACACGCTGACAACAAAAAGCTACCTGGAAGCGAACGCTGTGACAAGGTGAAGCTGTTTTAACGGCACAGCAGCGGTTTTAACAATAAAAATTCTACAAAGGCGGGTTACGAGGTTGCGGCGCTGTTCGCTGAGCACTGGATTGTTCAAAGAATGTCAGGCTGAGTAGTCGGCGTTGACACATTTTCAGCTTACCAAATCTGGCCTGCGTGCTGAAAAGTTTGGACACCTCTGATTAGAGCTATGGTGCCATAAATGGCCATTTACATCTAAGATACATTCTAGCTAACCTACCATGGACGTAAATACCCAAACGAGATCCATTCTAGCTAGGCTGCCATGAACGGCTATAGATGTCAACGATGAAATGAAATGATGAAATGATGTGCATTTATATAGCGCTTTTCAAGTCAATGACTTCCCAAAGCGCTTTACAATGTGCTTCACATTTCCCAATAGCGGCCTTGCAGCCATGTACGGCGCTAACCTGCTTATTGGGGGTATTGGGGGTTTTAGTGTCTTACCCAAGGACACTTCGACATGTAACACGGACGAGTCGGGATTCGAACAGGGATCCCTTGATCCCAAGACGAGCGCTCTACCTCCTGAGCTACTGCCGCCCAAACGATCTATTTTTGCCATGCTATCGTAGACAATGATATACGCCAAAGAGCTGTTCTTGATAAATTACCATAGACGGTTGTAAATGCCAAAGATCCATTCTAGCTATGATGCCATGAACTTCAATACATGTCAAAGATCCATTTGAGCCAGTCTGGCAGTGAATGAGTTATTTCTTAATAATTATCTCGTTGGGCAGCTCAAGAAGCAATGAAAAACATTTCAATAAAAAAAGTTTGGGTCAAAAATCAGAACGCAGCTGCTTTTGGGACCAGGAATCCATCTGAGCTGCTTGTGTTGGAACAGTAACGCGTCAAGCACTCCAAAAAAGCACAGATGAAAAATGACTTGCAAATCTATCAAGTTTCACCCTTCCTGAGAAAAAAACGGTTCACACAAAATATGATCATCCGCAATAACGATCGAATTAGCGATACTTTTACTCTCAGTTTTGATACCTCATCAAGCTAACTGGGACACTTTGATGTTAACAATCAAAGAGGCCAGCATGCCTGCAGCTCAGCGCACCTGCTATGGACCCGCACTGATTTTTGTTTTTGTTTTGGGTGGAAGCGCTTCGGTCAGAGCTTATACAAACACACAAAAATAAGTTGCAGTGTAAACAGATTTGCTCTCTCTTGTAGTTTGATATGTAGCTGGATGTGCATGAAGAGATCATAGGATAAAGGATTGAAAAGACAGATTTCAAAATGGAAGACAGTTCTAGGGTAAATATTACACAGATATTGTCAACATAAAATATAGGTTATTCATATGCTATCGAATAGAAGTGTGTTTTAAACATTTCCAATGAGGTTGCAGATCGAATATCAGGGGAAAGAGCATTCCACAGCACCGGGGCCCGAATGAAGAACGCTTTCGAACCTGTGGATCTCTTCTTGGCTCTTGGGATCACTAGTAGACAATCATTTTTAGAGCAAAGGCTCCGGACCGGAACATAGGGGTAAATTAAGTCTGAAAGATATGAGCGAACAAGTCCATTCATGATTTTGTAGACTATCAACAGAACCTTAAAACAGGGAGCCGATGCAGGTTAGCTAAAATCGGGTAATGTGTATATATTAATTTCTAATACCACGCAAAAATACATGAAGTATCATACCAATGCTGACTTTTATAAAAAAATAAAATAAAATAAATAATCACAGATCAAGAAATGTGTCTTTCTTTTACATTGTATATTTCCTACCTAGAAGTCGCTGCCATGTTTTTCTGGAATCTTGCCGCTACGCTGTGCTCTGTGCCACTGATTTTCGTTCGCATTAGACAATACAGTGCCAGCTAGTGGTCAAATATTACACACTGGGGCTTACATGTTACTCTTAAGGGACAGCGTGTTGTATTTAGTGCCTCCTAGTGGTACAAAAATCGTGTATTTAGTCGGAAAAAAAGAGTATTGATTTTTTTACCAGGCAAAAATACAGGAACTATTATACCAATGTTCATTTTTATTAAAAAAATCATATTTCGTTTACATAATGGAATCCCTACCTAGAAGTCGCCACCATGTTTGTCCGGCACCTTGCTGCTATGCTGTGCACTGTGGCACTGGATGTCGTTCGCATTAGACAATCCCGGGCCATTTAGTGATCAAATATTACACTCTGGGTCTTTAAAACTCATATTAGAAACTATAAGAATGTACATTTTTAATTGCATTTTATTTTTATTTTTGTTTTGTTTTATATCTCAGGGAAGTGAAGTCGCCTCACATTCAAAAACAAACAGTGCCTACTGAGATGAGGAAAGACGTCCCTCTTGATGGACATCCACACTCTTTATCACAGGTTTGTATAGATCACAAATTAACATGTATTCATGGTGGATATTTTTTAATGGCAGTGCAAGAAAATGTATTTTTAGAAAATTAAAATGAACAGTATATCTTAAATATAATTTTTTTTTTTTGGTATTGTTTTACTTATTTTGCAACAAATGTTTTCTAGTACAATCCGTTAAAATCCCTTTGTTTTCCTTATGGGCATAAAAACAGAGCAAAACATTACCAAAAAGAATGTCACAGACCAGAAACGTTTTCTCAGTTTTTATTAATAAAAAGGGAGAGCAGGGCTCGCGTCCACGATCCGACGGCTGATGGACAAGAGGAGCAGGAGATGCGGAAGTGGCACTTCTGTGTCTAGCGAGGAGGGTCGAAGACAGGCGGGAATTACGAGTCGCTAGCCGGGACTGGAGAGCAAGGGCGGTGTCAAGTTCGTAAACGAGGTCGGCAACAGGAGGCAGGCAGGTAACTGGGCAAAACAGATCGGATAACAGCCAGAGTCTGGGGGCAGAGTCTGGTCCGGAAACAGCTTGGCAACGAGGATCAGGTAGAGAAAAGCAGGGCAGGAACAGAGTCTGACGTAAGAGCTCACTGAGCTGGGGACAGCGGTTTGCATAATGATCTGACGGCTTCCTCTTGGAAGCCGGGGGTTTAAAAAGAGTACATCAGCCAATCAGCTGTCTGGGCTGTTAGCGGCAATTCAGCAGTCGCGGGTGCTCTGAATCGGCAATCATGAAAAAAAAAAAGTCATCACTGATATTTTATTTATATAACATTGTAATAATTATAATTTATGATTATAATTAATTATAATTTATAATAAAAAACATTCAACCAAGATAGAGATAAATCATTTCATTTTGGCAATTTTTCTTGTTTTAATTCGTGCGAGCGGCAACAAAAGACCCGGGGAGCTATACACACCCAGAGCAGCTGAAAAGAGCCAATTGTGGAGTTGCTCAGAACTGGTGTAAGCAGCTAACTCTATCGGCAAGCAGGAGAAGATCTGTAAAAGGCTGGTAAATTATTGCAGCAAATCCTAACAATAGCTATAGCGGCCAGCCTTCAGAAACAGAAGGAAACAGTCATAAAAAGTTTAACATGACCAGTCACAGGAGATTGATTGGTGATTTTTGCCTGCATGACCAGCTGTGAATGGCGAGTGACACTAAAGGATGAAACAGGAACAGCTAACAATAACAATAGTGGCTGGCTGCAAGCCATAGGCCGCAGCCAAGTGGCTAATATGAGTCGCTAGAAAAGGATACATGGAAAACAAGTTAAGAAAAATGCTTGGATGATGCTACTCAGATACCATCACATGAAGGGCTTAGTTGTGGCCGTTAAGTGTTAAGAAAAAACAGGGACAAGTTAGTTTCGCAAAAATGTCATTTGGGCTTCTGCAGTAGCAAGACGGCGGCCAAACATTCCTTTAAGTTGTTTATGAGGTATTTTTTCTCATTTTCTAAATCAAAAGTGTTTTTTTAACAACTGTGTATTTATACACCAGTAGGGGTCACTATATACTGTAATACATACTGGGGTTTTTTTTTCGGATATTTTTCCTTCATATTCTGGTATGGTTTCACTCGGCTTCAAGTTATCATCGAGGGTCCCACCAAATCTCTCGGTTTGGTCGGTAAATTGTGTACAGGGCTAGGTCAGAGCAGCAGTTGTTGATCCCGGCCTATCAAATTACAGGACCTGTCCGTCACATCCAATTAGTTTGAAGCACAAGTCCTGTGTGTGTTTCCGCTTTTGATTGGCCCTTACTTGGCCTCCTTCTCATCACCCTCGGGGAGATAACCGCTTGCGCTGTCAGTATCGCTGTTTGACTACTTGACTCGGCTCGAGTGTCCTACCATTTGAGTCAGGAAGAATACACTCTGAGTTTATATTGTTCGGTTTGAAAACAACTCTGAGTTTATACTGTTTCATTTGAAAAAAATAAATAAAGTTAAACGTTTGGGTTGGCAGGTTGTTGGTGCCCCACGCGAGGTGGACAAGAATGTTTTTCTGTAGTGCGAAGGTGTGAACTTGAAGGCGAGCGAGAGAAACTCAGAGTTTATTTTTTTCGGTTCACTGTTTTCTTTCACAGTTTCAGCAGCCAACGTGGACAGTGATCCTTTTCCGACTCAACGCGGCCACACGTGCCTAGGCAAAAAATGGGAAATGGAAAACTTTTCATTATTTATTACCATTATTTTAAAAAGAATTCATTTTTGGGGATAATCTTTCTTTTTTCATTCTGGAAAAAGTAGACATTTTTGAGATCACAGAGATCCCTCGGTTTTCGCGGTTAATGGGGACTAGAACCACCTGCGAAAAATGAAAATCTTTAGAGTAGCATCACACCTTCATAAAAGCCCCAAAAGGCAGCCCTACCTCAAGATGACGTAATTACTGATTGAGAGTATACGACTGAAATAAAATAACAACGATAGATCTACAATCTTGTTAGGACTGACAAGATTGGATAGATTGAGAAATGAAATTGTGACAGACAGAACTGGAGTAATCGTGGAACTGAGCAAGCGTGTGGATATGAGAGTACTCTGTTGGTTTGGACACATGAAGAGGATGGAAAAGTAGCCAATGTTGAAGAGGATATACAGCGGAGAAGTAAATAGAAGGAGACTAAGAGGAAGGCCACGATTGAAGTGGATGGATGGTGTCATGAGTGCACTGCAGGAAATGTAGTGGAAGCTAGAGCCATTGTTGGTGATAGGAATGTGTGGAGAGGTGTTGTAAAAGGATAGTGGGATGTTTTGACGTGTTCTAAGGGATGGGCATGGCACCCATATGATGCGGCAGGGGTAAATCAGTGAAAGTTGTCCGGCCCTGCTGTTGAACAGAAGAGTGTGCTGTGTCACCTTGACCCGAGTGACATGGCCGCTTTCTTGTGTCCCGTTTCATCTGGAGGGACGAAAGCGTGACCGACTTGGATGCCAAGGTGCTTAACTTGTTTGGGTGTTTGGGCAATTGGGTTGCCCATGGCCCAAAGATTTTTGTGTGTGTTTTTTGCTACTTTTTCCTTTTTTCTTTTCTTTGTTTTTCTGTATGTGTCTGTCTTGCTATCGGTCACCCCTCTCGAGGGATATGACCAGGCTAGATGGATAGATAGATAGATAGATAGATAGATAGATAGATCTACAAATATTAACACATACTTATAGTTGAGTGAATGGTTTGATTGTCATTATACAAATTTCAGAGTATAGCACGTCAATAGCACGTGCAGCTTCAGGTATGAAGAGCCCCAACTTCAACACACACACGCCCTGTCTACCCCTGTGTAATCCGGGTATATTATCCCCCGACCTCCATGAGGAAATCAGACGCTTGGACCCTCGTCACACCATCATGGCTGTTGGAACACCTTCGCCTATGTGGGTACACCACCGGGCGGCTGACTAGCTGTGCGCTAGCATCAGGTGTCCTCGCATTTCTGCAAGTCTCTGCGATGATTAGAATACCAGAGTCCTGAATGAAACGGATTCCCACGAGTCGTGACTCCAGGTTCTCCGTTTCTTGGGTAATAGATCTGGCGTTGCTGACTCCGTAAGGGGGTAGCTTTTGAGGGCGGCGCAGCAGCTTCTCCCTGATGCTGCCTCAGTTGTTTCTCGAACCCGATAATAATCCACGGGGCACGCGTTGGTGCTCACCATTTTTGGCGCTCTTCAGACTTTCCTCAAGTTCGATTTAATTGTTGAATTTCTTCTCAGTGTAATGATTTGCCACCAGATTTATTTCAGGAGACAGTGCTGCCTGCCGTTTGACTGACACCAAACACCAACCTAACACAGTTGCGCACACAGTGACACCCACTTAACACCAAGCGCCCTCCCTAATCTGTCCTCGCTGTCTATTAGAAACACAATGCAAGATGCAATGATCTTTAGAACAATAAAGACAAAATCAATTTAATTAAAAATGTGCTCCGGACCGAAGTGCGAGGGATATCTGTAATATTAAAAATGTGGTTTTTGGGCTCAAGTTGTTAGAAAATAGAAGCTAAGATAAATGTACAATATTTATTTGTTTAATGTAAGACAAAACAATTCCATATTCATTTTTCGTAATAATAGCGCTTTTTGGATTCTGAAAAGAGCAATAATTTGGGAGATTAAAATTACATTTAATACAAACGTGGTTAGCTTGACCCATTTATTGTTAGAAAAAAAACAACATTTTTCTTATTAATTGCTTTCAAGTAAAAAATAAGATACCACAAGTGTTTTTTTTTTAATTTAAACTTAAAAAAAATAACCGTATGGCTCACATGGTGTTATACAAAATCTTTTTATTAATTTTCTAAAATTGGTATTTTGTATGAATATTTTTATTTATTCTTTTTAAAGACCTACATGAGAGTTTTTCTCCCCCCAAATCCTTCTTAACGAATCATAATCTCCCCTTGGTTTTGGACTCCTGCTTTGCGCGCTTGGAAACGTCCACGCTAAAAAAACAAAAGTCCCCACCACAAAATTTGACGCCTGCCATTTTTCAAACTAACTTTTGTTAGATGAGAAACAGTCGACTAAAAAAAACGTACCAATCCATTTATTAAGAGACGCGGCCCGGGGACTTTTTTTGGGGGGGGTTCTTTGTAATACGGATCTTGTGCAATTTCTAATGATTGATGCGTGCTCGGTCGACGGGTGTGTTTGGCAGATGTGAGTGGTGCATGCTGGGAAGTCAAAAAGTAACGAGAATGACCTCACATTAGTTTCGAAGCGACGTAAGAAAAAAATCCGAATCGGATAGTTTTGTCCCCCCGCACAGAAACACAAACACCGACAAAAGAAAAGAAAGTCTTGGTGGTTACAAAAAAGGTCGAATTCAGTTTACAAAACCCCAAAGTTGTTAATATTCCTTTCATGTGCAGTATGTGTGACACCAGGGCATTTATGACTCTAATAACATCCATTATATAGGTTTATTCTCAAGCCAGCTATCAATCATGAACACAGGGTGTTGGGAGGAATCCCACATCGCAGTAAAAAGAGGATGATAGATTATTTTTCGGTTACAGACTATGGGAAATACAGTAGACCCCCGGGATACGACAAGAATTTATTCTTAGGTGGGGGTCACAAAGTAAAAATACCATATTGCGGGGAATTGAATGCAATGCTAGTTAGCTAAAACCTTCCAAAACCACCGGTGAACCAGATAAAAAACATTAAAATAACAAAATAGCATACAGTAAGTGCTACTTATTTGTAATCTACACACACACACATATATACACATCTCATCGGCCGCACCGCTTATCCTCAGTAGGGTCGCGGGGGTGCTGGAGCCTATCCCAGCAATCATCGGGCAAGGGACACCCTGAACTGGTTGCCAGCCAATCGCAGGGCACACAGGGACAGACAACTCACTCGCTCATTCACACCTAGGGACAATTTGGACCGGCCAATTCACCTGGAATGCATGTTTTTGGAATGTGGGAGGAAACCAGAGTGCCCGGAGGAAACCCACGCAAGCACGGGGAGAACATACAAACTCCGCACAGGAAGTCCGAAGCTGGATTTGAACCCACGCAGGAGGTTCCCATGACTTGAACTGTGCCGCACATGCGCTAACCGCTGCCCCGCCGTGCTGCCCATATATATATATATATATATATATATATATATATATATATATATATATATATATATATATATGTATATATATATATATATATATATATATATTGTATACATCTTTTTCAGGTTTGGTCAGTGTAATTTTCTGATTGATCAATCTTTAGACAAATGCGTCATGTAGTAATGCAGGTGTATACATATTGCCAATCTTATCCACCATATTTTGCAGTATATAAGGCACCCCAGGTTATAAGTCACACTTTTAAATTTCCAACCATTTTCTGTGTTTTTAGTACGCCTTAAAGCCCAGTAAATAGGGTGACGAACTAATTTTGGATATTGCATTTGGGATATTACAAAAAAAACATTAGCTTGGCTTGGCACTGCCAACCTCCCACCCGCTGGCATTTGAACCAGGCCTTTGAACCGTCTCCACCGACCCAAACGGAGAAGGCCCCCATTTTCAATCAGCTTAGGGGGTCTTAAAGGGTCTTAACGAGCCTTAGCCGAGCCGCGAGGCTTTCCCTTGAAGTTGAGCTAAATTAGCACGCACATGTTAAGCAGCTTATTTGGCTAAAAGCCATTGTATTCCTTATTAATGATGTGATTGTGACACCAGGGCTAGCGTGGCAAGTGTAGCTAGCGTGGGTGGCGGCCCAACGCGGCGTTGAAGGGTCTCACGTGACGAAAAGTGGGCCCCTTTTCTAACCGTACTTCAAACAATGGAAGGAATTTGCGGTTATTCGTTAATCGACACTTTAATGGGATTTTTGGGGAGGTTTTCACGCGCTGTTTTCCGGACCGATTGGCAGACGAACGAGAATTAGGTTAATTGTTGGTGCACGGGATGCTGGCCTGTTTTGGTTATTTTTTTGTGGAGTAAATTTTTACTGTTTAAAAACAAAAAAAGGAGGGGAAAAAAACGTATTAATTCAGCTCATTAAAAATATTATTTTTTCTAATATTTCAATACCATTTAAATTAATCTTAAAGTATAATACAAAAAAAAAGATAACTCAAAATAAATTAATTGAACGGAACGGCCAGAATATTATAAAGTGATATAGTGATACAGTTCACTATGAAGAGCACAAATACACCCACGCACACACGCACATAATAAAAAAAGGAGCAATGATGATAGAATGTATGATCTCAGATCAGATACACTGACCTCCATTAAAATAATGAAATTGTTTAATGTCGCTTATACTAAATATATTTGTTTTTACTAAAATATGTTTTACAATAAATAAAGTCCAATTATTGTATCTGTTTATTATTTACTTGATTTATTAAAATTAAAGTAATGTTGTTAGTTATAAATATACATTTTCATTTGATAAAGATATTTTTACTATAATGTCACATTACCATTTTTATTCAATGATTCATTTGAAAATTTTGTCAAAAATATAAAAAAAAATAACGTAATGTCATAAAATAATGCCTACAATTAATAAAACTGAGAAACATGTTAAATGTCGTGCATATTATTTTCAATACTTAATAAACATTTTTTTACCATAAAGTCAAATTATTATACTTCCTTTCAATATTTTTTTATAAAAATGCTAAAAAGGGCATTGAAAAATGAAATGAAATGAAATAAAAAATAATCTTGGCAAAAATGTCATTTGGCAAGTGATCATCTTTATTCTTCAACACAAATATTTTCTTCTAATATCACTTGAGTCACATTGTCATATCCATTGTATGATTATTTTAAAAAATCTTATTTATTTTATTATTTATCTTATAAATCATTTCATAAAATAATAACTTAAAGGGGGACAAATGTAACAAAAATGTCAAATGTGGCAGATGACATTTATTTTTGTATTTAATGACAATATTTTGACCGTAAATAGTCCATCCATCCATCCATCTATTATCTGCCCCGCTTAACCACAGTGGGGTCGCAGGGGTGCTAGGGCCCATCCCAGCTATCCTCGGGCAGTGGGCAGGGGAAACCCTGAACTGGTTGCTAGCCAGTCGCAGGGCACACGGAGACAGACAACTCACTTGCTCATTCATACCTAGAGAAATTTCAGACCGGCCAATTAACCTGACATGCATGTTTTTGGAATGTAGGAGGAGACCGTAGTGCCCAGAGGAAACCCACACAAGCATGGGGAGAACATGCAAACTCCACACAGGAAAAATCTATCTCGTGACCTCAGAACTGTGCCGCACATGTGCATGTGCTGCTGTGCTGCGCGTAAATCGCCACATGATCATATTTTCTTGTTTATTTATTATCAATAAAAAAATAAAGTAATGTTACCATACAGTGCATCCAGAAGGTATTCACAGCGCTTCACTTTTTCCACATTTTGTTATGTTACAGCCTCATTCCAAATTGTATTAATTCAATCTCTTATCTCAAAATTCTACACAAAATACTCCATTATGACAATGTGAAAAAGTTGTTTTTTCCTTTTTTTGAATTTATTAAAAATAGAAAACTAAGAAATCACATTTACATAAGTATTCACAGCCTTTGCCATGAAGCTCAAAATTCTTTTTTCCACTGATCATCCTTGAGAGCTTTCTAGAGCTTAATTGGAGTCCACCTGCAGTAAATTCAGTTGATTGGACATGATTTGGAAGGGCACATACCTGTCTATATAAGGTCCCACAGTTGAGTGTGCATGTCAGAGCACAAACACCAAGCATGAAGTCAAAAGAACTGTCTGTAGACCTGCGAGACAGGATTGCCTTGAGGCACAAATCTGGGAAGGGATACAGAAAAAATTCTGCTGCTTTGAAGGTCCCAATGAGCACAGTGGCCTCCACTATTCGTAAATGGAAGACATTTGGAACCACTAGGACTCTTCCTAGAGCTGGCCGGCCATCTAAACTGAGCGATCGGGGAAGAAGGGTCTTAGTCAGGGAGGTGACCAAAAACCCGATGGTCACTCTGTCAGAGCTCCAGCGTTCCTCTGTGGGGAGATGAGAGCCTTCCAGAAGGACAACCATCTCTGCAGCAGTCCACCAATCAGGCCTGTATGGTAGAATGGCAAGACGAAAGCCACTACTTAGTAAAAGGAACATGGAAGCCCATCTGGAATTTGCCAAAAAGCACCTGAATGACTCTCAGACCATGAGAAACAAAATTCTCTGGTCTGATGAGACAAAGTTCGAACTCTTTGGTGTGAATGTCAGGCGCCATGTTTGGAGGAAACCAGGCACCGCTCATCACCAGGCCAATACCATCCCTACAGTGAAGCATGGTGGTGGCAGCATCATGCTGTGGGGAAGTTTTTCAGCAGCAGGAACTGGCAGACTAGTCAGGATAGAAGGAAAAATGAATGCAGCAATATATAGAGATATCCTGGATGAAAACCTGCTCCAGAGCGCTCTTGACCTCAGGCTGGGGCGAAGGTTCATTTTTCAGCAGGACAACGACCCAAAGCGCACAGCCAAGATCTTAAAAGATTGGCTTCAGAACCACTCCGTGAATGTCCTGGAGTGGCCCAGCCAGAGTCCAGACTTGAATTTGATCAAACATCTCTGGAGAGATCTGAAAATTGCTGTGCACAAACGTCTCCCATCCAACCTGATTCAGCTTGAGACTTATTGCAAAGAAGAATGGGCAAAACTGCCTTAAGATAGGTGTGCTAAACTTGTGGGATCATATTCAAAAAGATTTGAGCCTGTATTTGCTGCCAAATACAAGTATTTTAACATCATGAACACTCATAATCAGGGTTGGTTACTTTAAACATGAATCCAATACAGTTACTACTTACCTGTTGAAAAATGTAATCCGTATCATAATGGGAATACCATAATCCTAGAATAATGTAACTTGATTACTTTTTGAATTATCTAATACCAAATTTGGTTTTAGAAAAACAAAATAAACACAAAATAAATTTGATTTAAGATGAATAAACAATTTTAGCTTGGAAAAGATTGAGCAAACCAAGGTCAGGTAGTTGCTTGTAGTCCTACAAAAAGTGCTTACATTTTCACCACATAATATAATATATTTAGCAAAGATATACCGTTCTCTTTCACATGGCAGACACGATATGCTCTGTAATAATGGTCCGCATTTCTATAGCGCTTTTCAAGTCAATGAAGACCTCCCAAAGCGCTTTACAATGTGCTTCACACTTACCCATTTACACACACGCACCAATAGGGTGTCAGCCATGCAAGGCGCCTCCCTGCTTATTGGGGGCATTAGGGATTCATTGTCTTGCCCAAGGACACTTCGACATATAACACGGAGGAGCCGGGAATCGAACCTGCGACCTCAGTTCACATTAAGTCGACATTTAGAGCCCAATATTGTTTTAAACACACCAAGTGTTCACTTTCTAAATTTTCAACAAACTCTGGGATGTCCTGTGTCCAGGTTCAAGTTTGACCTGTGGGGATGACGAACCTCTTGACAATAATCAGATTTACTAGGCTAAATAACACATTCTCACAATATAACAATGCGTTGATCAAAAGTGTTTTGAACACCAATTGCAACAGAATACCAAAAGAAGACAACCGGTTATATTTACTCATTGTCCATAAATGCATGACTAGCTCGCAAATGCGCTACTCTTACGAAAATGCAAGCTAGTGCCAATTCATCAAAGTGAGTGCTACATTAAAGGAGGAATAAAGTACAAAAAGAGGCTTTTACCTCCAACATACTGTAACAAACATGCAATCTGTACAATCTGCGTGATCTTCAACTCCTTCTCGAGTGTCAATGATTGAAATTTTAACGGACACCATTCGTCTATCGGCTCATTATGTATATGTGAATATAGTTTTAAATACGATTGTAATCCTGCAAAGTGATCCTTATTTTAACTTCATGTACTTGTAATTTGATGACTTTTTTTTCTGTAATGGGATACAATTTCAATTCAATACATTTATTTTATTTTTTAAATTCTAATGACATGAGGGCGCTACATGTACTCTGTTCTTCCCCAACCCTGCCCATGATCATACGCACTTTCCACAATACCTATATGTCAGTGTTATGGTGCTCAAAGCAATGTTTTAATTATAATTATTCCTGACAATGTTCTTCAACTGCCTAACATACATTTAAATAAAGGATGGATAATGTCCTGAAAATGTACAAACAATTTGCCCTCTGTCATAAAAGCCCCATGCAGTGCTTTCATTTCCTTGTCCTTCATTTCAATAACTTGTCTTATCTGTGAGATCTCAGCATTGTCACGGTTGGCAAAGGCGAAGTGCTGTTGTGGTTTTTTAATGAGGTGCTACTCTAATAAGCCTGACAACAATTACACACTTCCTGGGTCAGGAAAATCACGCCCTAAGGTCACTTCCTGGCAGACGCTCAGGTGGGACGAGCGACTGAATAACGGAGGCGGGTTTGGGGTAGGGAAGGCCCATTGCTCTCACCTGCTCCCAAGTAGAAAATTAGAAAACTAGCATGCAAATGAACCTGACATTCCAAAGCTTATTTCCATTTTCCTTCTGACTAGCAACTTTTTTTAAGCAACCTCTAGAGGTGTGAACATACACGTCCTTGTAAAACAATTAGCATATTGTGATAGTTTATTAAGTGTAATGATAGAAATTGAACTTTTATATAGTTTGAATTAATTGCACAACAACTGAGCTATTTTATTGTTTTAATATGAATGTTTTTGGCATAAAGCTCATGAAAGCCCAAAATTCCTATCTCAAAAAATGAACACACCATGAAAAGGTCCTTATACGAGATCCTGACCTAAACACCTGAGTCAACGAGTGAACCCTACACGCCTGTAAATGATTCCTGAGGCTGTTAAAAACTCCCAGCCTGGTTCATTACGCAAAACAGCAATCATAGATAAGACTGCTGACCTGACTGCTGTCCAGAAGGCCACCATTTACACCCTCAAAAGCAAGAGGGTACGATACAAAAATAAATCTCTGCGAAAATAGGCTGTTCCCAGAGTGCTGTATCAAGGCACCTCAGTGAGAAGTCCGTGGGAAGAAAGAAGTGTGGCACAAAACGCTGCACAACCAGAAGAGGTGACCAGATCCTGAGGAAAATTGTGGAAAACGACCAATTTCAGACCTTGGGGGATCTGAGGAAGCAGTGGACTGAGTCCGAAATAGTAGCAGCCAGAGCCACAATACACAGACGTGTGCAGGAAATGGGCTACAGGTGCCGCATTCCCCAGGTCAAGCCACTTTTGAACCAGAAACATCGGCAGAAACAGGTGTCCTAGGCGACAGAGAAGCAACACTGGACTCTTTCTCAAAGGAGCAAAGTACTTTTTTCTGATGAAAGCAAATTTTGCTTGTCTTTCGGACATCAAGGTGCCAGAGCCTGGTGTAAGACTGGGGAGAAGGAAATGCCAAAATGCCTGAAATCCAGTGTCAAGTACCTGATCTGTGACTGCCTGGAGCGCCATGACAGCTGCTGGTGTTGGTGCATTGGTTTTATCAAGGGCAGGGTCAATTCAGCTTGCTATCTGGAGATTTTGGAGCACTTCATGCTTCCATTTGCTGAAAGGCTTTATGGAGATGAATATTTATTTTTGAGCACGACCGGGTACCTGCTCACAGTGCCAAAACCACTGACCATGGTTACTGTGCTCAATTGGTCTGCCAACTCTCCTGACCTGAACCCTATAGAGAATCTGTAGGATAGTGTAAAGAGGAAGTTGAGAGACACCAGACCAAAATATGTGGACGTGGTTAAGGCCTCTTTAACACCTCAGCAATGCCACAGGCTGATTGCCTCCATGCTACTTCGCATTGAAGCAGTCAGTTCTGCTAAAGGATTCCTGACCAAGCGTTGAGTGCATAATTGAACATATTTATTTGTGATTAAAAACACGTTGTTTTTTTTTTATTGGTCAGATGAAAATATGCTAATTATTCGGATTAGCCGTGTTTGTTGAACTGTAGGTCATGACCGAAAGAACAGGACTCCAGATACAAGTGGCTGAATAGAGTGTCCTCTGCAGGGTGGCTGGGCTCTCCTCGGTGTAGAGCTGCTGCTCTTTTGCATTGAGAGGAGCCAGTTGAGGTGTCCTGGGCATCTGATAAGGATGTCTCCTGGACACCTCCTTCAAGAGGTGTTCCGGGCATGTCCGAACGGCAGCAGGCCCCGGACACGACCCCGGACATGATGGAACGACTACGTCTCTGGGCTGGCCTGAAAACGCCTCAGGATCCCGTCCAATGAGCTGTAGGAAGTGGTTGGGAATAGGGAGGACTGGGCTTCCTTCTTGAGGCTGCTGCCCCCGTGACCCGACCCCGAATAAGCAGAAGAAAATTGATGGATGGTTAAAAATAAGAAAAATTACTATAAGCAACTATAAATACTATTTTTATTTATTTTTTTAAATGCTCATTTTATGAAACATTTACTTAGATCAAGTTAGAACTACACAAATTCAAAACAATTATAGATAAGAAAATTAATGAAAAAAACAATCAAAATCATATTTCAAACCTGTGAAATACATCTTTCCATATTTTTCTAACAGGACTTTTAATTTTTACCCAGTATGCAATTCCAAAATTGTTATTTGCACCCCATGGCCTTGTTTTACCTGATTAAATATTTAATGAATATATTTGTTACCTTGAGCAGTTAGAAGAACTGATGGGGGCGCTGGAGAAGACAAGACAGGAACTGGACAATACAAAGTTGCATCTGTCCTCCACTCAGCAGACTCTGCACGAACGAGACGGGCATCTACACAACCTACGACAGGAAAGACGAAAACAGATGCACGAAATTCTGGAAATGAAGTAGGCTTAATTATTCTGATTCTCTCACTTATTTGCATGAACTTTTGTATAAAAAAAACAACAAAAAAATGTTGCTAGTTCTTTTAACCGATAGGGCAAAGGGGGAACCTGTTAGACCCAAAGGGCCATAAGAGCAACATCTTTTGAATTTAATTTTGAGAGAGCCACACCCTATATTCTTAGAAAAAAAAATCAATAGAACTGCCAAAATGCTTCAGCAAATATTATGACATAATAATAATAATAATAATGCATGTGTCCCACATTAAAAATGTACGACTTTGAACTTGTCTTCTTCCCGCAGTTCCCGCAGTTAGTGTTGAGGCTCATTTTGACCATCTTTTTTCTTAAATAATGTTTTTTAACTTAAGTGCAAGGAGAGTTCTTTCGTAAATATTTTGCAAAATACTGCAAAGAAAAAGTTTACAGATATAATTCCCTTTAGCGCAGTGGGGCGCGTACGAGTGAGAGCGAGCTGTGTGAATAGCACCGCCCATCCCAATCAAATTGCTCTGGGTGCCCTGCTGACGTTTTACGGCGTTAACAGTTTGTTTTGTGGGTTTAATCGTAAATTATCTCAACAGTGAACATACATTGTTTAATGAGCTTCCATATAAGGATTATTTTGCGACGCACAGCCAAAACGGGGTCTGTTGGTGTGACACATTGACTGTGAACTCTAGTTGAGACTCTGCCCTGTATATGTTTGACCAAACAGTTGAACATTACAGTGTTGCCATGGCTTCATCCATTACAAATATTTCCCCTTGTGCCATAATCAATAGGATACCGAAATACTTACTAGTTTTAAATTTAATCTCCAAGCCAGATGATCTCATGAAAAGAACTAAATATGTTTCGCGAGCCATAGGTTCCCAACCCCTGTGGTAGGGAACCTTGAATGAGTGGTTATGGGGCGGCAGTAGCTCAGGAGGTAGAGCGCTCGTCTTGAATCCCGGCTCGTCCGTGTTACATGTCAAAGTGTCCTTGGGTAAGACACTGAACCCCTAATAGCCCCAATAAGCAGATTAGCGCCTTACATGGCTGCAAGGCCGCTATTGGGAAATGTGGAGCACATTGTAAAGCGCTTTAGGAAGTCATTGACTTGAAAAGCGCTTTATAAATGCAGATCATTTCATTTTATTTCAGTTAGCGTGTCAGTCCCACAGTTCAAAAGGGTCTGGCCTCCCTGTGCAGAGTTTGCATGTTCTCCCCGTTCTTGTGTGGGTTTCCACTCACATTCCAAAGCCATGCATGGCAGGTTAATTGGTGACTCCGAGTTGTCCCTAGGTATGAATGAGCGTTTATAGTTGTATGTCTCCGTGTACAGCAAGCTCAGGGTGTCTCCTGCTCACTGCCTGAAGACTGATTGGATGGGCCCCAGCACCCCACCACCCTTCTGAGGATAAGTGGTGTAAAACATTTATAGTGAAACGATTACTGCTAAATATAACGTTAAAACAATCGATCCGATAAATAAAAAGGCCAGACAACTAGTCACTGCTATAACATTAAATCTACTGGCACGACTTGTTGGAAAGATTCCACTAGCATATATTTTTATTTTATATAATATTATTTGCACAACATAGTCGTGTCTCCTCTCCACCTTTTCATATTGTTTGTAAGTGGTTAAAGTTATTTGTCCATTGTAGTTCCCTCTCTATGCACTGTACTTTTATATTGACCTTTATTTATTATAGGAACTAATGTGTCCAGAGCAGCATGGCGGCGCAGTGGTTAGCGCGTGTGCGGCACAGTTCTGAGGTCGTTGGAACCTCGTGCGTGGGTTCAAATCCAGCCTAACTGTGCGGAGTTTGTATGTTCTCCCCGTGCTTGCGTGGGTTTCCTCCGGGCACTCCGGTTTCCTCCCACATTCCAAAGACATGCATTTCAGGTGGATTGGCCGGTCCAAATTGTCCCCAGATGTGAATGAGCAAGTGAGTTGTCTGTCCCTGTGTGCCCTGCGATTGGCTGGCAACCAGTTCAGGGTGTCCCCTGCCCACTGTCCGATGATTGCTGGGATGGGCTCCAGCACCCCCGCGACCCTACTGAGGCTAAGCGGTGCAGCTAATGAGATGAGATGTGTCCAGCTAAGATGATCAAGTCAAGTCAATCCCACTTGATTGGAATGTGTGATCTATTTTTCTTAGCCATATACTATATTAGTACTTGTATGGTTCTAATATCTTGTCATATTAGTTATTACTGGTATCATTCTATTGAAACAACATTTAATCGGTTATCAGTATCTGCAGGGAAAATCAGTTGTTGTGCGTCCTTTTTCTGATCCAAAAGTATCTGGCAAAGAATGTAAAGGTGAAAAGGAGGCCGAGCTAGCCTTTGCACACCCTGAAGCGTTTAAATTGTCGAAATCAGGAGAGAACAAAAAAGTCTCTTTCTTTCAGTGGCATTTCTTAAAGGCAAAATAAATAAATAGTAGAGCACCTGTGGAAAATGAATTAGTCATGTTTGAAAATGTGTCTGAGAACGAGACGCCTGTGCTGAAAAATGGTCTGCATATATACTGGACTGTCTCAGAAAATTAGAATATTGTGATAAAGTTCTTTATTTTCTGTAATGCAATTATAAAAACAAAAATGTCATACATTCTGGATTCATTACACATCAACTGAACTATTTCAAGCCTTTTATTATTTGAATATTGCTGATTTTGGCTTACAGCTGAAAAAAACTCAAAAATCCTATCTCAAAATATTAGAATACTTCCTCAGACCAAGTAAAAAAATAATTTTATAACAGCAAAACTAAATCAAACATTTGAAAATGTCCATTGATGCACTCAGTACTTGGTTAGGAATCCTTTTGCATGGATTACTGCATCAATCCGGCGTGGCATGGAGGCAATCAGCCTGTGGCATTGCTGAGGTGTTATTGATGCCCAGTATGCTTCGATAGCGGCCTTCAGCTCATTTGCATTTGTAGGTCTGGTGTCTTTCATCTTCTTCTTAACTATACCCCACAAATTCTCAATGGGGTTCAGGTCAGGGGAATTAGCAGGCCAATCAAGGACAGTGATGCCATGGTCAGTGCACCAGTTACTGGTGGTTTTGACACTGTGGGCAGGTGCCAGATCATGCTGGAAAATGAAATCCTCATCTCCATAGAGCTTTTCAGCAGATGGAAGCATGTAGTGCTCTAAAATCTCTTGGTACACAGTTGCATTTACTCTGGACTTGATGAAACACAGTGGACCAACACCAGCAGCTGACATGGCTCCCCAAACCATTGCTGACTGTGGGAACTTCACACTGGATTTCAAGCAACTTGGATTTTGCTCCTCTCCAGCCTTTCTCCGGACTCTGGCGCCTTGACTTCCAAATGAAATACAAAACTTGCTTTCGTCTGAAAAGAGGACTTTGGACCACTCTGCAACTGTCCAGTGCTTCTTCTCCATAGCCCAAGTCAGACCCTTCTTCCGTTGTCTTGAGTTCAGAAGTGGCTTGACCATGGGAATACGGCTATTGTAGCCCATTTCCCGGACACGTCTGTGAACTGTGGCTTTTGATACCTGGACTCCAGCTTCAGCCCACTGTCTTTGAAGCTCCCCCAAATTCTGGAAGCGGCTCTTCTTCACAATTTTGTTAAGGCTGCGGTCATCTCTCTTGGTTGTGCAGCGTTTCCGGCCACATTTTTCCCTTCCAACAGACTTTTTGTGGATATGCTTTGAAACTGCACTCTGTGAACAGCCTGCTCTTTGAGAAATTTCTTTTTGTGTCTTACCCTCCTGATGGAGGGTATCAATGATGGTCCTCTGGACAGCAGTCTTCCGCATACTTGTGATTTAGTTTACTGAACCAAGCTTAGTGTTTTTAAGGCTCAGGAAACCCTCGCAGGGTGTTTCGAGTTAATGAGATGATTCAGGTGATTAGTTGAATAGCCTACTTGTATACTTTTTCATGATATTCTAATATTTTGAGATAGGATTTTTGAGTTTTCTTAAGCTGTAAGCCAAATTCAGCAATATTAAAATAATAAAAGGCTTGAAATAGTTCAGTTGATGTGTAATGAATCCAGAATGTATGACATTTTTGTGTTTTTAATTGCATTACAGAAAATAAAGAACTTTATCACAATATTCTAAAATGAAATTGTTGAGACAATTTTGACTTTCCCACGACAAAGCCTTGGGCAGTATACTGGACTGTCTCAGAAAATTAGAATATTGTGATAAAGTTCTTTATCTTCTGTAATGCAATTAAAAAAACAAAAATGTCATACATTCTGGATTCATTACACATCAACTGAACTATTTCAAGCCTTTTATTATTTTAATATTGCTGAATTTGGCTTACAGCTTAAGAAAACTCAAAAATCCTATCTCAAAATATTAGAATATCATGAAAAAGTATACAAGTAGGCTATTCAACTAATCACCTGAATCATCTAATTAACTCGAAACACCTTGCGAGGGTTTCCTGAGCCTTAAAAATACTCAGCTTGGTTCAGTAAACTAAATCACAAGTATGGGGAAGACTGCTGATCTGACTGCTGTCCAGAGGACCATCATTGATACCCTCCATCAGGAGGGTAAGACACAAAAAGAAATTTCTCAAAGAGCAGGCTGTTCACAGAGTGCAGTTTCAAAGCATATCCACAAAAAGTCTGTTGGAAGGGAAAAATGTGGCCGGAAACGCTGCACAACCAAGAGAGATGACCGCAGCCTTAACAAAATTGTGAAGAAGAGCCGCTTCCAGAATTTGGGGGAGCTTCAAAGACAGTGGGCTGAATCTGGAGTCCAGGTATCAAAAGCCACAGTTTACAGACGTGTCCGGGAAATAGCCGTATTCCCATGGTCAAGCCACTTCTGAACTCAAGACAACGGAAGAAGCGTCTGACTTGGGCTATGGAGAAGAAGCACTGGACAGTTGCAGAGTGGTCCAAAGTCCTCTTTTCAGACGAAAGCAAGTTTTGCATTTCATTTGGAAGTCAAGGCGCCAGAGTCTGGAGAAAGGCTGGAGAGGAGCAAAATCCAAGTTGCTTGAAATCCAGTGTGAAGTTCCCACAGTCAGCAATGGTTTGGGGAGCCATGTCAGCTGCTGGTGTTGGTCCACTGTGTTTCATCAAGTCCAGAGTAAATGCAACTGTGTACCAAGAGATTTTAGAGCACTACATGCTTCCATCTGCTGAAAAGCTCTATGGAGATGAGTATTTCATTTTCCAGCATGATCTGGCACCTGCTCACAGTGCCAAAACCACCAGTAACTGGTGCACTGACCATGGCATCACTGTCCTTGATTGGCCTGCTAATTCCCCTGACCTGAACCCCATCGAGAATTTGTGGGGTATAGTTAAGAAGAAGATGAAAGACACCAGACCTACAAATGCAAATGAGCTGAAGGCCGCTATCGAAGCATCCTGGGCATCAATAACACCTCAGCAATGCCACAGGCTGATTGCCTCCATGCCACGCCGGATTGATGCAGTAATCCGTGCAAAAGGATTCCCAACCAAGTACTGAGTGAATCAATGGACATTTTCAAATGTTTGATTTAGTTTTGCTGTTATAAAATTATTTTTTTTTACTTGGTCTGAGGAAGTATTCTAATATTTTGAGATAGGATTTTTGAGTTTTTTTCAGCTGTAAGGCAAAATCAGCAATATTCAAATAATAAAAGGCTTGAATTAGTTGAGTTGGTGTGTAATGAATCCAGAATGTATGACATTTTTGTTTTTTTTATTGCATTACAGAAAATAAAGAACTTTATCACAATATTCTAATTTTCTGAGACAGTCCAGTATATATATATATATATACATTTTTTTTTTTTTTTTTTTTTTTTTTTTTTGGGCGGCAGTGGCTCAGGAGGCAGAGCGTTCGTCTTGGGATCAAGAGATCGCAGTTCAAATCCCGGCTCCTCCGTGTTACATGTCGAAGTGTCCTTGGGTAAGACACTGAACCCCTAATGCCCCCAATACGCAGGTTAGCATGGCTGCACGGCCGCTATTGGGAAATGTGAAGCACACTGTAAAGCGCTTTGGGAAGTCTTGACTTGAAAAGCGCTATATAAATGCAGATCATTTCATCTATCTTTATGTTATAAAATAATAATATCTAAATTCAGAACCTTAAAACGGTCCTATATATATTTTTGTATTATGTTTTTATTATTATTGTTTTTTTTTTTAACATTCTTTATGATCATTTTTCTTATTACTAAATTTCAAACAAACTTTGTCAAATAATATTTTTCTTGCTGTAAAAATTATCTGCGCTTGAACAGAAGAGTGTGTTGTGTCACTCTGACCCGAGTGACATGGCAGCTTTCTTGTGTCCTGTTTCATCTGGAGGGACGAAAGCATGACCAACTTAGGTGCCGAGATGCTTAACTTGTTTGGGTGTTTGGGCATTTGGGTTGGCCATGGTCCAAAAAAGGTTTGTGTGTGTTTTTTGCTATTTTTTTCGCTTTTTTATTGTCTTTGTTATTGTATGTGTTTGTCTTGCTGTCGGTCATACCCCTCGTATGACCAGGGTAGATAAATAGATACAAGTATTATCTTAAATGAAATTGTTGAGACAATTTTGACTTTCCCACGACAAAGCCTTGGGCATGAGCGCCATTCTTATTTCCCTTATCCCCAATGGAGACGACCTGTCTCTGCAGAGCCGTTGCCGTGGTTTTGCCACCAAACAATCACTAGTACGGGCAAGGTCACGAACGTGATTGCGCCATATGCTGGAAATACGCGCAAATAAAGGAAAATAAAAGGGTTTGTTTCATTACTACATACTATAAACCAACAAGACAGCACACAGACAGTGGGATGCCGGGCTTTTTTATTTGGCCTGCCAAACCCAATGATCAAAATATAATGACAATGTATATGATGGTAAATGAAGTACTACTTATATTTTTTACAACAAAAATATTACTACAGAAATACTACAAACATACTACAAAAGTACTAAAAACTGACTAAAAAATGCCAATATGTTATTGACTCAATTGTAGTCCTTAAAAACAGGGTCATAATATATTATTTTGGTTTTATCTTAACAATTTACTATATTACAGAAATACTGCAAAAATACTACAAGAGTAATATTATAAAACAAAATTGCACATACATCACAACAGAAATGCCACAAAAATAAAACCAGAATAATATTTAAAATAAATAAACAAAAACTACAAAATAATTGAATAGAAATACAAAAAAACTACGACACAAAAACTACTATGGAAATACTTTCAACATAATTCTACAGAAATACCACTGCAGTTATACTATAATATATAAACACTATTACAGATATATTAGAACAGTATAAACATTTAGTACTGCAAAAAAAATGTGACAGAAATACTACAAAAATACAGCTACAGTAATACTACAATAGATGTACCACAAACATCTACTCTGGACATACTGTGGGTGTATCCCTTAGCCACCAGGGTCTTAGGGGCACCATTTCCTGTGTTGTGTCTTGGGCAAGTACAGCCTGGCGGCGCCAATCCCTCTCCAGGCCAACATATGTTTCCAGGCAGTCTCGAACCGGGGACCTTTCACGTATTAGGCGAATGTACTAACCACTGTTTTGAAACACTCACAAATAAAGGCAACTTAGATATTAGGTCCCTGTTTTAAGCAATACATTTGATTTTAGTTTTGTAGTGTAACTTTAGTTGTAGAATTCCTGCAGTAGTATTTTTGTAATATTTCTGTAGTCGTGGTTTGCAGTATTTCCACAATATAATTGTTTGCAGTAAATCTGTAGTATTTTTTAGTGATATTTCTCTAGGAGTATGTTCTAGTGTTTATGTCGTAATATGTATGTAGAAGTATTTTTGAATTTTTTCAATAATAGTATTTTTGCTGTATTTGTATTGTGGTATTACTGTAGTAATATTTTCGTTCTTTTTCTACTGCCTTTTTTTTTCAGAATGAAAGGAAAGTGATACATCAGGTCCCTGAGTGAAATGTTTTAAAATGCATTGGATTATTTTTTCCAAAAATGTACTGAATCCAATTTCAAAAATCTTAAACATGTGAACATATTAATACGATTTATATTTGTTTGAACTAAAACATTCAGTAACATTTATCAATGTATTTTCTTTTTTTCCCACCAATTTACTTTGGCCCCGCGACCCTACTGAGGGTAAGCGGTGCAGATAATGAATGGCTGGAATTTACCTTGCTAACAACATCGAATGACCAAAATAACGGAACTATAAAACGGTGATGTGGTTTCAGTCGGGCCCTTCAGAGCAGACTCATGTCTTGGGTCTACCCACAACATACATAGCAATTTGGGACAGAGACGTTCATTTTGGACCATTGGAAAATGTACATTGAATGAGGAATGTCT